>NC_064624.1:134757034-135065487 GCF_023898315.1 Schistocerca nitens
GAATTGAAAATTAAAACTAACTGTATACTGATGGAGTACTCTGTTGTAACTGTATTTTTTCAAATAAATAATACCTTGTATGAAATTAGTGTTTTCTTATTTTTCACACATGTCTACTCAATGCAATCTCAAGTGTAGTACACTTGAAAGACCAATACACTCAGTTTAAATTTTTTCATGTCATTTTCAGTTCATACTCAGTTTTTTTAAGGACTTTGTTATACTAAACACCCAGATTTGAAGACAAAGATTTTGAGCAATAATCAAAAATTTAACAATAACAATGATGGCTACATTGAAAAGTTTTAAGCTCAATATTTTTTCAATAATGAATATGTCAATATTTTTTCTAAGTACCAAAAATAGAAAACGTATAAAAAGACTCTTAATATGGCTTTTTAGTTACTTGATACTGTGATATGACAAGGTATCAATCATGTTCGATGAGGGGGTCCTCAAAAATTTTGTTGGGAAGCCCTGCTCTACACAATCAAAAGCTCTGCTCAGGTCACAAAACACAGCCGGAGCATAGTCCCTAGCCTCGAACACAACTAGGACAAATTTTACTTGTGAATCCATTGAGTCAGTTGTGCATTTACCTTTGCTCAACCCAAATTGTTTATCATTGATTTGCCGAAATAAACACTAACTTTTTTATACATTATTGTTTCAAAAATTTTAGAAAAAAAAGGAGTTATGGATATGAGCCTATAGCTAGTGGGACAGTTCTTTTAACTTTTTTATATCTGGGCACAACTCTAGAAATTTTTATTTTCTCATTGAACTTTTCGTCTAGAGATTTATTTACACAATAAGTTAAACGATAAATTACACAGTCAATAACATCTTTAAACAAATTACATGACAAATCATAGTAATCAACAATAGCTGAAGGTTTGAAATTTTTACCTATTTTCAGGATAGTACATGGACACACTCCTGTGAAAGTGCTTGGGAAAGGCTTTTCAAAGCAGTTGTGGCTGATACTAAGTGCACTTTCGAGAGGTCGTTTATTAACTACTAATTTCTTCAAGAAAACTAGCGTTCTATGGGTCGGAGCTTGGAATGTCAAATTGGCAGGTAGGTTAGAAAATTTAAAAAGGTAAATGGTCAGGTTAAAGCTAGATATAGTGGAATTAGTGAGGTTCGGTAGCAGCAGGAACAAGACTTCTCGTCAGGTGAATACAGCATTATAAATAGAAAATCAAGCACAGGTAATGCAGGAGTAGGTTTAATAATGAATAAAAAACAGGAGCACAGATAAGCTACTACGAATAGCATAGTGAGCACATTATTGTAGCCAAGGTAGACACAAAGCCCAGGCCTACCACAGTATCACAAGTTTATATGCTAACTAGCTCCACAGATGATGAAGAGATTGAAGAAATGTATGATGTTAAAAACATTATTCAGATAGTGAAGGGAGCTGAAAATTTTATAGTCATGGGGGACTGGAATTTGATAGTAGGGAAATAAAGAGAAAGAAAAGTAGTAGGTAAATATGGAATGGGGGTAAGGAATGAGAGAGGAAGCTGCCTGCTAGAATTATGCATGGAGCATAGCTTAATCATAGCTAAAACTTAGTTTAAGAATCATGAAAGAAGGTTGTGTATGTGGGAGAGGCCTCAAGACACTGGAAGATTTCAGATATATTATATAATGGTAAGACAGAGATTTAGGAATCAGGTTTTAAATTGTAAGACATTTTCAGGGACAAATGTGGACCCTGACCACAATTTATTGGTCATGAACTGTAGATTAAAACTGAAGAAACTGCAAAAAGGTGGGAATTTTTAGGAGATGGGACCTGGATAAACTGAAACAACCTGAGGTAGTAGAGAGTTTCTGAGAAAGCATTAGGGAACAATTGACAAGAATGGGTGAAAGAAATATGGTAGAAGAAGAATGGGTAGTTTTGAGAGATGAAATAGTGAAGGCAGCAGAGGATCAAGTACGTAAAAAGATGAGGGATAGTAGAAATCCTTGGGTAACAGAAAAGATACTGAATTTCATTGATGAAAGGAGAAAATATAAAAATGCAGTAAATGAAGCAGGCGAAAAGGAATACAAACGTCTCAAAAATGAGATCGACAGGAAGTGCAAAATGGCTACACATGGATGGCTAGAGGACAAATGTAAAGATGTAGAGGCTTATATCACCAGGCATAAGATAGATACTGCCTACAGGAAAATTAGAGAGACCTTTGGATAAAAGAGAACAACCTGTATGACTATCAAGTGCTCAGATAGAAAACCAGTCCTAAGCAAAGAAGGGAAAGCAGAAAGGTGAAAGGGGCATATAGAGGGTCTATACTAGGGCGATGTGCTTGTTGGCAATATTATGGAAATGGAAGAGGAGATAGATGAAAATGAAAGGGACATATGATACTGCATGAAGAATTTGACACAGCAGTGAAAGGCCCCAGAAGTAGTCAACATTCCATTAGGACTACTGGTAGCCTAGGAAGAGCCAGCCAGGACAAAACTCTACCATGTGGTGAGCAAGATGTATGAGACAGACGAAATACCCTCAGATTTCAGGAAGAATATAGTAATTCCAATCGCAAAGAAAGCAGGTGTTGACATGTGCGACAATTACTGAACTATCAGTTTCATAAGTCATGGCTGAAAAATACTAACACGAAATCTTTACAGATGAACGGAAAAATTGGTAGAACCCAACTTTGGGGGAGATCAGTTTGGATTCCGTAGAAATGTAGGAACACATGAGTCAATACTGACTCTATGACGTATCTTAGAAGTTAGATTAAGGAAAGGCAAACTATGTTTCTAGCATTGGTAGACTTAGAGAAAGCTTTTGACAATGTTGATTGTAATACTCTCTTTCAAATTCTGAAGGTGGCAGGGGTCAAATACCGGGAGCGAACAGCTATTTGTACAGAAACCAGATGGCAGTTATAAGGATTGAGGGGCATGAAAGGGAAGCAGTGATTGGGAAGGGAGTGAGACAGGGTTATAGCCTCTCCCCTATGTTATTCAATCTGTAAATTGGGAGAGCAGGAAACAAAAGAAAAATTCGGAGTAGGTATTAAAATCCTTGGAGAAGAAATAAAAACCTTGAGGTTCACCGATGATATTGTAATTCTGTCAGAGACAGCAAACGACTTACAAGAGCAGTTGAACGGAATGTATAGTGTCTCGAAAGGAGGATATAAGATTAACATCAACAAAAGCAAAATGAGGATAATGGAATGCAGTCGAATTAAGTAGGTTGATGCTGAGGGAATTAGATTAGGAAATAGACACTTAAAGTAGTAGATGTGTTTTGCTATTTGGGGAGCAAAATAAATGATGATGGTTGAAGTAGATAGAATATAAAATGTGGACTGGCTACAGCAAGGAAAACGTTTCTGAAGAAGAGAAATTTGTTAACAATGAGTATAGGTTTAAGTCTCATGAAGTCTTTCCTGAAAGTATTTGTATGGAGTGTAGCCATGTATGGATGTGAAACATGGACGATAAATAGTTTAGACAAGATGAGAATACAAAGTTTCAAAAAGTGGTGCTACAGAAGAATCATGAAGATTAGTTGCATCGATCATGTAACTAATCAGGAGGTACTGAATAGAATTGGGGAGAAGAGGAATTTGTGGCACAACTTGACTGGAAGAATGGATTGGTTTGTAGGACATGTTCTGAGGCATCAAGGGATCACCAATTTAGTATTGGAGGGCAGCATGGAGGGTAAAAATCATAGAGAGAGACCAAGGCATGAATACACTGAGCAGATTCAGAAGAATGTAGGTTGCTGTTGTTACTCGGAGATGAAGAAGTTTGCACAGGATAGAGTAGTAGGAAGAGCTGCATCAAACCAGTCTCTGGACTGAAGACCACAACAATTTCTTCAATGGATTCGATACAAAATTTCTTACATTCGTCTGGGGCTATGGCAATTTCATCTTTTTGGTTAGGGTACAGAACAGAGTTAATTTCACTTCCGGCTTCTTTGCATTTTTTCTGTTATTATTTTATTTATTTATTTTTACTTTTCAATGTTTAGTATATCATGTAGTTTCTTTGCTTCATTGATTGCCTGCTTATACTTAACTTAGCTCTAGCATACAATTCTTTATATACTTCTGATTTACCAGTTTAGTATAGTCCAGAATATAGTATAACAGTAACACAGTTATAGAAAATCCACGGATAAACATTGGGAAACTTTCTATTCATCTCTAAGCTACTGCAAAAATATTGCATGCTGTAAGAAAAGCAAAAATATAATGAGAAAGAAATGGATCACATCAGTCATTCAGTGGGCAGGAGGTGACCTGAAACATCCATATGAGAGGCACAAAAAATATTAAAAATCAAGCCAGTAATGAAGACTGCACGAACAGAGAGAGAGAGAGAGAGAGATTACCGCAGATTGCTAAAAGAAATAGAGACAATATACTTCAAGAAATAATCAATTACCCACTTAATATGGCAAAGACTGTCTGGACTTTGCTTAGCACAGACAGAAAAGAAATACGTGCCAACAATAATGAAAACATAATACCTAAAAAACGAAGGAAATGAATTTTTGTACCCACATTTCATCGATTCCATTTTCTATGAACACAATTGTAACTGTGGTAGACAATCTCATATGACAAAATCCCACAAAACAAAACAAAAAGAATAATATATTTCTTTAAGCATTGTAAATATAACAGAGTGTTTATTTCTGTTTCTCACAAATGATCTGTAAATATAAAAAATAATCTGCAAAATGAAAATGAAGAAAAAAAGTCATAGGGCCCGATGACATATGTACAAGAGTAGTTAATTACTGTTCAGAGTTTGCAGTGGAGCCACTGACACTTCTAATAAACAAGTGTAGGGAAGAATCCCTGAGCCTCAAAGCCAACACAGTATTGGGTCAACTGCTTTTCATTCTCTATATAAACGATATGAGTACACTAAAGGGTCCAAATGTCAATATACATGCTGATGACATGGGTCAATGGAGGTGGCCAATCCCACCCGTCGGCTTTGGCCCGTGACATAAAGGTGTTGTGGTGTGTGATGTATTATGGTGCAAAATTTAGTTTATGAGTGTGTTTTGTTTGTAGATGCTGTCTTGCTGCGGTTGGTGGTGTGTGTATGGTCCGTGTGTTATGTGGTGTACATTGGGCTCATTTGGGACTTGGTGCTAGATGTGTGCTTTTATCAGTTGTGACTTCTATGGAATAACGAAACTTGATTTCAGTGAGTTAAGAATTAAGTTTCTGTTGTGTTTATGATTATTTGTGGCTTCTATTGTTAGGTATGGATATGACTTCTAGGTTTAATAGTGTGCATCTGCGGCCTGAAATGGGGGACGACATGTTGTCTGTTATTAAGATTCTGCAACTTTTTGGGCTTGTGGAGGAGATAGTGAAATGCGGCATATGCAAGTTAAATATATATGATTAGCCAGAGTTCTGGCATCTTGGACCACGAGGGACTGTTGACGGATTATTATTTTTGGGGGGAGGGTGAATGTTGGGTGAGGTGTGTGTGTGTGTGTGTGTGTGTGTGTGTGTGTGTGTGTGTGTGTGTGTCCATTGTTCGCGTGTTATAATATTTGGTGGAGTTTTTATATGTTGTTTGGTCGGTGTTATTTACTGCATGTGTTGGTGGTTGATGTTTTGGTATCAGCACTTGTGGTTGATTTATGTATCTTAGGGAAAGAACTCAATTCCAATTTTTTTGGTATTGTCAGTTGTATTTGACCCATATAGGTCATGGGAAGTGTGCGATTCCTGTTTTTTCATGTGTTGGTTTTGTGGTATTAATAGTTGCGGTGTGATTATAATTTTTGGAGTAGTTGGTTTTTATTTTGATGTATCGACAATTGCGGTTAAGCTATGTAGGTGAAGGGCAGTGACCAATGCCTGTTGATATTGTGAGTGTAGCGGAATTTGTGATTTTGTGGTGTGTTTTTATGTAGTCGTTTAGTGTGGTTTGGGATCGTGGTATGTGCCTGTATGTGTTTATATTTAGTTTGTCCTCGCCCAAAAATCCCCAATTTCCTGCACTGGTCTCGTTAGTTTGATTATATTTTTGGAGGAAGATGTGTTTGTTGGTTTTATATCTATTTTCGTGTTTATGTAATGACGTTATAGGCTCTATATTGGAGATAATGAGAATGGCCGTTTCCACCATATTAGTGACGTCATGGGTCAAAGCAGACGAGTGGAATCGGACGCTTCTGTAATCGAGATGATACATCTTACAATGACCTGGAGAAAAAACTTACTCTGAGCACAGAAAATGCAAACCAGTATTTCATTAGTAACAGTTTATTCATAGTTGGTACACACACAATGTACATGCAGTTCCAAGCCAGCAAAAATATCCATACTGAAAATATCAGCTTAAAATATG
This sequence comes from Schistocerca nitens, assembly GCF_023898315.1. Classification (NCBI taxonomy): domain Eukaryota; kingdom Metazoa; phylum Arthropoda; class Insecta; order Orthoptera; family Acrididae; genus Schistocerca; species Schistocerca nitens. Next base: position 134,763,410 of record NC_064624.1, read on the forward strand.
GGAACACAGACCTACACCAGAAGAACAGCTACATTTAAGTATTTGGGTGTGGTGATAAACCTGAGAAAATTATGTTGATAATGTGTATCCAAAAATATGTACGATTCTTATCAGTCCTGTACCGGTAACATAAAACTCTGTTTTTCTTGCTTGTTTCAAGCTGTCATACCTGGCATCATGTAAGATGTAAACGTTATTCTTGTTGGTTTATCAAACATCGTATTTGTTTGTGTTACATATGCCTGAGGTTCATCTGTTAATAACGCAGTAATCTCGCATATACAATGTGTTTTCGGTAATTATATGGAAACTGTCACATAAAACAATAATACCATTCTCTATCAATACAACCGAGTATTCGTAATACGGCCTGGTATATCAAAATGTGAAGTTGTGTGAGATCTTTAATGTTAAAGTTACTCAATTACAGATATTGGAGCTATGTTTCGTACAACTACACTATAAGACATTGTAATATCTTCGATCTCTTTTATTAAGGGATACCGTCAGACTGGAATTATGCTGTTACTAGAAACCTTGTTACTTCCTTTCAGAAAACCACAGTGTTTTGCTTAAGATCACTGAAGGTGCCAGTACAAGAATATGAATCTAACGCCAGCACTACATTAATTTAACCATTTGTAGAACGTGTAACTACAATTTATCCATCAGTAATCATTCAATAATACTAGCTTCCTCATACACAAATGAAAGACCGAATTAAAAATGGCACTTTTTTGAGAGATCTTTAATACGGTGGATCATTACTTTCGTAATACGCAAAATCGCAGGCTTCAATACGAGAAACACCGAATACATCAACAACTTCGGAAACCTTGAAATTAAGATGGCGGCTGTTATTTACCTGCGTCTCGACTAGAGTCTTGCGACCACTGATCGCAATGCTGCGCTTCTGATTCGCTACTGTATATGACGTCATGAATTTAACTGTCAGCCAATCAGCATCGCGAACAGCGGGTCGTGAGACGCAAGTCTAGTTAAGATCACTACTCAAGAAAAGAGAGGAAGTACCAACGGAATTCTATGGATCCGGGGCCATGATCGACCGCACTTGGACAGCAGCAAATTTAGAGATGAGACACGTACTTACAAGACTCGCAGTACACGGATTCCACCATGAAATTTGTGCAAATACAACATACCACGAACCGCCAAACCTTTGCAAGTGTACAACACTATGTGGACAGTCTTGTGAGACATACCATATAGAAATATGCAACAAGAGGACCAGATCAATTAGAGACTATGCAATAAATGGTTCAAATGATAATCTGTTATAATACCTGCACTGTATGTAATCTATTACTAAGAATTATGCAGACACTCAATATATCCTTGTGATTCATTCTCAAATGATTGTAATCTAATGTATAACTATAATAGCTATTTTGCTGCAATAAATCGTTTATTTATTTAAATGCCGCCAGATGGTCACACGAGTTACCATAATTTACTTCCGTATATAATTGTCAATCAAACTCACAGGTATGAGCGATTGTAACACAGTTAAACAAAACTACAACGTTGTATGAAATACAACCTATGGGAGGTTAAAAATGGATGATTTCGTTAAAGACTTCAGAAAATACATGGTTGTTTTCACAATGTATACTACCAATAACGCTTTTAAGTATAAATTTGTCAGCTAATGATAAGTTCCAGTCCACGTTCTAAACTCCAACCCAATCAATTTGCTTGGGCGAATGGGCCGAGGTATAATTTTTGAAGGGAGATGTCAAGCACCTCCCCTCAAAAGCAGCTCCATAAATACTGCACTCGGGCACTGCATGTGTAATTGTGTATAGTGATGGGCTAAACTGCGATTTTCAGATATCAGTGATTTCTGTGAATGCTGCTTTTCAGAATCTGTTATTCTTAACTGTGATTTGTCACAGTTAAGGAACCCAGGTCGTGTATCCCTCCGCACTCTACCACTGCTATTTCTGCGACTTCTGCTACTTCTGCGATTTCCACTACTTCTGCGATTTCTGTGACTCCTGCGATTTCTGCGACTTACCACCTTATGAAAAAGTTACATTTGTCCACGCAAAAATTGCATCTCAACAAACCTGTCATTTGTAAGCATGTTTGACGTTTGTTCTTCCGTTGGCTTTAATTTTGTATTAAAGAAACAACTGTGAAAATATTAATAGTCTAATTAATATGTAAGTAGCCATACAGTACCGTAATAGTTCGTGTTTAGAAAATGAATTCTAACATATTGCTATGTTCACAGGAACCCAAACTACATTTCAGTCACTCGATGAAGTGATAACTCAAAATATTGTTGTCAACACATCTGGAGAAATTACCACTGCGTCTTTAGACTGTCTTCGTCAGACGAGAGGTTAGTTTCTAAATGTTTTGATGAACTTAATTACTTAAGTGAGATCGTTTTTGCGAATGTGAAATATACCCCATTGAGTGGCTTTCATTACAGCAAATATTAGCAATCTACTCTGTCAATTATATTGCTTGTAATTAGTGACAGCAAAAATATTTAATAATCCTTGTGATTTTGCAGAAGCAATTCCAACACTGATTACTGGTTGCTGTACGTATCTATCCACATCAAAGCTGTTGAGAGAGACTCGTGAAGATTCAAGACAGCTCTTAGAGTATTTGCATTTTAAAAGTGCCATAATTATGAAATAAGTGTGTAGATTAGTGATTAAACTATGCTTTATTGAAGTTGTTGTGCAATTTTAAAGAAATAATAAATGTTAAATACAGTGAGTGAATAATGAAAATCTCATTTTCACATGTTAAGCCATCCTATACCCGTAAATTCTCCGCCACTTATTTATTAGTAAACACTTGTTGGAGAGTGACATGCCGCCACCTTCCCCCCCCCCCCTTTCTCCACAATCTTGGTGGGACACTGACCTGTAGCATATTCCGAGGTCTAGAATATGCATTTTGAGGCTGGTGATATGAAAGTGGGAAGTACAGATCTTCCAGTTAAATCAGGACTAGTTTAAGTGCATTACTTGAAAGTAACACAGAAAAAGGTTGCTTATGTAGGTGGTAGTAGTGTTGGCAAAACGTTCTTGTGAGTGAAGTTGCCATGTAGAACACCAGGTGTAAAACTTTTCTCCAGAGTCTTGAACTGAGTCGAAACAAAAGTGAGGCATTCATATGACTCAATACTACCGTTTTCATTTCATTACACTTACACAGATGTCTGAATTCTGCTGTGTTAACACTGCAAAGTCCTGTAGGCATGTGGAGTATTAACCAGAACTGTCATATTGCAAGCAGAATCAAACACATTTGTTACTTTACTTGATATTTTCAGGAGAAAAAGGCAATGTTGCTTCTTCTTAATATAATACATTCAGAGTCACAGCTGTGTTTGACCAATCATAACTGATGCTGAATGTGCATGTCATCATATAATATGAGGGGCTTATTTCAATAGTGGTACAAGTCCATTACCTTTTTTTTCATTTGTTGTTATTTGATACCTTACATAAGGTGGGCTGGCAGCAGCACAGTACGCTGCTCTTCAACCACAGGTTTTACAAAAGAAAAACAATGGAGACACAGAGTATACAGAACATAGTGTGGGACAAAAAACAGTAGACACAGTAACGAAAAGCACGAAGCCGTTCACATGCGAAGACAACCAAGGAAACTGTTAGCACTGAACACGGACACTGATGATGGAGACGACACGTGAATGATGGAGCGTGTGCGGCGAAAAACACTGAGGCACAAGCACGACAGCACACACACTAAACCAATGGCGATGATCTCCGATGCGCGAATGTCCACTTAACGTGTGCGAGTCCGGGGACCTGCCAGGAGGGGAAGAAGTTGGTGGGGGAGGGAGAGGGGGAGATCAGAGATGCCTGTGGCAGAGGAGATGGATGGTGGGAGGAATGAAGGTGTGGGGGTAGGGGAAGTAGGGGAAGCCTGGGGGAAGAAGGGGGAGAAAGGGAGGAGGGAGGGAAGGGGGAGAGAGGTTACCCACATGATCACAGGAAGTGGGAGTTGGTAGGAGGGGTAGATGGGGGAGAGGAGGGCATCATCAGGGAGGGGGAGCTGGCGGAAGCCACCTTGGGAGAGGATAAGGGGCATATGGAGAGCAGGTGGAACGTGGAAATACAAGCGCATCAGCGAACGGGGGTGGGAGAGGATGCGAGAGACGAGTGGGTGAGGGGGATCTAGTTTACGGGAGGTGTAGAGGATCCGTATCCGTTCGAGGAAAAGGAGGAGATGGGGGAATGGGATAAGGTCGTACAGGATCCACGTGGCGGAGGGGAGACGGATACGATAGGTGAGGCGAAGAGCATGGTATTCGAGGAGGGTGCCTTGGCTTGGATTGTCCGGACATGGGGGGTCCAAGAGAGGCGACGTCGAGGGTGACGCCAAGGTACTTAAGGGTGGGGGTGAGGGCGATAGGACGGCCATAGATGGTGACATAGAAGTCGAGGAGGCGGAAGGAAGGGGTGGTTTTTGCCTACAATGATCGCCTGGGTTTTGGAAGGATTGACCTTAAGCAACCACTAGTTGCACCAAGTGGTGAACCGATCAAGATGGGATTGGAGAAGCTGTTGGGAGCACTGCACGGTGGGAACAAGTGCAAGGAAGGTTGTGCCATCGGCGTACTGGAGAAGGTGGATGGGCGGTGAAGGCGGCCGCATGTCTGCCGTATACAAAAGGTACAGAAGAGGGGAGAGGACGGAACTTTGGGACACACCGGCGGAAGGTAAAAAGGTGTAGGAATCCGTGTTATTGACAGTGACGTAGGAAGGACGTTGGGAAAGAAAGGACCCGATCAGATGGACGTAGTTAATAGGAAGGGCGAAGGTTTGCAGCTTGAAGAGTGGACCGGAATGCCACACACGGTCATAGGCGCGTTCGAGGCCGAGGGAGAGGAAGGTAGTGGAGCGACGGGGATTGAGCTGTTTGGAGAGGAGATGAGTGAGGTGAAGGAGAAGGTCATCGGTAGAGAAGGACGGCCAAAAGCCACACTGGGTAACGGGAAGGAAGCCGTGCTGGCGGAGATGCTGGTGGATGCGTCGGGTAAGGGTGGATTCCAGGACCTTGCTGAAGACCGAGGTAAGGCTGATGGGACGATAGGAGGAGACGGCGGCTTGTCAGGATTAAGGAACATCAGGATGCAGGATGTTTTCCACAGGTTGGGGTAGTAGCCAGTGGACAGGACTACATTGTAGAGCCTGGCCAGGGTGGAGAGGAAGGAGGCAGGAGCTTCATGAAGGTGGCGATAGGTGACACGACCGTGACTGGGAGCAGTGTTGCGTTTCGTGCATAGTGTAGTGATGATATCCTGAGTAGTGATGGGGGCATTGAGTTCGGTGTGTGCAATGTTGTCCAAGTACTGGAAACCCGGAGCGAGGGGAGGGACAGAGGTGTCAGTTCGATCGTGAACATCTGGGAAGAGGGAGTAATCGAACTGGGGATCGTCGGGGATGGTAAAGACATCGGAGAGGTAGGAGGCAAAATGATTGGTCTTACTAAGGGGGTGATTATCATGAAGGAGAGGGTAGTGGGGGGGGGGGGTGTGGTTTAGATCTGGTAAAGTGGAGGAAGGCTGACCAGTACTTGGACGAATTGATAGGAAGTGTAATATTTAGACGGGTGCATGTCTGTCGCCAGTCCTGGCGTTTCTTAGTCGCAAGTTTCTGATGTGTGGTAGTTGCTGGTGGCATCGTAGTGTGTCCAGGTCACGCGTGTGAAGGAAGGCACGGTAGAGATGGTGGGATTCACGGAGGAGGAGGACGGCGTGTGGGGGTAAGGTAGGACAGTGGGGGTGGACGGCGACAGAAGGGATGTGGGCCTCCACAGCCTCAGACAAGGTCTGCTGGAGAAAGGAGGCAGCATGGGTAATGTCATCAGGGTGGAGGTAGGTGAGGGGGTGGCTATCGACCTGGATAGAGAGGGTATCCCGGTAGGCATTCCAGTCGGCATGGGAATAATCATGAATGTACTTTGGGGGAGGGTCATTACAAGGGTCGGGACATGGGCGACGACCGTCTGAAATGGTGAGGAGGACAGGGAGCTGGTCATTACCAATGGGGTCCAGCAAATCCACCGCTATGTGGCCAAGGAGGTTAGGGGAGGAGGGGATGACATCGGGAGTTGTTATGCTACCGCCATAACTGGGTGGTGGAACGACTATGGGTGTTGAGGTCGGCGGCGATCACGTAGGAGGAGAAGGAATGGGCAATGTGGGAGAGGAAGTCAAAAGGAATAGGGGCGTTGGGGTGGACATAGATGGTGACGCAGGTGATGGTAAGGCCAGGGAAGAAGAGACTAAGGATCAGGTGTCCTGTAGGGTTGGGAGGGAGAGGTTGGAGCTGAACAGGGGTCTGGCAGTTGTGACCAATGGCTACTTTGCCACGCGCTTTCGGGAGGGGATTATCGGAGCAGTGAAGGAGGTAGGGCGAAGTGTGTACAGTGTGTTGAGGCTGAAGAAAGGTTTCATTGAGGAGGAAGACATCCACACAATGGGATGCGAGGGTGTGCAGGGCCATTACCTCCACTTTTCTGTCTATAATGCTTCTGAAATTAATGATCCAAACAAACAGAAATTAAGGTTCATCTCTAGTAAGGCGCCATATGCTTGAATATTTCTGGTATCTCAACTGCAGATTTCTCAGTGCTCATTTAACTTTACGACTATGTATCTCAAAATGAACAAAAATGGACTTCTGCCACTATTCAAATAAGCCCTTCATATGCACACACAGCACATCGATCTCATGAGGCACAAGGCTCTCATAACGAAGTACGTACGTCGGTCAACAGATGGCACTAGGAAAAGAATGTTAACTGCGCTTTTTAGTTGCTACTTGCGACTTCTTGTTGCGATTTGTCACAGAAATCGCAGTTTGACTCGATAGCGAATAGCGTAGTACGAACTTTGCTCAACAGATGGCACTGTTATCTGCGCTTTTTAGTTGCTACTTGCGACTTTTAGTAGCGACTTAGTACAGAAATCACAGTTGGACTCGATAGCGAATCGCTGGGAAGGAGCATAGTACGAACTTTGGCCAACAGATGGCACTGTTAACTGCGCTTTTAAATTGCTACTTGCGACTTCTAGCCGTGACTTGTCACTGAAATCACAGAAAGCAGTATGGAATTCGGCCAACAGATGGCTCACAGCGTTGAATGTGAAATGCTACTTGTGACTGCTAACTGTGACTGAAATCGCAGTTACATTCTGTGAAGTTGTTTTTGTGATATCTGTGACTTCTCAATCACTGTGATTTCTAACAGATACGCGATTTCCTGCCCACCACTAATTGTGTAGTGTATGAATGGAATTGAAGGGCGAGGGTTAGATCTGGAGACAGATGTGCTTGTAAGCTGCTCAAGATGGAATTGTTAATAACTTTAAGGGAATTGGCTAGTGATTTTTCATGCTAGGGACTTAGCATCACATACTGGTTGTTGTTATCCCCCTCTACTGCGTTGAAAATTATTTTAAACAAATAGTTATGGTATATTGTTTGTTGTGAAGCAGATTTTTGCGTTTTCGGGAACTTCATATTTCTCGTATCTTTTAATCTTGAAAAAACATTATGGTTTTCATTCTCAAATGACGTGATCTTTGAAAAACACACCAGTTTGCACATCGTGGCCACCACAAGAAAATGGGCAGAGGAGGGAAAACGAGGTGAAGCATGCATTGCTTGTATAAATAGTGTCTGAGGTAGACCACATCTGTGCTAAAGCATATGTAGGTGCAAGAAAATGCAAGTACAAAAAAAATTGTTCAAATGGCTCTACTATGGGACTTATCATCTGAGGTCATCAGGCCCCTAGAACTACTTAAACCTAACTAACCTAAGGACATCACACACATCCATGCCCGAGGCAGGATTCGAACCTGCGACCATAGCGGTTGCGCAGTTCCAGACTGAAGGGCCTAGAACCGCTCGGCCACACTGGTCGACATGTAAGTACAAATCAATCACACTGCGCATACATCTCATAAGATTAATGCAGTTTAAGTATATAGCGTTGGTGAAACAGAACTCTTTACTTGCAGTAAACGATTCTCATCTGATAATACTCGTATGCATGTGATGGCCAGTAGGGAGTACGAAATGAGCTTCAGTACAATTCAGCCACATGAATCAGCTATGCACGAAATGGTATGTACTTAATTTTATGTAAATGTGATAAACCAGGTGCAGATATGGTTCCTTCTGAAGTCCACAGCTACTCCTTTTCCCAAAAACTCTGAATAAAAAACCTGTCTCTAATGACCATGCTCACCAACAGAACCTACAAATTTGCAGTTACTTCCATTACAAAAACAATATTGTATGTCTGTGCTGATTTTCTTATAAATTTGGCGGAAGAATCTGCTAGTACGAAGATTTACCCCTAAGAGCACCCTTACCTGGGAGCAACGCACCACCCCCAGCTCTCACCAAAAAAGGAAAAATACAGTATAGTCAGATGTTTTTCTTTCAAGAAAATCATTTAAAAGGTGGTGTGACTCCGATTTTTGTCAGGGATTGACCTGGAACTTTTGTATGGCTTCTTAAAAGTCACCATTCGAAAAGTTTACTTCAGTAGCTCTGACATTTTCGTTGGCATACAAAGGTGTAGGGATAGAAAAGTAACAGATATATAGTACTATTCATTCTCTTGGGTAATTCCAAATATTTTATCAGCTCATTGAATACAAAATGAAAACCATGTGCTAACCCCTTAACTACCAGTGCTAAAAGTACCCTGCTAAATGGAATTGAAAACAATGGAATTTGCATATTATGATAAACAGCGTCCTAAGTTTTGCTGATACACACTGATACATTGTAGCAGAAAACTGAGAGTATTAAAAAGTAATAGCTCACACTCAACATTTGCAGGCCATCTGATGGCAGAGAATCACCATTCAATAAAAATAGAAAATTATCTACAGGATTTTAAAAACAGCAATACGCTACGCAGTGGAAATTCCTGGATATAAATAAACATTTTGAAATTCGCGCAGCAGTGAGTAAATAAACGCACAACGAAACAAATGAACAAGGAAGCGCCCGCACTAATGTACTAGATCACAACAGGAACATTTTATGCATTCGCTATGTAGATAACGTAAATATGTGTCAAACCGTCAGAGCATCCCTTATAAAGAAATTAAGTCCCATAACGCATCGTAAATAACGGAAATAGACTAGAAGAAGCATGAATCGTAACAATACAAATAACGCGAGTTTCGACCTGCAATGGAAGAGAAAAAGAAGCCGTTTGTTTTGTGTTGCAGATAACAGGTTGTAAGAAAATGCTTGGTAGTTACAAATTTACCAACAAAAATACACCTCATTAGCAACGTGTAAAGTATGGGGTCAATTCTAATGTCCGATTCCACTCGTCACCTTTGATCAATGACCTGAGGGATGCTACATAGAGGCAATCTGATCACAGCCGTAAATAAACACATGTAAAATACGATAAAATTACGAACACAATTCACGTGATTAATGACTTGGCCACAAATTATATGGACAAGAATTAAAGGTAACGAAAAGAAATAAGAACGCAAAAAGGGAAGTATTCATGTCTGAAATAAATTATTATCGTAATTTATGCGAGTAAGAAAAGCACAGATGACCGTTACAGCCAGTACAGTAAGTGCATGGTGAAATCATATTAGGAATCTGCGTTAACTTTCAATACTGTTAAATCTTACGCGACTAGTACACAAGTAACGAAAATTGACAAAAAGTAGGGTCTAACAATTATTAGAATCTGTAACTGGAACTGACCTACATAGGTTAACTCCAGTTACTGAGTCCAACAATTCCACAGTTTGTTACTTAGATCGTTCTAACAAGAGTGTGCACTAAAGTGTTACAGAATATGATATTCCTACCTTCATTAGGCCTACTACGAAAAAGGGAAAAGTTGAAAGCGGTAACTACAGTATTTATTAGCTTTTCGTAGCGGTTTTGAGATCAATAAGAAATCCTACAAAAACATAGTCCACAGATTTACTGCAAAAGTGTCCGAAATTATGAACCATTCAAAAGTTGACATCCGTAACTAGAATGACCTAAATAGGTGAGTTCTAGTTACCGACGCCAGGCATGCGATGCTTCATTAATTAGATCGTTTTTCCAACGCTCGTGTGCACTGAAATATAGGCTACTATGATTTCTGCATTTGTAATTGGCCTCTGAACTACCGCAAAGTAGTTACTAATATTGAAATCGGTAACTAGTATTGACCTATATAGAAGGTCAGTTCTAGCTACCGATTCCAATTGTTGTTATACAATGCATAAGTTTTAGAGAGCAATTACAAATGTAGAAATGGTATTACGTTTCAGTACCTACAAATTCAAAAATAATTTATACATGAATCTTGCAGTGGGTTTCAATCTATAACTGGAATTTACCTGCATATGTTAATTCTATTTATCGATTCCAGTATTCTTTATTTTTTGTAGATATTCATTTATCATGTACTGGCTTTTCTTTTAGGATTTAGCGTATCGGTTTCTCCACATTTTATGCTATGTTTCGTATTTGTTGTCATTCATTTAATCTTCCAGTTTTTCGTGTCTAGTAAAGCAGGGGGTACAACCCGTCGCCTTTGACCAATAATGTCAGAATTGGCCAGAGAGCACTATTACACAGATGAAAGAGCTGACAAGAATATTCAGAAACGAAGGAATACGAGAGACGAAAAGTTTAGTTGACATATACGAGGGTAATCCCAAAAGTAAGGATGGTCTCCTATTTTTTTGTAAGTACATAGACCTGTTTATTTCTACAATGGTTTACATCAATTTACAGCTTGAACTACTTTTCGACATAATCCCCATTTCTGTCGATGCATTTTTGTAGACGCTGTGGCAGTTTTTGTATGCCCATATCATACCAGCTCGCAGCCATGCTGTTCAGAAAGTTATGAACCTCGTCTTTCACCTCGTCGTCGGAGCTGAATCGCTTTCCGGCCAAATGTTTTTTTAACCTATGGGACAGGTGATAGTCACTGGGCGCCAAGTCAGGACTATAGGGTGGGTGATTATGTTCCTCTGAAACTGTTGCAGGAGAGCAACGGTGTGCCGAGCGATGTGTGGGCGAACGTTGTCATGGAGAATATGTACGCCCTTGCTCAACATTCCTCTTCTACGGATCTGAATTGCCAGTTTGAGTTTTTCAGAGTCTCACAGTACCTGTAAGCATTAATTAATGCTTTGCTCAACCTCCAACACTGTCTCCTCAGAAATTGACGGTCTCCCGCTCCTTTGCTCGTCGTGAATTTCGGTCCGATCAGCTACAAACTTTCTACACCATTTACGAACATTTTTGACATCTATGCACGACTCACCATACACTTCCTTCAATTGGTGATGGATTTCAATCGGCGCAGTGCCCTTCGCTTTCAAAAACCGAATAACTGCGCGCAATTCGCACTTGGCGGTAACATCCAACGGAAACTCCGTTCTCAACGGCGGCCAATCCAAGACTGAGAGCCTCAGCGCGGCGTGCGCACGTTTACACACAGCGCGTGAAGCACTCTTCGTAACAGTGTGACCAACTGCCACACAAGAGTTCTGTAGTTATAAAAAATAGGAGACCTTACTTTTGGGATTACCCTCGTATGTACACTGCTAACGAAAACGTGGAAATAGATGCACGCCACATTTGCAAGCTGTACCTCAGTTGAACTACGCAAAGAGGCAATAACACGACACATATAAAATTTGTATCCCATACTTCACTATGGGATACAGTTTTTTTTTCGCCTTCGATGCTAATAGTATCCCATTCTTTACTTGAGCTACATAGCTATGCACAGCATTTGTATCCTGCTCTCCAGTTGACATATTTTGGTAAATCTCATCAATGTTACATATGTCGTTGTTTTCGAATACGTAGTGTCAGTGTAAAGGCCAACTGAAGGACGGGATACAAATTTCAGTTGTGTCGGCCGTTTCGCCTTCAATATTGCTAGTACGGAGTCGAAAACATCGTACTGATACTAGTGCTGGGAAACGAAAGAAGAACGACAGCTAAGAAATTTCTATTACGTACTGGAGTACACGAAAACATGCGTAATGGTGTAATACAACAATGAAATACGTCAAAATAGTCAAATGCAGTAAAAGAAGAAAATGGAAAAGTGAACTTACCAAATGGGAACTTCCTAAAAGAACCTAAGCTCGCCTAGAAAGACATCAACAAAAATCACATATCCACATCCACAACAAACACAACATTACGAAAACACTCACAGACAGACACACACACACGCACACGTACGCACATTCATCCCCCCACCCCATCCTAATGTGAAATTAGCTAACACATTTCGGATGGTACATTTGCCCAACATGTTTAATAAAACATTTAAACGGGCAATGTGTTTGGGGAATACTATGTCTCCATGAATATTCGTCAAGGTTACTTTGAAGTGTGGAAATCTGGCTTTTCCCTTTCCCTACAAGAGATTTCACAGCTGACCAATAACCCTCTATGGTATCTGTGCAAGCCCCTGTGGATAATGATCTGAACTCAATATTGTGATTTACTACAAGATGCTGATAACCCCTTTCCCCTACATCCCTATATGAAGAAAACTGTCTGAAATTCCTTCCTTCGATTGGGCACTACTTTGAACACTACATCGTCACATTCCTGACCTGAAATTACTGCCCCTCCCCCCCCCCCCCCAAACCCATAATCCCACCATAACCCCATCCTGTTGTACTACTTCCTTTTTCTAAAATGTGATTCTTCAATTTCGATCATAACACCCGGCCCCCACAACGGCCCCCTATATTTCATGTACTCCCCACACACTTCCCTACGAAAATTATACCAATCCGCAACTGTACGCTTACTCACACGACATTCATGCACACACAGCCACACAGGATATCTCAAACACTAACAGTAAGTGGTTTTCACAATGTCCCTCAAGGCGATCTTAGATTTTTCGAACCACGTCCTTCTTCTAATGGATCGCCACAACCTATCTCTGCTGCAGCGCCATACGAATAAGTCGTGAGTATGGCGACAAGATACACTTCTGAGGAGCATTTGTTCGCCGCACTCACGACATCGAACATACTCACCAGTCAGACCACACATTTGCAAAAAACAAATCGTGGCCAACGTTTCTTTGCCCATAGCCTCTCCTAAATCATCAAGGTTCATCAGAACAGATAAATCCATACCTACTAATGAAAATGAGATACTAATAAGAAACTAGTAGTCCAAATTGCCTCAATATCACTAAGGATGAAATTAAGTACCGAATGAATTAGAAACAACTAATTCATTTAATAAATGCACACGAAGAATATTTTCAGCAATATGTAGCGATCTCTTTTAAAATCACATTCACTTATTTTAATGTACAATGATAGCTCTTATATGGAACACAGAAACGTTTGATAATCAATGGCTCGAAGTGAAGACATTACAATCTATGAGAAATGTATGACGATATTGGTCAAAGCCGATGGGTTGTATCCCCTGCTTCACTATACCCCGTTTTTCTGATACACTTTAGTTTCTCCCAGCCCAAAACTCCCACTTTCCTGTGCTTCTCTCGTTAGATTCAATGCTTAATATCAAATTAACACTATCTTGTAACAGTATGACTTCACCATGCGCTTTACTATAAAGCAAAATTTAAAGGTTCTCTGTTTTTTTCTAGTCGCGTAAATTACAAGAACACTTCTTACGAGACATGAAAATTTATTCTCAACACTTGTTCTTCATTATTTTCGTTATCTTCAGTTCACTTCGATATAATTAATGACTATGTAAACAACTGCGTGACTATGACTGTAATTTTATCGTATGCTACATTCGTCTGTTTGGAGCATCATCTGTTGCTTTCACAGATTGCCAATACGTAGCGTCTATGACTTAGGTATCACGTCATTGCTTAAAGATGACGACTGGAATCGGGCACAAGAATTTATCCAAAGTACGAATAGAACTGTGTAAATATCTATTACAGAAACCTGTATCCTGTGCCTAATATTCGCCACAACAAAAGCATTCAATGTGTCATGTATCAGGTAAGTGTCATTGTGTCATCGCCTGCATCTGTGAACCAACACAAATTTCATTCCTGATGATGTGTATATACATAAGTTTTTAAGTTGAAATTTGATTGTAACCAGAACATAATAATTTTCAGACTGAAAATACAAATATCTCACTGATGAAGGCACAGAAAGAGTTGCAATTTGGGAAAAGTCAAACAAACTGCGTCTTGTATAAGGCGGAATTTTTATCAGCAAACATCGAAAGAAGAAGAGCAACACAAAAAGATGAGCTGAATCGATTTCACACAATATACAAGTATTACGTAAGTTAGATTTCACTGTCCAAGAGCAGAAATTGTATGGAGGAGAAATCTGTTGATGAAGACTTAAGTTGTAGGCAACATAACGCAGTATATGTACTGTATGAATATTTTTTCCCCTTAACATGTTATTAAACAACATGAAGGTTGCAGTAAAGAACAGAAGAGAATTTCAAACTCACTTTCATTGAAGTTTGTCTGCAGTGTAGAAGTTTTATTGGGTCTTACCGCTGAACGTGCTGCACATGTAAATATTACTAAACACATGTTGTTTATGTTTCACTGTGTACCTCGTGAAAAACAGTTTACTTCACCATTTACAGGTACTGGGATTGTCTTCTTCTGACATTTCAAGTAGAAAATTCAGAACAGGTTTTTTGGAGCTGTCTTTCATTTTTAGTGTAAGCAGCAATGGATAAGTTACAAGTTCTGTATACAAACGAGAGTCCAGTTGCAGACTATCTTCGGTGAAACCTCCACATATGTTAGATACTGCATTAATTCTTAATTAAAATGTCACTTGTGGGGAAAGTCAATTAAAAATGCATGCAATTATATCAACTCTCAGATTCAGTTGTACCAGCAGCTGAGAGGCTCCAGTGTCCTGTTCCTCACTCTTGTGGAAAATGTAATGCACACAAAGAAGATTGCTGTTGTGCATTAACTACTTGTGTAACACAGGTATGTTAAGAGAGAACATATATTTGCATCAGTACATGTTACTTTGCGATGTTTCAATCCTTAGCGTGTCAAGCTTCTCCTTCAATTCATCAGTGTGAACTGAGAATTTAAAATCTCAACAGTGGTGGAGCATTGAAATATGAAATTGTATACATCTTAAGTGAAAACCTGAACTCATGGTATTGCTATTTATGGGCAGTTTATTGCCATAACGTATGTAGTATGGTTGCTGACAGATAAGATTCGCAAATACATACAAAATTATAATTAATTGTTCCCAGCCCACTCACATATAAATACATTACTTATGGCTCAGTACTTAATTGCTCACCCACCATTGTCTTTGTGTTAACACACTCCTTGATAATTTCTACAATATTCCTATGTGACATACTTCACAATGTTTATTTATTAGTGCACCCGTATGATTGAAAGCTGTCTTTTTCACATTCGAGTCACAATTTATGGACTCAGCCTTTGGCTGCCACTCTTAACTTTGTGGTTTTGAATCAGTTGCAAGAATGGGAGATCTTAATTAGTAATACAAAAGAAAATGTCATAAAGATAACCAGACTAGATTTATAGAACTAATTATTTCTTATAGCAACAGATTGGTTTTGTAAAACATGAGTCACCACTTTCTTATATCATAACTTCATGTGCAACAAAAGTTCTCTGGCTTCTAATAGTCACCATTTATTTTAAGTTAACGAAAGTTTCAATTTTGAATATTTCCCTTAAAATCCAAAATGTGGGAAATCTAAGAACTTTACCGTGTTCAACAAATTTGTGAAATTTAGTTTTATCTGAACAGAAACATTACGGGATATAAAAATGGTTGTTGTTTTGAAATTGTATTTTAATTAAATGGGACACTGACTTTTGAAATATGGAAATTGAGGAACATATTTTCAAAACTCGATAAATGCAACAGATACAGTTGTTCATAAAATGAGATTTTCTGTTTTCACCAACATAGATGCGTTTGAATTTTTACACAACTACTAGATCCCACTGACATTAATGGAGCGTTGTAATGAAAAATATTAAAATTTAATTTTTATATCGGTATATGATGGTGTGATTTTTCCAGAAGTTGATAAATGCTTATAGTTATTGCTGGTATCAGTTACGTTGCCTTCTTTTAATTCTTGGTATTTTTTTTTTTGTACAGCTAATTTTTCAACTGCTGTAGTGTTTATCATATGCCTGCATTGTTGTGAAATGCGTATTTTTGCATATATTATTATCTATAGCATTTTTAATTACAGTTTCTTACTTTATTGAGAATATAAACAATACTAATAGATGATAGCGCAAAATAATAATAGCAATGGTAGCCATATTAACATAATTGTCTAACATATGTCATTGTTATCAGCACTAAATGAACTATGAAATGAAGAACACAATAAGTATTTACGTTTTTATTGTCAAGTGAATACTGACAACCTTATTTTTAAGCAGTTTGAATGCTACTAATCGTTCACTGTTCTAAGATTTCGCCTCGTTGTGGGTACAACTCCTTTGTAGCAAGTACAGCAAGAGTTGAAAGTGTTTTCTGTATAAATTGAGATGTTGCATAACACTTCTAGTTGAAATTATTTCAAGTCACTTTCCAATCGTTACCTTGTGTAATAAGGGATTTAACATTATAGCCAGGTCAAGACTCCCTCTCACACAAGAAAAATGACTGATTTCCTTCTCACAAACACAGTCACCCAATCTCAGGTAGGTACTCATACTTGGGATACCAAATCATGTAGTACGTTTTTATGAATGTATGAAATGTTTCAAAAGTGGAAATACCAAAAAAAAAACGTTTCAGTGGCATTTAAATTTATTATGTATCATAGGAACTGGATAAATTTATAGAAATATCCCCATATAGGTGAGGCTCGAACACAAGTTTCTATGCATGTACCAACATTGCACCAAATGGTTTGAAGGAAACCAGTAGTCAAATCAAAACAAAATTTAGAAGCCTAAGCCAACGTCAACAGAGCAACAGACAAGGGAGTTAGATAAATATATTGTAAAATTGGCATACAATGACAGTAACATAAAAGCATTACTTAGAACAAGCGACAGACTCAGAGAACATGCTCACAATTAATCTTGTCAAACGCTGAAGATGAGGTTCTTCCAGTACACTATATCAAGGTAACTTACAGTTTCTTACTTTATTGAGAATATAAACAATACTAATAGATGATTGCGCAAAATAATAATAGCAATGGTAGCCATATTAACATAATTGTCTAACATATGTCAGGGTATCTTTGTACCACTTACTACTAGTGTTTCAAGTGGTTGTTTCACGTATTTGCTTATTTTGTACTAAAAGTGACAGTTTTATTACCTCTGTGATCTCTATTACTATTGCGGCTGTCTTTCCAACATCATACAACCACGTAGGCTCGTGATTATTATTTCATGGCATATCATGTGAATAGAGCATCTGACGACTGCGGTTTAAGATGAACAATGCCTGCTTGATACAACTGTCTTGATATTTCAAAATAAACCTTCAGTACTGAATTCACACTACTCGTTTTTACTTCTTTTTAACCTGTGATTTCCTTCTGCTGTGATCGAAATTTACCCAGAGCATTAGATTTTGGAGCCATTGTTTCCTTTTTAAACTGAACTAAATTTATCTGGAATGACAGTGTAACTTTATATCAGGCTTAAAATAGAAACTTTATTCTAATAGGGCATAGTTGAGATATATCTTCACTTTTCCAAGCACTCAGTAGCTATGGTCATAAAATGTTAAAATGTCTGTCGCAATGTGTAATTTATTTTGTGTCCAGTACTTTCAATAAATGTTAAAAAGTGGCACAAATTTACCCAGACTGACTGTAGCAGTATTACCAACAAAATTTCAGAAACAGAAAGTGGCCTAATTTCCTTTATCTCACCTCAACACTAATGTCAGTTTTGCAGCAATCTTAATTCTTAATTCTTGCTTCAGGATTACAGATAACCTGTAAGACAATACAAATGCATGAATACTGGATGATTAAGTAACATGTTTGTACAAGTACAGTTCCGAAACTGATACTCTCCTTTGTATCCCAGTGATAATATCCTTACTGAATAGAAAACCTGGGCAGTGCTTATGCATATGACTGCAACTGTGGCTCAGCACTCTCTTGTTGGCATTATCTACATTCCGTCCTTGGATTGACATTGTCTGGCTTTAACTATAGAGCACAACAGTCAGTTGTTATTTAAAAATAATTTGCCTGGATGTTTAAACATAGCATGTTTAAACCAAACAATCAGACATTACACCCATTCTCATTATCTTATTATTGTAAGTATATAACTGTGATTGCACCTAAGCATACATACATGTATTTACCAACTTTTCCATTTGGTTATGGATTTCACATTTGTATAATTTAAGATATAATTTCTCCAACCCTGAATTCCTGAACCCCCCCACCCCTCCCCAACGCTCGATACATTCAAAAAAATTCTAAATTGAATTAGATATGATAATGGCATAATGTTGGCCTCATACACCAACCCATGAACCAAGTTTTAGCAAAAGGCAACTACTGCTGTCTGTATGAACACTCCAAATTAACAGATTTTAGCAAAACTCGATAAATGCATTCATACAGTTACAGCAGCAAGTCAACAAATGCACTGTAATCAATATAATCATTCTCTCACACCTCAGCTCTTTCCGCTGCAAGTGGTTAACAACAATGGAATATAGTAGTTGCCTTAAACGACATTACTCATTTTTGTAACAATGTTTACTGGTGGGTATCGTGTTGAACCAATGCAGGTACAGAGAAACCTTAAGGAAGGGGTGCTAAAGGTATGTAGCTCACTACGAATACTATAAGGGCGAGTTTCTAATGATGACATACATGGTAATTTATGTTTGTGGGACTTTTATTGTCGATTCTGTTCTTTTCTAGTGCATTCGATAGAGGGGCCATGTAGTAACAATGCATATTTAGGTATGTTCTCGAAAGTCACAGAGATAGGGTATTAGTAAAAATATTGCTATGAGTCTCATAAAAATATATTTACTGAGAAATTACTATGAATTACTATTATTAATACTTCACCATCAACTGATCACTGTAACTCTTGACTAATCTTAACACTTGTACTTGCTACAACTAGGACTTATTACTTATTCATTCTTTAGTCTTAATATGTCTGATTCTGAATGTAAACTAGCTTCCTATTCGGCAAATAGTCCGTATTTATAATGCTATGTATCGAAGGTTCTCTGTATAAGAAAACAATAGAATATTCGCGACTTTTCTCTAACAAATGCCAGACAGAATAATGTATCGAGATCACTAGAATGGCTGCAACTTACTCATAGTTGTAACAATATTCACTGGTGGGAAGAGTGTTGCAATCATTGTTCATTGTTATTCGAACACCTGCGGCTTGCCTTTAGACAAATACGCATGTGACACTCAAATGTACGCTTGCAAAGAAGTATTGCAAGTGGAAGCAGCATGGATGATGATTCTTGTGGTTCTGAAGACAGCATACAAGTCAAAGGACATTCGGATGGGAGAAAATTCTGATTCGAGAAGGGCTTACATCGATTTGAAACGCAAAGCAAGAAGTGTAAAAAGAAACCTATCATTAAATGCAATCGTGGACTTGACGTTTTACCTTCAAAAGCTAAAGGAATGAAAGAATGTAAAGCTGCTGAACTCTGCTATGAAGATATTCCATACTTTCATCATCACGTGACATCAGTAAATAAAATGGATCAAGATAAGTTTCCATTCAAAGTTCTTAATATTTCTTCATCTCAGTGCAAAGCAGTGGACAGCCAGGATGCAAAAAGGAAGAAAACAGTGAGAGTGAAGTATACCATTAGAAAAAGGAGTGGTGAGGTAGTGCCACTTTGTGCTGCCACTATCCAAGGAGTATCTTGTGCATCAAAGGGCAGGTTACCCTATCTAGCAAACAGGTTCCATGAAAGAGGAAAGTTGTCAAGGAAAGGAGAGGAGGCGACAAAATGTGAAAGGATCATAAGGCGGTAACTATTGCGATTAATAATGATGTAAAAAATGTAAATGCAAAGAGAGCCGTCATGGAATGGGGAAGTCTACAAGAGGTTATTTGCCTTCATATCTCACACTCAATAAAATGTTCAAGAGATTCTGTGAAGAAAGAAACAATTTAGGACTGAAACGACGCTCCTTATCAAAATACAAGTATATATTTTACAAACATTTTAATCTATCATAAGGGCTCCTCACATCGATATCTGCTCCATCTGTGAGGTTAGTTTAAAGGAAATAAAGGCATAAACATGTCTTCAAGAGAAGAATGAACTACGAACTAGACACAGATTACATAACATTCATGCAAAACATTTTTACGATATAATGAAATGAGATAATCCTACTGTCATTAAGATTTGCTTTGACATGGAGCAAACCCAGCCTATTGCAAAACTATCAGTCTGTAAGGTATTCTATGCTAAACAAGTGTGGTTATACAAACTTGTGTATCATGATCCACACTAAGGAGCAAAAAAGTGAATGCATCGTTATTTCTACACTTAGCTGGAAACAGAATCTTCAGGAGGATGCAATCAAGTTGCTCTGGCTTTGTTGGACATTCTTTCGGACTCAGATTAAAAACAATCTAATGATGGCACCAATACTATACATCTGTTCTCAGATTCTTGCAACAGCAACAATAAAAACAATTTAATGATGGTGATGCTTACAGTGTTCTTGGAAAAAGAGCATAATATTCAATAATATTAATCACTTCTTCCCCGTCCATGCCCATAGCCATAGGCCTCCAGACCGAGTGTTTGGTACAACTGAGAAGTCTTACAGAAACAAAAGAAAGCATCTTGTCTCCTATTACTGTTTTTTGAAAGAGAATGGTACTTTCAAAGTTCTAAACATGGACTGGACTGTTAAAAATCTAAAAGATAGTGCACAGAAAGAACTAAAGTCAAAGCTATCATTAAAAGGAACAGCCAGCGTGTCACCTCATACAAGAAAGCAAAAAAAAATTGTTGAAGTGTCAGTAACTGATACACATGTTGGGGAGCCTTAAAAAGTTGACACTCTGAGATGAAAGAAGACATGCCATGCAACAATAGTAACATCCACTCTTTTGCCAAAACAAAATATGGTCAGCAAAGAAAGGAAGGAAGATATGTCCGCTAACTAAAGCGTTTTGAAATTCCAGATGATGCAAAGGAGTTTTAGAAAGACGCCTTAGACGAATAATGTATAGATGTAAGAGGGAAAACTTGACAATAACAATGTGTAACATGCAATACTTTTCTATCTATCTCAGTGAAAACAGAAAAACTCATTTTTTGAATAACTGTGTATGTTGCATTTATCGAGTTTTGAAAAAATGCTCCTCAATTTCCATAGTTCAAAACTCAGTATCCCATTTCACTAAAATACAATTTCAAGACAAGAACTATTTTTAGATATTGTAATGTATCTGTTCTGATAAAACTGAATTACATAAATTTATTTTACACAGTAAAGCTCTTAGATTTCCCATGTTTTAGATTTTAAGGGAAATATTCAAAATTGAAGCTTTTGTTAACATTAAATAAATTGTGACTATCAGAAGCACAGAAGTTCTCTTGCACATGAAGTTACGATATAAAAAAGTGGATCCTTGTGTTTTACAAAACCTGTCTATTCGTACAAGAACTATTTAGTACTAAAAACCTGGTCAGGTTACCTTTTTAATATATTTTATTTTTTATTACTAATTAAGGTTTCAAGTATGAGATTAAAAACCATGAAGTTAAGATTTGCTGTCAAACTCGAATGTGAAAAAGACAGTTACACACAGGAGGATGGACTACTTCAATCGTACGGGTGCACTCCTATGTAAACATTATGAAGTATATAACATAGGAATATTGTAGAAATTACCAAGGAGTGCATTAACGTAAAGACAATAGCGGTTGAGCAATTAAGTACTGAGCCATAAGCAATGTACATATATGTAAGTGGGCTGGGAACAATTAATTATAATTTTGTATGTATTTGTGAATCTTATCTGTCAGCAGCCATACTACGTATGTTATGGCAATAAACTGCCCATAAATAGCAATACCGTAAGTCTGTGTTTTCACTCAAGGTGCATACAATTTCATATTTCAATGCACCACCACTGCTGAGATTTTAAATTTTCAGTTCACAATGATGAATGGAAGTAGAAGCTTGACACGCTAAGGATTGAAACATCTCAAAGTAACATGTACTGATGCAAATATATGTTCTCTCTTAACATACCGGTGTTACACAAGCAGTTAATACACAACAGCAATCTTCTTTGTGTGCATTACATTTTCCACAAGAGTGAGGAACAGGACACTGGAGCCTCTCAGCTGCTGGCACAATTAAATCTGAGAGTTGATATAATAGCATGCATTTTTAATTGACTTTCCCCACAAGTGACATTTTAATTAAGAATTAATGCAGTATCTAACATATGTGGAGGTTTCACCGAAGATAGTCTGCAACTGGACTCTCGTTTGTATACAGAACTTGTAACTTATCCATTGCTGCTTACACTAAAAATGAAAGACAGCTCCAAAAAACCTGTTCTGAATTTTCTACTTGAAATGTCAGAAGAAGACAATCCCAGTACCTGTAAATGGTGAAGTAAACTGTTTTTCACGAGGTACACAGTGAAACATAAACAACATGTGTTTAGTAATATTTACATGTACAACACGTTCAGCGGTAAAACCCAATAAAACTTCTACACTGCAGACAAACTTCAATGAAAGTGAGTTTGAAATTCTCTTCTGTTCTTTACTGCAACCTTCATGTTGTTTAATAACATGTTAAGGGAAAAAAATATTCATACAGTACAGATACTGCGTTATGTTGCCTACAACTTAAGTCTTCATCAACAGATTTCTCCTCCATACAATTTCTGCTATTGGACAGTGAAATCTAACTTACGTATTTCTTGCACATTGCGTGAAATCGTATTTAGCTCATTTTTTTGCGTTACTCTTCTTCTTTCGGTGTTTGCTAATAAAAATTCCGCCTTATACAAGACGCAGTTTGTATCTTTTCCCAAACTGCTGCTCTTTCTGTGCCTTCATCAGTGAGATATTTGTATTTTTCAGTCTGAAAATTATTATGTTCTGGTTACAATCAAATTTCAACTTAAAACGTACGTATATACACATAATTAGGAATGCAATTTCCGTTGGCTTCTGGATGAAGGCATTTACACAATGGCACTTAGCCGATGCACGACACATTGAATGTTTTTGTTTCGACGAATATTCAATAATAAATACTTACGCAGTTCTGTACATAGTTTACATTATGCTAATGAGGTGCATTTTTGTTGGTAAATTTGTAACTACCATACATTTTCTTACAACCTGTCATCTGGAACACAAAACAAGTGGCATCTTTTTCTCTTCGATTACAGGTCGAATCTCGCGTTATTTATATTGTTACTTACGAGTTTTGCTTCCTTCAGTCTATTTTTGTTATTTAAGATTTGTTACGAGACTCACTTTCGTTATAAGCGATGCTCTGACGGTTTAACACATGTTTACTTATGCATAAAATGTTTCTGTTCTAGCACGTTAGTTGTTTTCTTGCGCGTTTATTTGTAGACTGCTCGCGAAAATCATATTGGTTATTTATATCCACGATCTTCCACTGTGTAGGCTATTGCTATTTTTAAGAACTTGTAAATCTATTTTTGTTGAATGGTGAATCTCTGCCATTAAATGGCCTGCAAATGTTGAGTGGAGCTGTTACTTTTTAATACTCTCAGTATCTGTTACAATGGTTCAGTGTGTTTCAGCAAAACTTAGGACACTGCCTATCATAATACATAAATTTCGTAATTTTCAATTCCAGTTTGCAGGGTACTTGTACCGCCGGTAGCTAAGGGCTTATCACATGGTCTTGGAACTACAACAGCACTCAAAGATCTCATTGCAATACATTGCCTATATTGTTTAGTGTATCTATAAAACATGCTTTAACTTTATGGCTTTTTAGTAACTTGGAACATATGATTAAAATTTGATTATGGGAAAAATCAAATACTGAGTCTGTGTGTGTGTGTGTGTGTGTGTGTGTGTGTGTGTGTGTGTGTGTACGTATGCGTGTGGGTTGGTGTCAAATGATTTCTACCAAGCACCCGTCATTCTGTATTCAATGATTTGATAAAATATTTGGAATTCCCAAGAAAATGAGTAGTAGTATACACCTGTTATTTTTCAATCCTTGCACATTTAGGTGCCAATGAAAATGTCAGAGCTACTGAAGTAAAGTTTTCAGATGGCGGCTTTTAAGTAACCATAAAACAGTTCCAGGTCCATCCCTGTTAAAAATCTGAGTAACGCCACCTTTTAATTCATTTTCTTGAAAGAAAAACACCTGACTATACTATAATTTTCCTTTTGAAGAGAGCTGGGGGAGGAAGGGGGTGGTGCCTTGTTCCTGGGTAAGGGCCCCTTAGGGATAACACTTAGTACTAGCATATTCTTTCGCCAAATTTATAAGAAAATCATCATAGATATACATTAATGCTTTTGTAATGGAAGTAAGTGCAATGTTATATGTCCTGTTGGCTGGCTGCAGTGGGCGAGCAGTTCTACACGCTACAGTCTGGACCGCGCGACCTCTGTAGTTGCAGGTTCGAATCCTGCCTCGGGCATGGATGTGTGTGATGTCCTTAGGTTAGTTAGGTATAAGTAGTTCTAAGTTCTAGGGGACTGATAATCTCAGCATTTAAGTCCCATAGTGCTCAGAGCCATTTGAACCTTTTTTTTATATGTACTGTTGATCACCATGGTCATTAGAGGCAGGTGTTGATCAGACTTTTTGGAAAAAGAAGTACCTGTGAACTTCAGAACGAACCATATGTGCACCTGGTTTGCTATCATATTTAAATAACATTAAATACACACTATTTCGTGCATAGCTGATTCATGTGGGCAAATAATACTAATACTCATTTTGTACTCCCTACTGGCTGTCACATGCTACAAGGTTTATCGCATGTCTGGTGAAATCTGGGGAACCATACAATACCGAAATTTGGATGACTGGACCAAGAATCGTAACTGAGCCTCCCAACTGCTACCTGAGCATGCTAGACACTACACCACCTAACCGTTAGGAGAGGAATGAGACAGGGTAAGAAAGGAGGGCAGCTCCAGGAGTGTGTATCGACCACACAGAAAGATTTGTGAGTAAGCAGAAAAGAGCTACGGAAAAGATATTTCTGATGATGAAAGTAGCAATAATATTAAGAACTAGTGGCTGATAACAACCTCACTCGAATTCACTTACACATTTACTAATTGGTAGGACAATTCAATAAGTCAGAGATATCACGTATAAAAATGACCAATTTTAGTGTATTCGTACGGACGACAATACATCATCAACTCTAAGGGGAAATGTTTTGTTGTCAGGACGCCAACAAAATTTGTGTAGCTGTCTGGCAATTTTTATCTCAAGACTTTCATCCCAGAAGGTTTAAAATTCCACTACTTATTTTGTTACACATGAACAAATGTAGACTGAGTGTTCTCAGGAGCCACACTACCATTTGACAATAATTAATTATGGCACAATGAAGCAAAAGGTGGGAAATGAAGAATCTGTATGAGAGGTAGGGTGGAAAGATAAATGTAACAGGAAAAGTTTTTGATAAAGCAAGGCGGCTGGGGTGAGAGGGGAGAGGCCAAAATTGACAATTATTTAGGTCATGATCGAGGGCAGTTGGCACTGTGTAGGCAAGAAAAACTGGTGTTAGGTGGAAAAAGCACAGGTCGCAAATCAGATATTAAAATCAAAATTGAAACGACTATCATGTTCACTAACTTCTTTCTTATCATATTTAAATAAAATTAAATACATACTGTTTTGTGCACAACTGTTTCATGTGGGTGAATTGTACAGATACTCATTTTGTAGTCCCTACTGGCCACCACATGCATACAAGGATTATCAGTTGAGCATCATTAACTGCAAGTCAAGAGTTTTGTTACATCGATGCTATATAGTTAAACTGCATTAATTCAATGTAGTTAAACTGCATTAATTTTATGAGATGTATGCACAGTGTGACTGATTCGTACTTGCATATTCTTGTAGCTGCGTATGCTTTAGCACACATGTGGGGTACCTCAAATGCCACCTATACAAGCAAAGCATGTTTCATCTCGTATTCATTCCTCTGCCCATTTTCTTGAAGTGCCCCGATGTGTAAACCGGTGTGTTTTTTAAAGAGCACATAGTCTGAGAGTGAGAAGTGTATTGTTTTGTGAGTATTAAAAGATACAAGAAATACGTAGCCCCAGAAAACGTGAAAATTTCCTTTACTGCAAAAATTATGAGATATAT
This sequence comes from Schistocerca nitens, assembly GCF_023898315.1. Lineage (NCBI taxonomy): Eukaryota > Metazoa > Arthropoda > Insecta > Orthoptera > Acrididae > Schistocerca > Schistocerca nitens. Next base: position 134,789,827 of record NC_064624.1, read on the forward strand.
TTATTTACACTGATTTTCAACCCAGCCAAAAGGAATAACAACTTTCGCTATCTAATTATATAATGTTAAATCTCTATTATTAAAAAATTAGGAACCAATTTACTTACGTTTCGTAACATCTTTGGGTTGCTGGTGGTAGCTACCAATGCGTGCATATTTCGAGCACGTCTGATTCTGAACTAGAGTATGGCCAGAAGGTGTACTTTATGAATCACTGTATGTAACAGGCTGCTATTTCAACATGCAGCATATGAGGAGATATGCATGCATCCAAAAATTTTGCTAGTAAACTGATACGCCCAAACAAATTGCTCGGGTTTCCAGGTCACTTTACAATGTTAGAACATTGTCGGTTTTTCCATTTTTTTCCTTTTTTTCTTTATTGTATTTCAACTCCCCATCCGGGGCAGGCCAGCAACATCATAGGCACTGCTCTTCAGCCGATAGAGGGTACAAGTATGTAACAGGAAGACATTTAAATCAACATAGAGGAGAAAACATGGCAAAACATAGATATAAAAAGGGGGAACATAATGAAGCAGAGCATGCAAAAGGGTGTGACTAAAAATGGAGATAAAATTTTAAAAAGTATTTTACACAAAAAACCATGCACTGTTAGAATTAAAAGACATAAGGCAAAGTACGGCCTGAGTATAAAAAGTTGCACAATGATAAAAGAGCCAAGTGATGGGCGGCATAACACAGAACAACCACATACAGCAAAACTATATGCAAGTCAAGCACAGGATTAAAACCATATCATTTGATGTCACCATAGAAAGCCACTGAACACAACACTGACGTAGCACACTGATGACAAAGAACAAACTGGGAGGATCTTCCAGGGGTATGGATATGAGGGAGAAGGGAAGAAAGGGGGCAAAGGGGCGGTGGTAGACAGGGGAGAAAAGGGGGAACAGGTGGGGGGTGCGCTGGAGGGGGGCTGTGAAGGGAGGGATGGAAAACAGCCAAGGAGGAGTGCACAGACTTGGGGGGGGGGGGGGAAGAGGAAAAATCACTCTGGGGAAGGACGAAAGGGGAGCACTGGGAGGTGGAGGAACAAGGCCGTGTTACAGCTGGTAGGAAGGGTAATGTCATGGCGAAGTTCATCGTCTGGGAGGGGGAGGTGCTGGAAACCACCCTGATGAAGGATACTTAGGGTGTGGACATGGAGAGAGGGAGCAATACAGCGATAGACGTGTGGCAGTGGGAGGGTGGTAGAGAGGAAGGACGAGGGGGAAGTCAATCCTGCGGACAGTGTAGGTGATGTGGATATGTTGGAGGAAAAGGAGGAGGTGGGGGAAGGGGATGAGAGCGTACAGACACCGTGTGGGGAATGGAAGGCATATATGGAAGGTAAGGTAGAGCATGTGGCGTTCAAGGATTACGATGGACTTATAAAAGCAGAGAAGGGGGGGGGGGCGGAGATCCAGGCAATGCTGGCATAACAGAGGATAGAACAGATGATTTGTAATTGTGGAGAATGGTGGAAGGATGCAATCCCCATGTCTGGCCAGGCAAGAGTTTCAGGAGGTGGAGGCGAGTATGGGCTTTCTGGTGGACAGTCAGGAGATGAGGGGGCCAGGTGAGGCGACGGTCGAGGGTGAGGCCAAGGTATCTCATGATATGGGTGAACTGGATGGGGTGAGCATAAATGGTGAGGTAGATATCATGGAGATGTAAGGAGCAGGTGGTGCAGCCTACGGTGATTGCCTGGGCCTTGGATGAGTTAATATGAAGGAATCACTGGTTGCACCAAGTGATGAACTGGTCAAGGTGGGTTTGGAAGGCGCATTGGGACCATTCAAGGGTAGGATAGAGAGATAGGTGGTGTCATCAGCAAATTGGAGGAGGTGTACAGATGGTGGTGGCCTGGGCATATCATTGGTGTACAGGAGATAGAGGACAGGGGAGAGGATGGAGCCTGGAGGGATGCCGGTGGTGGGTTAAAAGCTACGGGGGTTGGTGTCATGCAGGGTGATATAGGAAAGACAGCGTAAGAGGAAGGAAGCGACCAGACAGACAAAATAGGTAGGGAGGGCATAGGTTTGAAATTTAAAGAGAAGACTGGGATGCCATACATGGTCATAAGCATTTTGGAGATCAAGGGAAACAAAAATGGTGGAGCAACAGAAGTTAAGTTGGAGGGAAACAAGATTAAGGAGTGGGTCTTCAGCGGAGGAAGAGGGTTAGAATCCACACTCGGTAAGAGGAAGGGGGTGGTGTTGATTATGGTGGTGATGGATACAATGGGAGAGGATTGATTCAAAGACCTTACTGAAGATGGAGGTGAGGCAGATGGGACGATAGGAAGAGGTGGCAGAAGGGGGTTTGTTGGTACACAGGAAGACTTCCACAGGTTGGTGTAGAAGCCGGTAGAGAGTATAACGTTTTTACAAATTGGCAAGGACAGTCAGGAAGGAGAAGGGGCATTCTCTGAGATGGCAGTAGGTGACACAGTCATGAACAGGGGCCATGTTGTATTTTGACTGAAGGATAAGTTTAAAGTCTCGTTCTGTGATTGGAGTGTTTATGTCAGAGGGGGGTAACTACCCCCAGTACTGGAGATTGGGAGCAAGTGGAGTGACCGAGGTACGGCGAATTCCATGATGGTGGGGAAAAGGGAATAAACAAAGTGGGAATCATCAGGGATGTAGAAGACCTAAGAAAGGTGAAAAGCGAAGTGGTTGGCCTTACTGAGGTTGTCGGCAAGGGAGTGGTCGTTATGGAGAAGGGGATAATGGGGTGTGGAATGGGAAGCAGTAAGGCGATGGAAGGCTGGCCAGTACTTCAAAGAGTTTATAGGGAAGGTGTCATAGAGTCACGTACAGGTCTGACGCCAATCCCGGCGTTTCTTTGCTCTAATAAAGTTCTGAATGTGCCGCTGGAGTTGCCGGTGGTGGTGGAGTGTATCTCTGTCGTAAGGATTGATCACCTCAGATGTTAAGTCCCATAGTGCTCAGAGCCATTTGAACCTGTCACGAGTCTGCAGGAAGAAGCAATAGAGGCAGTGGGATTCGCAGAGGAAGAGGACAGCTCATGGAGTGAGAGTGGGACAGTGGGGATGGATGGTTTTAGTAGGAACATGGGCCTACCTGACGTCAGTAATGGCCTTCCAAAGGAAGGATGAGGCATCAGTGATGTTGGGATGGTGATAGGTAAGAGTGTTTCTTTCGAAGGAGAGCAGGATAGCGACAGGACAGCGGTTGTCTGCGTTGATGTCGGCGGCAATCACATACGTGGAGTAAGTGCAGTCAGTGTGGGGAGATAAAGTCGTAGGGAATAGGAGCAGTGGAGCAGATACATATGGTGCCACAGGTCAGGTGACGGTGAGGTAGGAGTGAGGACGAATGTTGGGGCTGGACAAAGGTTCCATCCAGGAGGAAGGGGTCGACCTGGTGTTGGGAGAGGGTGTTCATGAGGAGGTATTTCTTGGTGGGGAAGGAGACAGTGTTATTATGGATTTTTTTCTTTTATTGATTTTCGATTCCCCCTGGAGGGGGCAGGCTGGCAGCAGCTTAGTATGCTGCTCTTCAGCCTACAGAATTTGTAAAACGTAAGAAGAAGATAATAAACAACGAAATCAGGCGATAAAACGGTGACTTAAATTGTAAAACGGCGGAAAATTCTGGAAAGTTGAAACATAAAACAGAGGGTTGGCGATGCTAATAAAATACACAGGAAGCAGACAGGTAAAATAGTAGACAGACAATTAAAAAAACACAGCGACTGTCTGGTTTCCATTTGCAAGAGATATAAAAATCACACCCAGTGACAGTATGATTTCCGTTCGCAACACTTTGGAAGAGATACACAACACTTAACACTCTCTGTAAACACTGCACTAAAAAGTCGGCATGAAGAGGACACATCACAGTCAAGTGACAGATTGGGGTGGGGGGGCGACTGGGACAGATGAGGGGGAAAGAAGAGGGAAGGAGTGGAAAAACGAAGTGGGGTGGGGACCAACAGATGGAAAGAACTCAAAAGGGGGGCAGGGCAGACACGAGAGGGAATGGGGAAAGGCAGAGGAGGGGAATGCAAAAGTACTCGGGGGAGAGAAGGGAGGCAGAAAGAGGGTAGACTGGGAGAAAACAGGATGGAAGGGGGGGAGAGGGAGCCTGCGAAAAGGACAGAGGAAGGGAGGGGGAGGTGAGGATAAGAGTTGATAGGAGGGATAAATGGAGGGAGAGGGGGTATCATCCAGGAGGGGTAGTAGACGGAAGCCACCTTGGGAAAGAAGGGTGTAGAGATGGAGGGTAGGGGGACAAAATGGTGAAGGCACGGCAGCGGGTGGGGGTTGGAGGGGAGAGGAGCAACCAGGGGATGAGAGGGGTCAAGGTGGTGGGAGTTGTAGAGTATGTGGATATGTTCGGGGAAATAGAGCAGATGAGGGAAAGGAATCAGATTGTAGAGGATCTGTGTGGGGGACGGGAGGCATATACGGAAGGTGAGGCAGGGTACATTTGGGGGGGAGGGGGGGGCAATTTCCAGCTGGGACCGGCATAATAGAGGATGGGACGGATTAAGGATTTGTAGGTGTGGAGGATGGCAGAGAGGTTCAACCCCCATGTCCAGCCTGAGAGGATGAGGAGATTGGATATGAGGGAGCCAGGTGAGGTGACGGTCAAGGGTGAGGCCCAGGTAGGTGAGGGTTGGGGAGAGACGGACAGGATGGGCACAGATGGTGAGGGAGAAATCAAAGAGCTGGAAGGAGCGAATGATACAACCTACAGTGATTGTCTGGGTCTTGGAAGGATTGATTTTCAGGAGACACTGGTTTCACCATGTGGCAAAAAGGTCAAGGTGATTCAGGAGAATGCGTTGGGACCGTTGAAGGGTAGGAGCAAGGGCAAAGAAGGTGGTGTCATCGGCATACTGCAGGAGGTGAACTGAAGAGGGGGTGGGGCATATCTGCAGTGTATAGAAGGTAGAGGAGGGGAGATGACAGAGCCCTGGGGCACATCCGCAGGGTAGAAAGTACGGGAATCAGAATCACGGATGGTAACATAGGAGGGGTGGCGGGAGAGGAAGGAGGCAGTCAGACGGACATAGTTGATAGGACAGGTCTGGAATTTAAACACGAGACCGGGATGCCAGAGACGGTTGTAGGCCTTTTCAAGGTCGAGGGAGAGAAAAATGGCGGAGCGACAGGAGTTAAGCTGGAGGGAGAGGAGATGAGTGAGGCATAGGAGTTGGTCACTGGCAGAGAAAAAGGTAGAAAGCCACATTGGGTGTTGGGGAGTAGGTGGTGTTAGTGGAGGTGGTGATGGATGCGCCAGGTAAGGATGGATTCCAGGAGCTTCCTGAACACTGAGGTCAGACATATAGGGCGATAGGAAGAGGCATCAGATGGAGACTTGTTGGGTTTGGAGAACATCAGGATATGGGAGGTTTTCCACAGGTTGGAGTAGAAGCCAGTGGCAAGGATTACGTTGTAGAGGTTGGCAAGGACTGCAAACAGGGAGGTGCTTGAGGTGGCCTATAGCAACACCGCCACTTGCCAGAGGATATGGGTTATTGGTGCAGTGAAGGTTGTGGAGATGCAGATATGTGATTGAAAGAAGGTTTCATTTCAGATTAAGGCATCCACGCAGTGCTGATGGAGGGTGTGGAGGAAGAGGAGTTTGTGGGTGGGCAGGGAGCGGATATTATGGTACAGGATACTGTAGTGGTGTTGCGCCATGCGAGGGGAGAGTTAGACAAGGGTGGGGAGTGGGGTGAAGGTGAAGTGGGTCTGGTTGTGGGAGTAGATGGCATAGGTGGTAAGATGGAACGGGCAGAGAGGGCGACTTGGGAAAGCATGTGGGAGCGGGTAGATGTTTTGGAGCACAATGGTGATGAAATGAATGATGTCCTCTGCAGTAGGGGGAGAGCAGAGGGAGTTGTTGGGGTGGATGGGGTCATCAATGGGATGGTGAGCTCAGGGGTGACAGGAGGAGATTTCGCTTTACACTTCGAGGAGTAGTTAGGATGGGGTTCATTACTGGTGTTGCAGGAGGGGGGGGGGAGAGGTGAGGTTGGGGCAGTTCTTTAAGAAATGTGAAGCTTTGCAGTGGGGACAGGAAGGGGGGTTGTTGCAGACGGAGGTAACATGGTCATTGTACTTGAGGCAGCAGTAGGATTGGACTGGGAGGGGTCCACTTTCTGATGGCGATTTTATATGAGGGCTCCCTCTTTAAGGAGGTGGTCAATGGAGGAGGATTCAGTGAATATCCACATTAGATAAGTCGACCTGGCATCGTTAAAGATGCGATGACCCAAGCGGATATCGATGTTGGGCTGGAAGTTGAGTTCCTCCAACACCTCAGCCTCTGCCACCACAGGGCTAAGCTTCGTGATCATGGAGGTGAAGGCTGGCGGGCGTCAGGGGGTTTGAGGCTGTTGGTTAGAGGACGGTGTGTGGTAGGGGGAGAGTGTGGCCTGTTAGCCAAATTGGATTTGTGGGATTTGGGGATTTAATGAGATCTGAGTCCTTGATAAGAATGAGAAGGGAGATGGAGGCATTGGGGAAGTATTTAAGGATGGCGAGGGTGAGGTGTGGGCATCGAGGAATTGAGGGTCAGGATTGGAGAGGACAAAGGTGAGGGTGGCAGGTGTGGTAGGTGTGGCATGGGTGGGAGTCGGCGTCGCGTCCATGGGGGAGGATGGGTCACTGGGGTCAGGGGTTTTCTTTGTGGAGATTGCAGGGGAAGGGTCAACATTAGGGTGTTTGGAAGGTTTCATAGGCAGGACAATGTGGGAGGGGGCTGGGGGATGGGTTACAGGGGGAGATGGCGGGGGCAGGTCTCCCTGAGGGGCAGATGATGCAGAGGGTGGGGGTGTAGGTGGCACAGAGACCATGGAGCGGCGAGCCGAAATCCTTGCTGTAGCCTGTTGAAGGTGGTGCAGGGAGAGGTGGGAAGTCTGCAGATGGTGATGGGGCGGCAGCGACAGGGGAGGAAGAGTTGGGGGTAGTTACAGCCGAAAATGCTGCAAGAGTGGGGTGGACTGGGAGGGAAGGAAGGATGGGTGTGGGGATGGCGGATGAGTTCCATGCGATGGTGGTTGGAACAGCTGAGGGGGAGATAAAAATGATAGAGGTGGTGGGGTGGGACATGTTGACAGCATACGAGAGGGGGGTGAAGATGGCAATGGAGATGACAGTGACGGTGGTCATGACGGTGGTGGCAGGAAACGAGAAACGATGGCAGCGGTGAAGGACGGCGGCTGCGGTGAAGGAGCCATCAGTGTGAGGAGGCGGCAGCCCCTCTGGCAGGTGATGAAAGCGGTCCGGTGAATCCCTCCGGGCAGCAGTGGCTGGACGACGACAGCCAAAATGGCGTGGCCCAGAATCATCGGGCGGTGGTGGCGAACAGGCAGGTGGACGGCAGATGAATGGATGGCTACAGCAGCAGCGAGCACAGGGTGGCGGCCCTGGAGGGCGGACGGCTAGGGCCAGCAGGCACACAGACAGACAGCAAAACCAACAGCAACAGCAACAACAGCTTCGAAAACAGAGATTTCACCCTGAGGGTAGCCCAGGCTCTGCAATCCGTCGTCTTTGAAGGAGGGGATCCAACAGTCTAAATGTGTTATTATGTGAGAACATTATAACTTATAGTTTTGTTTAAACTGTGTAACAATCTGTCATAACTGTGAGTGTTTGACGAGTATATACAGAAGCACAGTAAGGAAACTCATGTGGACGTCAGGCGGCATTTAAGTTAAACTCTAATCTATTCTCCTACGTCGCTGGCAGATGACAGAGCGTACACTACTTGCATAATGTCCAACGGCTTTCAGTGTTTTCCATTGAGAGCTGTGGTGGGTAAATTATATCACACTAAATACACACAAATAATTTATTGTACATCGACCAAGTCACTCGAAACTCCATAATGGACCACAAAGAGAGTACTGTCTGTACATCATGTTGTACCTTAGGGTTTAACTAAAATATGTGACATTAACTAATGAAGTATATATAAATTACAACAGTTGTTCATATAAAGAAATGAATAGAACATGTCACAAATAAAGCTTTCAGCCATTAAGGCCTTCATCAGCAATAGACACACACACACACACACACACACACACACACACACACACACAGCAGTCTCTGGCAACTGAAGCCACACTGCAATCAGCAACACCAGTGCACGATGGGAGTGGCGACTGGGTGGGGGTAAGGAGGAGGCTGGAGTGGGGAGGGGGAGGGACAGTATGGTAGTAGGGGTGGCAGACAGTGAAGTGCTGCAGGTTAGATGGTGATCTGGGCAGGAAGGGTGGGAAGTACCAGAAAAGGAGGGAAGTAAAAAGACTGACTGTGATGGTGGGATGATGGCTGTGTAGTGCTGGAGTCAAACAGGCAAGCGGCTGGATGTGCGAGGACAGTGACTAATGAAGATTGAGACCAAGAGAGTTACAGGAACATAGGATATATTGTAGGGAGAGTTTCCAACTATGTCATTCAGAAAACCTGGTGTTGGTGGGAAGGATCCAGATGACACAGGCTATGAATCAGTCATTGAAAAGAAGGATGTCATGTTTGGCAGTGTGTTCAGCAACAGGGTTGTTCACTTCTTTCTTGGACACACATTGTCAGTGGCCATTCATGTGAACAAACTAATTGTTGGTTGTCATGCCCACATAGAATGCAGCACAGTGGTTGCAGCTTAGCTTGTAGATCACATGCCTAGTTTTCCCTTCCTTTATTTGTGAGTGGAACAGGAAACGAAATGAATAAAATCATCTTGGTTTTGAATATATATCAATTTGAAAACTCTGGGGAAATAAAATGACTAGTAGTTGTACAAGATACCCTGTGCCACACACCATGTGGTGACTTGCAAGATATGTATGTAAATGTAAAACTATGTAGAGTTTTCCTTGGCAATTTTTCTGCCTCAAGTACATGTTTCCATGAATTGTTGTAGTTATACTACTGCATTTGAAATTGTGTTAAAACATTGTGTTTCACATCCGTATATATTAGCTTACATGTGACCTTTGATCTGTTGTTATATGTAGCTACAACTATAAACAATAGCAAATAAATAAATAAATTGCTAAATGCGTTACCAGTGTCTTTTGAAGTTGTGACCATACAGTCCAATTTCTATTCCTTCCCTAATCACTGACACTCACCAGTTGGAATTGTGGGCCTGAATCCCTGTCTGTAGAACTGATGTTTTTAATGTTTGTATACTTAAGATGGCAATGTTCAACACAGCAATTAGCAACTGCCCTGCATAATTGCAATGAATATTATAAATCCCTGGTACTCTGAGGCTGAGTATATTTTTGGCAGATGTTGTTGTTGTTGTGGTCTTCAGTCCAGAGATTGGTCTGATGAAGCTCTCTATGCTGCTCTATCCTGTGCAAGCTTCTTCATCTCCCAGTACCTACGGCAACCTACATCCTTCTGAATCTGTTTAGTGTATTCATCTCTTGGTCTCCCTCTGCGAATTTTACCATCCACGCTGCCCTCCAATACTAAATTGGTGATCCCTTGATGCCACAGAATATACCCTACCAATCGATCCCTTCTTCTAGTCAAGTTGTGCCACAAATTTCTCTTCTCTCCAATTCTATTCAATACCTCCTCATTATTTATGTGATCTACCCATCTAATCTTCAGCATTCTTCTGTAGCACCACATTTCGAAAGCTTCTCTTCTCTTCTTGTCTAAACTCTTCCATATATGGCTACACTCCATACAAATACTTTCAGAAACGATTTCCTGGCCCTTAAATCTATACTCGATGTTAAGAAATCTCTCTTCTTCAGAAATGCTTTCCTTGCCATTGACAGTCTACATTTTATATCCTCTCTACTTCGACCATCATGAGTTATTTTGCTCCCCAAATAGCAATACTCATTTACTACTTTAAGCGTTTCATTACCTAATCTAATTCCCGCAGCATCACTCGATTTAATTCGACTACTTTCCATTATTTTCGTTTTGCTTATGTTGATGTTCATCTTATATCCTCCATTCAAGACTATGTCCATTCCGTTCAGCTGCTCTCCCAGATCCTTTGCTGTCTCTGACAGAATTACAATGTCATCGGCGAACCTCAAAGTTTTTATTTCTTCTCCATGGATTTTAATTTCTTCTCCAAATTTTTCTTTTGTTTCCTTTATTGCTTGCTCAATATGTATATTGAATAACATCGGGGATAGGCTACAACCCTGTCTCACACCCTTTTCAACCACTGCTTCCCCTTCATGCCCCTTGACTCCTATAACTGCCATCTGGTTTCTGTACAAATTGTAAATAGTCTCTCGGTCCCTGTATTTTACCCCTGTCACCTTCAGAATTTGAAAGAAATAATTCCAGTCAACATTGTCAAAAGCTATCTCTAAGTCTACAAATGCTAGAAACGTACGTTTGCCTTTCCTTAATCTATCTTCTAAGATAAGTCGTAGGGTCAGTATTGCCTCACGTGTTCCAATATTTCTAAGGAATCCAAACTGATCTTCCCCGAGGTCGGCTTCTACTGGTTTTTCCATTTGTCTGTAATGAATTCATATTAGTATTTTGCAGCCATGGCTTATTAAACTGATAGTTCGGTAATTTTCAAATCTGTCAACACCTGCTTTCTTTGGGATTGGAATTAGGTTAAATAATTCCATCAGTTGCTCTAGTTGTCTTCAGCTGTTATAAGAATTTAATATTAAAATCACCCATGATAATTAAATCCTTGCGTTTTGAATATATCTGGTACAAAATTTGTTCCATATGGTTTAAAAAGATACATATTTTCCTTGCAGAAGCCCTGTAAACTGACAAAATTGTAACTGACTTATTATTTATAATAATTTCGCTTCCACAGGCTTTGGGTGAGAATCTACACTGTAAGTACTTATGTCTAGGGATTTATATTTCACACTAGTTTTAACATAGACTGCAGTCCATCCTTTCTCCTTTATGGATCTGCAATAACTTTCTGCTAGTGAGTATCCACCAATTTGTGGTATTTCAGTTCCATTTGTCATATGGCTTTCTGTGAGACATGTTACTTGTGCATGGTTTACAGATTCAGCGTCAATAATGTCGAGATTTAGAAGCTCCAGTTTGTTTCTGAGACCACTGATGTTTTGGTGGAACACACAGAGTTTACTGCTACTGGTATTTCTTGGTTCGTAGCTACACTTTGATAGCTTAGCATCCCCCTATAAACTCGGACTCTTTATTACACCTCTGATTATCACCAGTCTTAACATTTAGCCTACAAAACCTCAGAAACAGATTGCTGATTTATTCTAACGATATTGACCGCGTGATTACCTCTTGAGGCTTATTTCCTATATCACTCAGCACTTTATTAGCTACATTCGTATTCCAGGTCATTTAGATGCAGTTCAAGAGCCGTTTGAAATCGGTGGTCAATATTGTTTATATTCAATACAGCAACGTTTTTGAAGTATATACCAATTGATTCATATTGATCATTAGCAGCAGGTATTTCACGATTCAAGCATGACCATTGTGGCAGATCATGACGATGCGGGATATTGAGAACAACAATGTTTAGAATGCGTTAAGTGATTCAAACATTCCTTTTGTTCCTGACAGGCATTTGATGTTTCGTTTTTAAAGATATCGTTCGATCCTCCAATTACCACATCATAATCATTTGTGAATAACTTTCCGACTTCTCCAGAGTTTGCATTTTTCCTCAATTCAGTTAAACCTGCACCTGGTTTGATGTATCCCATAGCAGCAGTAGCTGTAGATGCTTCATATTGTATGTGAGAGGCGATTCCGCGCTCATGGCTGTCGGTAATAAGCATCAGTTTTCTTCTTGATTTTTCTTCCTTGGAGCTTTGAGATTGTGGGTGATGGTGTTGGGCAGCAGCTGCATGTTGATCGGACTGATTATCTTCAGCGCTGTTATTACCTAAAGCACCACTTGTTTGAGTGTCTGTCGTACGTCGATTAAGTGTGCCTTCACTGATAAATTGTGATGAAAGGGTTTTGTCGCTGTAAACACTATAATCCTTAGAACTGTTTTCACTTGTATGACTGGCGAGCACCTTTTTGCGATGTTTATATCAGAAGTCTCTGATAGATCTGGACTAGTGTTCTTATTGAGTCTGCATAATTAACACTTCCACACTTGTACCTTATTCTTTAATGAGGGGTCTAGTTTGCTACGTCCATAATGAAATTTGCTTTTGTAACACTCACATACGCCACCATTCTTCATCTTGTTGGAACACTTTTTGCAATCACTTTCGTTTCCATTCTACTTTACTTCGGGTTTTACCATTATTAAGTTCGAGTTCTTCTGATGCACTAAATGCTTCATACTGCATTACTTTTTGTTTTAAGTGCGATATTTCCTGAAGTAGCACTGAAGTAATTTCAGTGGTGGATCTGTATGCATTTAGCTTTATGCCCAATTCTTTACTTTCACATTTCGATCAGAACCAGTTCTCATAAATACTCTTCACTTCCTCCCTTTTCCTTCATTATTCTATAATCAGTTATTGTCGAGTAGTACTGTGGCTCCTGGGGAGACTCGGTCTACATTACTTTTATTTATTTATTAATTTATTTTGATCCAACATTAACTGATTACAAAAAAAAAGTTCTTTTGTTCAAGTCTACTCGACAAGTCAGAGCCTTACTTACTAGGGTTACACATTATTGGCTGGCACTTTTATCTATAGAAGTTTTTCTAAATTTAGTTGAGAGACCAAAGTTACATATATGGACTATACATAAAAAAATTTGTTATTGCCAGACTTAGATTAAGGAATCTACAGTTTGTGACACAGTATTCATATCTGACATTCAAATATTTATAGTTTGTGACACAGTCTAAGATCTGAGATTACATATATTTTAGATAGATGGTCTTAAATCATATGAGTGTACTACATCTAGAAACTCATCTATTGAATATTCAGGAATGTTTAGGAGGTATAATTTTAATTTCGTTTTTAGTTTTGTAATGGGCAATTTGGAGATATTAGGGTAGAAGCAATTCAGCAGTTTTATGCCTGCACAGTGAGGGCTTTTCTCATAAAGTGTTGTTCTATGAGAGATGATGTGGGGTCTCTCTCTACCTCTAGAGTTGTGATTGTGTGTTTCTTTATTAAGTGTTTTGTTACTGTTTACTGCCATAATAATTATCTTCAGCACATACAGGTTATGAACAGTTAGTATTTTAAATTCTTTAAACAAATTTCTGCAGCACTCCCTGGCACATTTTTTTCCCATAATTCTAAGTGCCTTCTTTTGTAAGATAAGTACACTTTTTATATTACCTTTACTGCTGGATCCCCATACCTCTGTCCCATAGCTTAGATGGGATTCAAATAGTGCAAAATATATTTGCCTCAGAGTGGTGATGTTACAAAGAGGTGTCAGTTTTCTTAGGACAAATATGGTGGTACATAGCTTTTTGCAAATATCATTCACATGATCAGACCAGTTAACTCTGCATCAAGTGTGAGGCCAAGAAATTTGGTCGAGTATTGTTTTTTAATGTATTCGTCACCCATTAAGATTTGGTTTTCATGAGTTTTTTGCCTCCCAAGATCAAATTCAATATAGACATATTTATTTGTGTTTAATTTTAGTTTGTTGCCATTAAAATACTGCAGAATTAAGCCTGCTGCAGTATTGGAGTCCACTTCGAGCTGCAAATAGCTAGGATTTCAGCATATTAACGTGGTATCATCTGCATATAAGATAGCTGTTGCATGGTTTGTTATGGACTGAATATCATTAACATAAATAATAAAAAGAAGTGGTCCTAATATTGACCCCTGTGGAATGCCAAAATTTATGTCAGTGGTGTTTGATTTGTATGCTCCCTCTGTAGTGCTAATAGACACAAACTGCATCCTATTTGTTAAGTAGGACCTCATCAGATTATGGGCTGTGCCTCGAATGCCTTAGTTCCACAGTTTGCTCAGCAATATGATCGTATCAACACAGTCAAATGCTTTTTCTAAGTCCAGAAAGAAGCCACATACATGTTCTTTATTATCTATTGCTTGAGTGACACCTTCGATTAAGTTGAATGCTGCTGTAATGGTGGACGACCCTTTGACAAACCCATACTGCCCCTTAGAAATCACTTTTTTTGCATACCAGGAAGTTCCAGATTCTTATGTATATTACTTTCTCAAAGATTTTGGATATTATTGTAAGAACAGAAATGAGTCGAAAGTTTTCTACTAGATTGTTTCCTTTTTTAAAAATAGGCACAACTTGGGCAATTTTCAATGCATCTGGAAATAGACCATCTTCCATAAGAGAGTTGATAACTCTTGATAAAGATGATGCAGTTTTATGTGTACATTTCTTAAGAGTGTCCAGACTAAGACCATCATATCCTGCTGCATGGGAATTCTTTAAGCTACTCACTGTTTTAATTATTTCTTCTTTAGTTGTTGGCATCAAAAATATACTTCCTGACGCTGGTGTTCCTCTGAATTTGAATTTATGATTTTTAAGCTGATTTTTTATGCTGGAGCCAACAAAAGCAAAGTAACTGTTAAATAGATCTGCTATTTTATTCTGATCAGTTTCTATTGTGCCGTTTATCAGCAAGTGATTTTCAGTTGTATGTTTCCCAGATTTACCTATTTCTCTATTTACTAGTGACCTCGATGTTTTGGAGATATTATTTGAGTTCTGGATGACCCTTTCAAAACGTTTCTGTTTTTCCGAAATCAGGAGGTCTACATAGTATTTCTGATACTTTTTGAACTCTTCTTTTAATTTTTTATTGCTCAAGTCATTTAACATAGCATACTCACACCATCTTAGTTTTTCTCTAGCCTCAGTGACTGAACTTGATATCCAGTTTCAGGTTACAGCATGTGACTGAATTCTCTTTTTTATTAATGGCCAGTCTTGGCTAAGAATGTAGAATAGTTCACTTGAGAATTTGCCATAACTATGAAGTGTCGTTACAACACTGTTCCAATCCACGTTCATTAGCATATTATTCAAATGAGTTATCTTTTGGTCTGTATTCATCCTAATATATCTATAGCAACTGTGTGTAGGAACCTTTTTTATGTTCACACTTAGTTCTATTGCATGGTGGTCTGACAAAGCACTTATAACAACAGAAGATGTAAGATAGTAAAGACGAATACCAGTGATTATGTCATCTGTTGCAGACTGGCATGATCAGTCTCCCTGGTTGCAGTGTTTATTAGGTATCTTACACTATATTCAAGCAGAGTACTCTTGAATAGTCTAGTGTGTAACTTATCTGCTAATACATTTATCCTGAAAGCTCCTATAATTACTAACTTGTTCAGGGGTGATATAAAAACATTCTCTATCATGTCACAAAACTTTGTTAAGAAAACTTCGAAGTTTCCACCTGGCGGTCTATACAAACATATAACATAAATTTCATCATTTGGTATCTTTATACGTGCTGCACATACTTCAATTGTTACTTCTAATGAATATTTACTTACATTTACAGAATTAAAATCAAATGTGCTTTTTACATACATTGACACACTTGCACCTCTGATAGTAGATCTGCAAAACTTATTAGCTAGTACCATTTTTAGAGGTTTAAAAAGTTCTAATTTGGCATCAGATAGCCAGTGTTCACTAATACCAAGCACATCAGGCATAGTTCCATTTACAAACATGTCTAACTGTTCATATTTCTTGCTCAATCCCTGTACATTCTTGTGGATTATTTTAAAATTGTAAATACCTTGTTGTAGATTTCTCTGCTTTACCGACTTAAATAAGGTCATATCTCTGTTTCTCTTGTGGGCTTCCTCCTCTGTCTCGTTTCCACTAAAAAACCATTTAGATGGGATGGAGGCACCAGCTTCCGTCTGCTGTCTGAAGTTTTTTAGTTGACAGTATTGGTTCTGATAATGTTGGAGTTGATTCTACTGCTATTGTGGATGGTTCTGCTGTTGCTAATGATGGTTCTGTTGTTTTTGCTGTTGTTTTTCCTGCTCGTATTAGGGCAGGATGGAGTTGTTACTGCATTTGTTGTTGTTATTGTAACTGTTCTTGATGTTTTTCCTACTTTTGGTGGAGTTGGTCCAGCTACCATTCATTCTGTTGCCGCTGCTGGTAGCTGAGGTGGCTCTGCTGTCGATGTAGCTGCTGTTGCTGCTTTTGTTGCTGTTGTTGCTGCTGTGATTGTTTCTGATGCTTTTAGCTTTTTCTGTGGAAATACTTCTGCTGATGCTTGCTTTAAAACTCGTTTGCTTGTTTGTAGCCACCACAAAGAGCACTATGAGACTTAACTTCTAAGGTCATCAGTCACCTGGAACTTAGAACTACTTAAACCTAAGGACATCACACACATCCATGCCCGAGGTAGAATTCGAACCTGCGACCGCAGCGGTCGCGCGGTTCCAGACTGTAGCGCCTAGAACGGTTCGGCCACCCCGGCCGGCCCAAAGAGCGCAATTTTGGGTCTTATGGGATGAAAGTTTTGAGATACCACTCGTCAGACACATCTCACAACAAGAGCTTTTCCCCCTAGGATAGCTGATGTCCCATTGTGTATACAACCTGAATAGAAATTGGACTTATTGACAGTTCCATTGGTTTTTGGTAATATATTTTATACATTATGAATGAAAAAGCCCACAAAGAATTACTTCCTATAGTCATAGTTGTTTCACGACCCTACTTAATCTCTCTAGTATATCTTATGTGCTCGAAAACAAGTTTATTTTGTTCAGCCCCACCTTTGGAATATGTCAGCTAAGTTTACTGTTCAACTCATTTCCCTATATGAACAACTGTTGTAGTTTGTATATACTTCATTAGTTATTGTTACATGTTTTGATTTAGTTAAAGCCGAAGGTGCAATATGTTTAATACGTTTTGTAGGAACTGGATCTTAGTACCCTGGTTTATCTCTCTTGATGACTGGTAAGCAGCTTTGATACGCCCACCGTTGAAGTAAAGCTAAGTGTTTATCATTCTTTCACGAACGGGGTGGTGAGGTGGGGAGGTAAGGCAGGGGATTTGGATATTATTCAGTTTCCTAATAGATTTAGCAATAGCGAAGCATTGTCTCGTTCGCTACTTCGATGTAAACACGAAAAGCACTCTGTACCTACACCGAATCTAGAATTGGGTCCCTCCGCAAAAGTACGCTCCTTCTGGTCTATAACGCAGTTTACAGTGACTTGGTCGATATGTACTAAAATATTTGTGTGTACTGAAGGCGATAAATTACCCACCACAGCTCTCATTGGAAAACATTGAAAGCCGCAGACTTCCTGCAAGGCGTGTACGCGCTGCCATCTATCGGCTACGTGGAAAAATAGATTAGAGGTTAACTTAAATGCCGCCAGATGTACACATGAGCTAATATAATTTACTTTCGTATATAATTGTCAATCAGACTCACATGTATGACAGATCGCCACACGATTCAAACAAAATTACATCTTTGTATAAAATACAACCTTTGAAAGGTTAAAAATGGGTTATTTCATTAAAGAATTTAGAAAATGTGTGACCGTTCTCACAATGTATACTGTCAATAACGTTGTTAAGTACAACAACACTCTGCCCATCTACGTGGTCGGCCCCGATGGCAGACTAAATTCTAACCCGAACAGTTTGTTTGGGCGGCGAATGTGTCCTCAACTAATTTTTGGAGAGAGGTGCTTTGGCACATCTCTATAATATTAATCTTTAAACATTATGTAGGAGACGGCCATGGACGCGCTTGGAACCTGCTGAATGTGCAGTGGTTTCGCAACCTCCACCACCAGTCACCCAAAAATATTATGTCTTGAGAGTATTTGCTCGTATTTCTTTACGCTAATTACTTCCCATTATTTTATTGTATTTTTCCCTTTCTACTGCGTTGAAAATTAGAATAAATAAAGCAGATTTTCGTGTTTTCTGGAACTACATGTCTTGTATATATTAATCGTGACAAAACATAACAGTTTTCATTCTCAAATGATGTGATCTTTAACAAAAACAGTTTACACATCGTGGACACGACAAGAAAATGGGGAAAGGAAGGAATACGAGGTGAAGCAAGCTTTGCTTGTATAGATAGCAACTGAAGTGGACCACATCTGTGCCAAAGCATACGTAGCTGCAAGAAAATGTAAGTACAAATCAGACTGTGCATACATCCCATAAGATTAATGCAGTTTAACTATATAGCATTGATGAAACAAAACTCTTTACTTGCAGTTAATGGTTCTCATCTGATAATCCTCGTATGCATGTGATGACCAGTAGGTAGTACAACATGAGTATCGGTACAATTCATCCACATGAAGCAGCTATGCATGAAATAGTGTGCAAAATGGCTAAGCAGTGATGGCTAGAGAACAAATTTAAAGATGTAGAGGCGCATATCACTAGGTGTAAGATTGCTACTGCATACAGGAAAATTAAAGAGACCTTTGGAGAAAAGGAACCACTTGCATGAATATTAAGAGCTTTGATGGAAACCCAGTTCTAAGCAAAGAAGAGAAAGCTGAAAGGTGGAAGGAGTTTATAGAGGGTCTATACAAGGGCGACGTACTTGAAGACAATATTCTGGAAATGGAAAAGAATGCAGATGAAGACGAAATGGGAGATACAATACTGCGTGAAGAGTTTGACAGAGCACTGAAAGACCTGAATCGAAACAAGGCCCCGGGAGTAGACAACATTCCATTAGAACTACTGACGGCCTTGGGAGAGCCAGTCCTGACAAAACTCTACCATCTGGTGAGCAAGATGTATGAGACAGGCGAAATACCCTCAGACTTCAAGAAGAATATAATAATTCCAATCCCAAAGAAAGCAAGAGTTGACAGATGTGAAAATTACCGAACTATCAGTTTAATAAGTCACAGCTGCAAAATACTAACGCAAATGCTTTACAGACGAATGGAAAAACTGGTAAAAGCCGACCTCGGGGAAGAACCGTTTGAATTCCGTAGAAATGTTGGAACACGTGAGGCAATACTGACCTTAAGACTTACCTTAGAAGAAAGATTAAGTGAAGGCAAACCTACGTTTCTAGCATTTGTAGACTTAGAGAAAGCTTTCGACAATGTTGACTGGAATACTCTCTTTCAAATTCTAAAGGTGGCAGGGGTAAAATACAGGGAGCGAAAGGCTATTTACAATTTGTACAGAAACCAGATGGCAGATATAAGAGTCGAGGGGCATGAAAGGGAAGCAGTGATTGGGAAGGGAGTGAGACAGGGTTGTAGCCTATCCCCGATGTTATTCAATCTGTATATTGAGCAATCAGTAAAGGAAACAAAAGAAAAAAATCGGAGTAGGAATTAAAATCCATGGAGAAGAAATAGAAAGTTTGAGGTTCAAAAAATGGTTCAAATGGCTCTGAGCACTCTGGGACTTAACAGCGTAGGCCATCAGTCCCCTAGAACTTAGAAATAATTAAACCTAACTAACCTAAGGACATCACACACATCCATGCCCGAGGCAGGATTCGAACCTGCGACCGTAGCGGTCGCGCGGTTCCAGACTGAAACTCCTAGAACTGCTCGGCCACTCCGGGCGGCGTTTGAGGTTCACCGATGACATTGTTATTCTATCAGAGACAGCAAAGGACCTGTAAGAGCAGCTGAATGAAATGGACAGTTTCTTGATAGGAGGATATAAGATGAACATCAACAAAATCAAAACGAGAATAATGGAATAAAGTTGATTTAAATCGGGTGACGCTGCAGGAATTAGATTAGTAAATGAGACACTTGAAGTAGTTAATGAGTTTCGCTATTTGGGGAGCAAAATAACTGATGATGGTCGAAGTAGAGAGGATATAAAAGTAGACTGGCAATGGAAAGGAAGCGTTTCTGTAGAAGAAAAATTTGTTAACATCGATTTTAGATTTAAGTGTCAGGAAGTCGTTTCTGAAAGTATTTGTATGGAGTGTAGCCATGTATGGAAGTAAAACATGGACGATAAATACTTTGGACAAGAAGAGAATAGAAGCTTTCGAAATGTGGTGCTACAGAATAATGCTGAAGATTAGATGGGTGGATCACACAACCAACAAGGAGGTACTGAATAGAAGAGAAAAGAAATTTGTGGCACAACTTGACTAGAAGAAGGGATAGGTTGGTAGGGCTTATTCTGAGGCATCAAGGGATCGCCAATTTACGATTGGAGGGCAACGTGGAGGGTAAAAATCGTAGAGGGAGACCAAGAGATGAATACACTAAGCAGATTCAGAAGGTTGTAGGTTGCAGTAGGTACTGGGAGATGAAGAAGCTTGCACGGGATAGAATAGCATAGGTGCACAGGTTTGCGTCCTTCCCTCAGAGGCCCTCTTCAGTTTCCCCCCCCCCCCCTCCTGTCGGCTCCTCCCATCCCTCCCTTCTTCCCTCCTCCTCCTCTCCTTCTGCCCTCTCTTCTGCCCTCATCCCTCGTCTGTATGCCCCTGACAGATCCTCTCTGTTTCATCCTTGTCAACAGTGTCCTGTGTCAGTATTGTGTTGGGTGCTGCTCTCCTGTGCATCAAGAACTGTAACTTTAATTGTGTGCTTCACTTGTAATAGTGTTATTGTCAGTGATTGTTATGTGCTACGCCGTCTGTCAACACTTTTATGATCCAGTGTGTGGTTTTGTTTTGTGTGTGCTCATTTTTTACAGTATTTATCAGCCTTTCACAGTTGCCCAATTTTTGTCTGTTCTCCGTACTGTTTCCTCCTTTTTTATGTATAGGTACACCATATTTTCTCCTTTCTGTTCTTTCAAATGTCTTCCTTTGTATAATTTATTTTTTTCAGCTGAAGAGCAGCGCATATGCTGCTGCCAGCCCACCCCACATGGGGCATTAAAATATAATTTTAAAAAAATAGAACTAGTGAACCAAACAGATATGTAAGATAACTGTATGGGTTTACTGTTGTAGGATTGCCGAATCCAATGATGCACACTATACCACCTGTAACAAGTACTATTTTATTACTCGGTAGCAAACATACACAGTTATACATTCTTGATTCTCTGTCCACGTGTTTACTCTTTTGCACGCGACCACAGACTACTGCAAAGAGCATGCCAAAAACAAATATATTATACGTGACTTGGTCGATAATCGCCACATTAGCCCCCCCCCCCTCTCCCCGTAGATTGTGGAGCACAAAACATAAATATTGGAGCATACAGGTGAAGGAAACATCCAGGGGGGAAAGAGAGGGTGTTTAAACCGAAACCATACCTTATATTACATTAGTAACTGAAGTCTCCGAGCGAGTGAGGGGGCGGATGGTCCTGCCTGACCGGGTGAATCCTCGTACAGCAGTTCAGGGATCATGGGAGGGGACAGTGGGTTGTGAGGAGCCAGGGTAGCGGACCTGAATTCCTGTTGCAGTGCGTAGTACCTTTACCATTGATGGGTCAGTCACGACAGGCAAGGGGACAGACTGGAGAAGATGAATGTGGGTTAAGTTGTCATCGGGGGAACTGGCTCGTTCGTAGAAGATACACACGCTATCCGACCGCATAACAAAAAACACTTTAGACCTGCAAATAAAATTTGTTTGACATTCGGTAGCACTTCCATATACGGGTTGACAGAATCTCCACAAGAGTCGTTGTTGGCGACATCACACATTCCAAGGCTGGCCCCTGATACATCACTGAATCCTAGCAGGAGAGAGGTGGTGGGCTGCGTGTAGGAGGGGAAGTCATCACACACATAACTCTGCATGGGAATGACACACGCACCTGTAGCACTGTCACATGACTGGGAGTGGGTAATGTCACGAGTGCGGGAATGGGCTCACTCATCCGCAGACTGTCGGTAGATGCCTTGTGCGAGGCAGATGTAGCAGGGAGTCGGGGCTGTCTGGGTGGGGTATCGGGCAGTTCTCCCAGAGACCACGCCGGTTTGAGGCGGCTGACAGGTACCATTTGATGTGTGCCATTAATGAGCACTTCGAACATGTCGGTACGCCATTATATAACTCTGTGTGGGCTGAGTATGGAGGTCTGAGGGCCAGTCGGGTGTTGTCATCCTACACCACGACGTGAGTGCAAGATGCCAAGTCCTTATGCAGACATACGGGAAGGAGTGAGTGCGGTCAAGGAGGAGGTACACGAATGTTAAGCGATTAGCTCCTTGACGTGCCCGATGAATGTCGAGTTGCAGATTTGTTCTGGAGGAAGTGAAGGCTCAACTAGCTCTGCTGGGAGTGTGAGGTGTTCTTTGTACAGTACTTCTGCCAGGAATGCGCCAAGATCGTATTTGTATGCGGCCCGAATGCCTAACTTTACCCCGGTAAGGCATCAGCCCACTCACCACTGTGGCACATCAGGGAAGCTTTAAGTGTTCGGTGCCAGGAATTGTCACAAGGGGTCACAATTCTGGTGACTGCATCATCAAAAAATTCGCACTGTTTTGATAAGTAGTTACATTTACATCAGATTTCATTACATTTATGAGAAACTTATTAAAACATTGAGCTATCTGAGCAGGGTTTCTAATAATACCGCTTTGATAAGTAGTCACATTTACATCAGGTTTTGTTACATTGATGAGAAACTTAGTAAAACACAGCGATCTGAGTGGGGTTTGTAATAATATCATTGTTTTGTTCAATTTTTAAATTTCCTGGTGGTTAACTGTTGTACCTAATTTGATTTAATAACAGACCATACTGCTGTAGTCTTATTCATATTTTCTAAACTGAACTTATTATTTGACATTCTTTTGGCAGATTTATAACGTCTCACATAGTTAACAAATTCAGGGATTTTATAGTGTTTCATTTCTTTATGTAGTTCTCGTTTTTGAGTACAAGATACCTTTGAGTTTGGAGTAATTCTTTTTAGTTTACTTTTAACTTTTTGGTGCCAGATCCTAGGTGGGAATGATTCATTAAATACTTCTACACAACTTCTTAGAAAATTATCAAAGTTCTCAATACTTGACACACAATTATTTATGGGCCATTTCACTGCATCTATCTTGTCACAGAATAGGTTCAAGTTATTTTTACTAAACTCTTTTCATGAGACCTTTCTTAAGATCTGGTTTACTGTTTTCCTGGCAACGGAATGAACAATGCAGAATGGTCAGAAAATTTTAATCTAAACAGGACTTGATTTCACAGTCGAACACATAATTTGTTAAGATGTTGTCTATACAAGTAGCAGAATTGGCATTTCTCTAGTGAATTCAAAAAAATTAGTTTAAAACCAGAGTTCTGAATTATGTCAACAAACTGTTTTGAGCCACTGTCTTCACTTATCACATTTACATTACAATCAGCTGCTATTATGATAATTTTCATCCTAACTTTCTTAAATTTATCAGTAAGACACTGGAATTTGGACAACAAAGTTTTAGTTACTGCACTTCCCAGAATCCTGTAAATTGAAGTGACTATTTTGTTCATGTCTTCTAGTTCAACACAACTACTTTCAAAGGAGCACTCCTAATGTAAACAATCAAAATCTGTTTGTATTTCATATGTTATGCAGGTATCGAGAAGTATGCAGTCAAAAGCAGAGGAAATTCATCATTAGGAACTGTTGCCTTATCTCATCATGCCTCTAACATTTTGGGTCAAGTAATTTTAAGAGTCTGAAAAAATGCCATGCCAAGTAGCTGTGTCAGGTGTGCTGAATTTGCTGGAAGAAATATAAATCTTATGTTGTCATCTTGACACATCTCAACTGATTTTTAGACAGGCGCAACAATAAATTGTCCCCAGTGAGAAGTTTCTTCACTTCCAGCTTTATCAGACATGGGACAGCAACTGTAAGGACCTAATCTGCGAAGCAGAACACAGCTAACCAGCCAGACTTCATCTGATTGTATCTTGCATCTTTTGGCCTACCTTTAGTCCGGCCTTGATATAAATGCAAAGCGTTATACACAACATAAGGGGATGGTATTGTGCTCTCTGCAGCAACTGGAAACATCATGGGGGTCAATACCTTTCTGGAGTCCATGACCCTTTTAGGATATTTAGTTCCCCTACATGTGATTGCATTTCATTTTCCTCAACTGCCTGTAAGGTCCGTCTCATCATAATTTATTATATTAGACAGCAGCAAATTCTCTATTTTGTTTGACAGTTCATCAGAGTAACTGTTGACGGTTTCTGGTGTCACCCTCTGTCAGGCACCTAAGTGTGATTAGCAGAGTTCCCATGTAGATGTAGAGGGACACTGGCTCTGGAGTGTTTTATGTTTTGGCACATTTGCTCTGTCAATTGATCTTTGTATCGTCTCATAAATGATTCCAAAAAATCATGACTGGGATATTATGGTTAAACCTTTTCACTTGAACCCCTTTTTGAGCAGAAAGTCCTTTAGTAGAAGTCGTAAAACTGTAGAGTCTATAGGATAGCCCCATTTGCTGCATATTTTCAATCTATCAACAGACAGCTTCCCTTCTTCAAAAGACAGAACAGTTTTCCCATCCTGATGTTTAATGTTGGGGATACCTTTTTGGAATCTGTGCAATTCACTATAATGAATCCCACGTTTTTCAGCTACTTTCTGCAGGCTAACACCAGATTCGATGTTAGAGAGGGCATTTTTTATATGATCAGGACAGTATTTCTTGTAACCGCCCCCAGTGCTGTGTTTGTATTTCCATGACATACTTGAACAGCAGCTCTGAAACAAGAAGAATATGTTAGTTATTCATATAACATAAGTAGAGAATGGATAATAGTTTTTTATACAGCATTAGCATGGCATACTAGATTTCTTTTTAATCTTGCTATAATCAGATGAATACAAACACCTAAATTGTTATGTTTCTATTCACTGCACAAACTTTAAAAACCAAATGTAAAAAATATAATTCTCAGGAGCTGATTCGTTTAATGTAAAACAGAACCCAATCTTTACTGTTTTATACAGATGTTATAAGTAGTATTTACAATGCCATTAACTATCACACATATAATACATATTTACTTTCCAGAGAAGTTCAAAGTAGGTAGGAAAACATCTTGAAAACTTTCGAGAAAGACAGTAGGATAAATTCAATGTACAGTGCTGCCAAACAAACAAAACATAATTTCCTTGTTGGTTTAAAGTGTTGCTGACCCAAAATCAATGGTAATTAAAAATAATGTCAAATACAAACTTACAGTTTTCAGAGTAATTATGTATATGAAGTTTGGTCTGTATTCACCCCCATTGTTTCTATTCACTCCATTTTACATTATATAAGGGGAGAACAGTTACTTAATAGCCAATAATAACAAAAATAAACACAAATACCTAATGAAAAAGAATCCTGAGCCCTTAGAAATTTTTAATTTGAAGGAATGGTTTTACAAGAAATTGGAAAGTGCACTTTTGAGTTTTTCGTGTTATTGCCGTCTAATGCACATGTTTGGATTCACGTCGTTCTATCCCACATGTGTCATGTAATTGGACAACGTAAACCGGTATGCACTTCCAAACACATGTGTTTGGTGTGCTGTGGTGCAGGTATGTGCCTCTGTGTAATACGGGCTTTCCTGTTTATATGTTATTGCATGACAGTACGAATACAGTGTTACTGAGTGCATGGCTTATGGTATTGAGTTGCTGTACCACTTTGCATAGCTGGAGAGTTTTTGTGGAGACGCGACAATAAAACCTGATGGCAAACTTGAGAACTATATTTAAAATTATTATGATATGCCTTGAAAATGTAAGTCTGATGTAGCGCATAGATCAAAGAAAGGTCAAGTTATTGACGCCACCAGAATGCAACAAACCTTGGAGCAATCTCAGATCTGCCCGACCTTGTAGGCAGAACATAATGCTGTCTTTAGACCTACAGAGACGGTGGAATAGACAGAAGCCAATTGCTGTTTTGATGCTGAGCATCATGCATCTCTTCTAGCTTTTGAGACCCTTGAATGTTCACAAAGACAGCAATATTTAAAGGCTGTGGGACAGACACAGAAGTTATGCCTTTACATTTCGAACATGGAAGGAAATCAGTGAGGCTACATTTAATTATGATCCATTAATTGACTGTAATCCTAGGGAGAATGCCATTATAACACATTTAAATGGAAGAAAGGCTTGGTTTGTGTTGCTCTGGTGGCAAAATCTCTCTTCCATAGCTAGGTGAGCCAAAAGACTCCCTAAAAACTATACTTCTGTGGAAATCCAATGAATCAAGGTGTTTTTACTTTTTTTTTTAAATATGATTACAAAATATAATGCTTGCTCTCAGATAAGTTCATTTGGTGGGGATGCAGAAATCAAAATGCCAGGTTTTTCACCAACTTTTATGATTCAAGGTCAAATTTACCATAGAATTGTCTCTTTGCTTTCACCAGACAATCATCACAGAAAGTTCCTACAGATTTATTTCAGGGGCGATGAAACCAATGAAGCACACTATAGGTTTAGTAATATCCAAGTAGGAAATACGAGGGCGATATATTGCAGCATTAATAAATGAAGTAACAACCTTCGTTATGGTTGAACAATTCGAAAGTCACAGAATCATTTTGTATGTTCATGATGGCAGGCTAACCAGGGTTTCCCATGCACAAAGATATTATGATGCATTCCAGTATCTGCTAATTTTTAGTAAGGGGCAAGAAAGTCGTCATTTCCAATTACCACAATATTACTATATTACAATATTACTGTATCTTCATCGTTTACCAACCATGGCTGGACAGACTGTATCACGAATACAATGTTTATCAAGTAACATTTATACAACACCATATAAAAAATTTATATTACAAACAAAAGAAAATATTTATGCAGTGCACAAAACACATAGAATATAGAGAAAATGAAATATAACTAAACAGGAAAGTAAAATTTCATAGCAGCAAATGAAAATACCATAAAGCAAAATGTTTACAAAACCATGTAGATCACACACACAAAGTTTTGTTTTGGCAAAATATGTACTTTAAGTAAAACACAAAGTTAAATGTGCAGTTAACTGAGAACATAAAAAGAAAATTGAATTTAGGCAAAATTATATGTAAAAAATAACAATATTTATTATTTTGTCCATTCACTAGAACCACTGTTGAAAAACTCTTCCAAGGAATATAGTGGATGTTGTTTCAAGTCCTGAGCGGTTTTTTTCCAAAATAATTCAGGTGGCAGGGATTTCACTTCTGGAGGCAGTTGATTGTACATTTTCAGGGTGACAGCTGGAAAGCTGTCTTGTGTACTTGATAGGCGACACCTTGCCACTTCAATGTTCCTCTTACAGCGAATGTCATGATTATGTATTTCTTGTCTTATGCTAAAATTCCTTTGGTTTTCTTTTATATAAATGAGGCAGAAAAACACATACTGGCTAAAAATAGTCATTATGCCTAGCCTGGTGAAAACAGGCTTACAGTGGTCCAGTCTTTTGCTAGAGTATATGATCCTGATGGCTTTTTTTGTAATAGCAACACATCTTTGCAGCCTGAGGAGTGTCCCCACAACAACAGTCCATAGCTAATGTGGCTGTGGAAGGGTGCATGGTAGACTATTGTGAGAAACTGGTCAGTTATTACCCTTTTCAGCTTCCTCAGGAGGTATGTGACACGAGAAAGTTTGGTGCATACATCTGCAGTGTGATCATTCATGGAGAGTTTGCTGTCAATCCTGAAGCCTAGCAGTCTGACAGTCTCCATGTTTTCTTTGTCTTCAATGTTGGTTAGACTTAATATCAAATGTTGGGTTTTTTCTTCATTGATCTTCATTTTGTTTATGATGAACCATTCTTTTATTTCTTCAAACATCAAATTTGACGCACCAAATGCTTCTGTGGCTGTATGTCCTTTGGCAATAAGGGTAGTGTCATCTGCAAACTGCAACATTTGAGTATTACAGCTGATATCAGTGACATATATGAGGAATAGGAGAGGTCCTAAGACTGATCCTTGGGGCACTCCATGTTCCAGTTTTTGTTCAAGAGAAGTTGCTTCATCCACTGATACTACCTGCTTTTGGTTTTCCAAATAAGATTGGGGTGTTGATAGAACAACACCTCCAACACCATAGCATCTTAACTTGGCTATTAGTGTTGTGTGTGAGATGCAGTCAAAGGCTTTGCTGAGGTCACAGAGTGTCAGTGCCACACTCTCTCTCTCTTCAAAACTCTGTCAAATCGTTTTTAATAAGTCCAGTGTGGCTGTCACTGTTGATCTCCCTTTGTGGAATCCGTGCTGTGTGTTTTGGAATAAGTTGTTTTCCTCAAAGTAATTCAGTACCTGGCAGTCCATGACAGACTCAGTAAATTTGGCTAGTACCGGTACCACTGAGATTGGTCTGAAGTTGGACACCTCGGATGGATCCCCCTTCTTATATATTGGTACTGTGCGCACCAGTTTGAGGAAGTCTGGGAAGACACCAGAAGATAGACACTTGTTTATTGCTATGGCTAGTGGCTGTGCTAATTCTGCAATAATTTTCTTTAGCAGTGTGCAGGACGTGCCATAGATGTCTACGCTTTCTGAGTGTTTGTAGGCGTTCACAATTTTTATCATGTCTTCAGGGTGTACTTCCAGTCCTTTAGCTGGAAAGTCTAAAGCTGGTTTCATTCGGTCCTTGCACATTGTTACAATACGCTTCAATTTATTGAGCTGGGGTGTGTACCATTGTTTCACATTCATAGCTTTCTGCCTGCCTTGTGAATTGTCCACAGGATTCTACACTGTTCTTACCGGAAACATGTCATCAAATATTGTTTTTAAGGTTTGGAACAGACATAAGAAAGAATCACTGCCTACCAACTCTGCAATTTTCTGCTGCCAGTTTACAAAAGTCAGAACTGCTTTGACATCATTTAATCTCTCTTCTTTAACAAATCTTCTTTTGAATGTGTAGTTTGAATACCATGTGCTTAACTGCAGTTTGCTCCTCATAGTGGTTTCCATTACTAGCGCACAGTGATCTGCAATCATAGGTTCAACTACAACATGCTTATCCTCCCAAAACAAAAAAGTATCATGTATTGACTGTTATGCACATCATATGATTATACAACAAAATGATTTTAATATGATATCACAATGCAAGCAACTGGCAAAGTAACATTTCTTAGAAATGTATGTTAAGGTGGAAAGTGATTGGCTGTGATACGTATCATTAAATAAAGCTTAATTGAGAGAAGGGAATTATATTCATCTGAAAGACAGTGTTGCTAATGATGCAATTATAAATCCTAATAATATGGGCAGGGTGGTAACCCTATCCTATTCATCTGTTAATAGTCCACAATACCTGCATGAGTATACTCAAGACAATATGTAACCCAGCATGAAAGGAAGTAGTTGAGTTATTACCAGGACATGTGGCTGTTCATAGACATGATATAGTAGCAAGAATTTTTAGGCTAAAAATAAAGAAGCTAATGTCAGTTATAATTAAGGGAAAAATATATGGAAAAATGCCGTGTTGTACGTATTCAGCTGGGTGGCAAAAGTGCAGCTTACAGCATGTACATATTTTACTTTGGTTAAAATATAGGTTGAGACCTCGTCAAAGTGCAAAAATACCCAATTCAAGTACTGACAAGACACTGCACAATATTACTGTCAAAGCGTGATCCATGGCTTACATGGATTTAACAATTCTCGATCTCCTTGCATCAAAGATGTACATTGCACAAAAAAGTTCCCATGTAGGTCTCAAAAGCAGACCATACACAGATATCCTCTGTACTGATGTAGAGCACCAGAACACGGCAGTCAGACATCAGTGGTAAAGCTTCGAAAAGGCGGTTATGTTAATGTCGATAATAGGTGGGTTGTAGTCTATTACCCAATATTGTCAATATTATTTAAAGTGCGTACCAATCTGGAGGCTTACAGTTCAGTGCATGCCATAAAATGTATCTGTAAATACATTAACAGAGGCAGTGAATAAGCTATTTTCAACTTCAGAAACAAAGATTTCACAAATCTGGTAAATCAAGTGCACAGGTATCAGTCCAGATGTTATTTCAGTAGCAAGAAGCTGTGTGGCATCTTTTAGGTTTTCTGCAATGCGGAGACATCCCACCATAGCACACATCAATGTCCATTTAGACAATAGTGAAAGAGTGTATTTTAATAAATAATTTTTGGTAGAGAATATTAAGCCCGCAAAAAACACCACTGATTGCATTTGTTGATCATTGTCCAACGATTTCACAAAACCCTTTGACATGTTGAGGTGACTAGATATAATACCTGGACTATATCAAGGACAGAATGGAAATGTCACATTCAAGGAACCCTTGTTCACAATTGGACTGGTGTTAAATCTGGCTGTGTTTTAGGCTGATTCTATACGGTTCACGTCAGCATCATGGAATGCTTTTGCTTGAAAAGATGCTGCACCATGTGTGAGGCCTAAACTGTTTCAAAGATCTTAAAAAATGCAAGGGTCAGGAATTATTAATATTCAGACAAGTGAGGCCTAGGAGTTGGTAGGAAGTGATAATCATTTTGCTCCAACACTGGAGGAGGCCGTATGGCACAGATCAGTGACAAAAGTGAGGCAGCTTTTTGCAATATTAATGGCAACCTCTGGGCTTTCAGATCCACAACAGGTGTGGGAAAACTACAAAACTGACATGGGAGAGGATATAATGCACACATTTAAATACCTTACTACTACATAGATTGATTTAAACTACAATGAAGCTCTCATGAAGGTGGAAGACCACATAATAATGATACCTGGCAAAGATTCATCATACTCCGTATTGAGTAGACCAATTCAAACCGAAGGGATTAGCAGTGATTTACTATGAGAAATGAGTTATGATGCTGTTCATTGCAACAGCAACCTTGTGTAAATGTTCCACAATAAATACACAACTGACAACAGTTTTCAACAATGTTATGCAAAAAACTGGCAATGATGAAGGTGGTTTGTTCTTTCCAGATGTTCTGGCAGGAAATGGCATGGCATGAACATCATCAACACCTGTGGAGTGATGAAGCCATGATTCATGCAAGGGAGAGGGGTTGTTTATCTTCATTATAGCGATTACTGGTCAAAAGGTGATCCCAAAGGCACTACTGAAAAAAGCAGGGAAAGCAAAAAGTGACAGTATGGTGTGGATTAACTTCTTCCAGTGTCATTGGATCCTGTCAATTGAGACACTGACAGATACCTGCAAATGTTAGAACATTTTCTACAGCCTACCATTTCTGAGTGCAACAAGTCACATGAACTGCTGTTTACCCAAGATGGAGCTCCTCCTCGTTACACCTACAATGGCTCTACAAACACTTCACAAGATGCTGAATAGGTCGCCAAGATCCCACAGAATGTGCAGCAAGAAGTCCAGACCTCACCCCATGTGGCTTCTTTTTATGGAAGTAGGCTAAGGAAGTGTATTGTAGCAATCAGCAAACTCTTGGCAAGCTTGAAAATAAGATCGGTGAGGTCATAAATGGTTTTTCCACCAAATTATTGAGGATTGTCAGAGCTAATTTTCCTGTTGATTTCAGAAACTGCCTAGAAAATACTGGAGTGCACACTGAATTTAAAATTAATGGTGTACAATAACTACATGAGTGCAAAAAATTGAATTTATGTATACAGTATTTTAGGAGGGAAAAATATTAAAAACAAGGAATTACTTTCCACCCACCCCATACTGTACTAACAATAAACCACCAGTACATTGCTTAATGCTATTAATACATATATCATCAAAAGGTAATTGAATATATTAGTAAGAAAGCTACTACTTTGGCAAGAGCTGGTGTCTCTGTAGCTTTACTGTATAGCTGCTGTTTATCTGCTGCCAGGTGCATAATGTGTACTTGATTGCAATGGCATTATTAAAGGTAAATATTCTTACATCTTTGACACCATGTAGATAGTCATCGTGATGACACCCACAGTGAGCACTATCACTGCTTAAAGACAGTTGTTGCCAGTACTTTTCTTAGACAATACGTGATGTAATTGTGCTCTGATCATATGTGCAAGGTGTTTCTGTAAGAGTGTGCATAAATGTAACAGGACATAGAGAATGCTCCACTAAACAATTTTAGCTTGGGAACCTGGGGTTGGAGAAACCAACTTAAGGAGATGCGGAGGTACACTTGTATACCACATTGTCTAGCGTTCCTATTTTCCAGCTTATTTACAACTAATGTTCATACAAGTTTACACGTCCTGTACTGTTTACTCACATTTACTTTCCTTATTTCCTGCAAGAAAACAAGGAGGACCAGCCTGATTACCAGGAAATCATGATGCAGGTTTTGTTTACTTTATCTGTCTGGAAGGTGGCCTTGCTGTACCATATTTGCATTGTGCCATGACAGAACACGCTATGGATCAGTGATAGAGCCATTCATTTTTCAGTGCTGTTCAGAGACGTGTAGTACAATATGATGGAGCAGTACAGGTACAGTTTCACAGAACTCACTGACATGACCTTGTGTATGGGGAAGTAAATTGCAATGGTCTTGCTGTTGAAAGGCTGTACAGGGTACAATTTCCTAACAGGCATCCTCCATCATGATGAGTGGTTATTTCTCTAGATTGACAAATGTGGTATTCTGGTTCATTGGACAGACGAAATGAGGGACATGGCAACGTCATGACCCCTAGCATGTTGGATTTTGAAGAAGAGGTGCTGGAACATGTTGCAGCAGACCCCACTACAAGTAGTCATTGTATTACATGTGAAACAGACACAGGACGCATTAGTGTGTGATGAGTACTCCATGAACAACAATTACACCCATATCAACCACAGTGAGTCCATGCACTGCTTGTGACTGACTTTGCACTAAGGATTGCATTGTGTCAGTGGTTTGTCCAACAGTGGATTAATAATAATGTCATGTGACGAGGGCCTCCCATCGGGTAGACCGCTCGCCTGGTGCAAGTCTTTCGATTTGACACCACTTTGGTGACTTGTATGTCGATGGGGGTGAAATGATGATGATTAGGACAGCACAACACCCAGTCCGTGAGCAGAGAAAATCTCCGACCCAGCCGGGAATCGAACCCGGGCCCTTAGGATTGACAATCTGTTGCGCTGACCGCTCAGCTACCGGGGGTGGTGGATTGATTGACCAGATTTCCTCCAAACTGTGCTGTTTACTGATTAGGCTTCATTTGATTGTGATGGTACTTCAAACAGCAGGAATAGCACTGTGTGGGATGAGGACAACTCTCACGCTGTAGTAGGGTCGCACCATCAAATATGTTTTGCTGTGAATGCTTGGGCCAGCATTGTAGGCAAAAATCTCATGGGGCCATATCTTCTATGTGACCATCTGAATGGCCACTTGTACTTGAGGTTTGTGCAAAGAGTTCTACCTGAGTTGTTGGAGAATGTACCCTCAGTTGTTTGTGAGAGGATGTGGATACGATATGTCGGTGCACCACCTCACTTCAGTGTGGATGTCTGTAACCATCTCAGTGTGGTATAGCTTGGTCGCTAGAGAGGAAGGGGACGTCTTATTCCATGGACTGCAAGGTCACCTGCCCTGAATCCCCTCGTTTATTTCCTTCGGGGTATCTCGTGTATGAGACCCCAGTGAATACGGAGATGAAATTCGTTGCCAGAATTGTAGGTTCCTGTTACATTATATGAAACACAGCAGGGATATTTGTTGGGGCACTGATTCTTGTGTATGGTATGAATCATTGGTTTTGTGCGATTGTCCATTTTTACCAATGAAACATAACAGGGTGTAAATATATTGGCATGTGATTGTCAGTATCCGTAATTTTCTGTAAACATTCCTATGTCTAGGCTGGACTCCGCTCATTATCCTAATAACTCTATTTTGGGCAATGAATATTTTTTTGGATAGTGGCTGATTACCCCAGAAAACCATCCCATACAGAAATAATGCATGGAAATAACTAAAGTAAGCAGTTTTTGAGGTGTCTCAGTCACATACAGTGGAAACAATACAAACAGCGAATGTTGCTGAGCTGAGTTTTTTGTGGAGGTGCAAAATACGTTCAGATCATTGTAGACTGTTGTCAATGTTTACACCCAGAAACCTGGTTGACTCAACTTGCAGTAACTCACTACCATTCAATGTAATACTTAATTGATCCTCAAATTTTTCCTTACTTGGAAATGCACAAACTGAATCTTATTAACATTTAGTGATAACCCATTATTTACGAACCAATTACATTCTTCACTAAAGGCAATGTTGGCCGATTCCTCAAGATTGAGATTGGGAGTTTTGTTGATGAGGATAGAGGCGTCATCAGAAAAAAAGAGTAAAGTGGGTTCTAAAGCTGGTATGCAAGGGATGGTCATTGATAAAGATGAGGAAAAGAAGGGGGCCTTTGACTGCCCCAGAAGGCTACACTGTTACATAACAGAGAATGAAATATGTGGAATAAAGCAACACCTGACCAAATTTCATCGTCTGTGTGGTTGATTCTACTTAAATGTTTTCTTTTGTGATAAATTTATGAGAATATAATCCCCTTGATCAAAAGGATCTGCACTGAAATGAAAGACTAAAACTTCACACTGCTTTTCTTACTCTGGATCTTTCTCTTGCACAGAAAGGAACAAAGTATGCAGCCATAAGCATATTCGACCATCTCCATTCTATATTAAAGCTTCTGGCAGATATCGAAAGTTTGTAAAACAAACTCCAGTTACATCTCCTCACCAATCCTTTTAGTCCATAGATGAGTTTCTGAGTGTGTAATATCAGGAGCAGTCAAAAAGTTTCTTTTCAAAGGCTGTACCATTCAAAATTGGTTTGCCACTCAGGAAAAACCGCTATGAGAATTGAGGTAATCAACCCACTAAAACACTAGGTTGAAGATACCCATTTGATAAAACACTGTGTTGTGCTGCGTGAAGTAGCCTGTAATGGCCTGCTAATGTCCTCATATGACAGGAATTGTCAAGCCTTCGAGGCCTTCTTTAAGGACCAAAGGCATGATAATCACATGGGGAGGGATCAGGATGGAATGGTGGATGCTCGAGTGTCTCCCACACGTGTTGGCATAACTTTGCACACCGACTGTAGTCTTGTGTCAAATTGTGACCATCACAGAACATTGCATACCATTCTACAGCTGCCCCATATACATTCGTAATTCTCTGATGGATGTCTACTTGTGTTTGTCCTTCAACAGTTAAGCAAAGAATATCAGCACATTGGTTCTGTTTGGGCACATGTGGTAACAACATCACCATACTTCACATTTCCGCATTTACTGTATATACGTTGAAAAGACACAAATGTCACACTTGTCCCTTACCCATATGTTGGGGGTTATATTGCTGCATTGGAGTTGCACTATGTTGCTTATACACTGCAGCAATGCCCTCGAATGGTAACTCATTGATCGTCCCTTGTTTGTAGTGCTTACTTGGTTAGGTTGCATTTATAAACTTGCATTGTAATTTAAGAGTAAAATAAAATATCCAGTTATGTAAATGGCCAGCAAGTAGCCACTTTTTCACAGAGAATGGCTGTCTTATTTGTAAACTATTGACACATTTAACAGGAGGTTAAATTGTCCTAATTATTAATCATGAAGTATGCAGAAAAACTAACCTGAACTGAACTGGCATCGCATTTCGCATTAGGCAAGTAACACTTTAGCCGTTTTATCAAATAAAACCTCAGTTTCCATCTCAGACTATCGACATCATATAAAAACAACTTTGTGATTTTCACTTCTCCAGCTTTTAATGTTGCTTTCCCAAGTGTTTCTGCTAGCGTTGTCCACTTCCCTCTGGGCCTACATTTTCGTGTTTCCTTTCACACCTGTGCTTTTGGGAAAAGTTGTACATCATCTTATACTATCAAGAATGTAGTCAACGGATTGATAAAACTAATTTCAGTATGTCTAACTAGAGAAACTTTTTTTTTTTTTTTTTTTTTTTGTAGTAGAAGGTGGTGTAGAATCAGCTTCTCCCACAACACAGGCTTATTAAGGGTAACATATTTATGATTAAAACACAGAAAGTAATTGTTCTGACTCTTCTATAAATACACAAAACAAATACTTGTGGAGGTGAGTAACTTGGGGTGTATACAGTTCAGTGAAAATTGGTCACATAACTGACACATTGGTGCTGAATAACAGTGTTTGTAGGTTGGACTGGAAAGCACTCAGAAACGAAGCACACACTGAGTGCACTCGTATGTCAACACTTTGTCCACTAAAATCACAACTGTCTGCCAAATGGTGAGCAAAGGCAGTCCCAGACTGAGTAGATGCATAATCTCATGCTCTAGACAAAATCAATGGTATGCTTCAACAGGGTCGAAATGACAGTCCGTGAGAAAATTTCATACCACAGAGGCATTGTCAATAGGCACACCAAAGAGCCTGCAGTAAACATCAGCAGGTTGTGACAAGTTAGAACGTGGAACTCCACAGAAGCCCTTAAATCTGACACATGTGTTTTTCCATGTGACCTGACACCAGCAGACGTATTCTGTTGTGCCATACCCAGCCAACTTGCCAGATTTATATGTAATTACATCAGTTGATCTGTCAGTACATATGGTGGGATTGTGAGAGGAAAGACTCATTTGCTTTCTCCAATCCCTCCATCATAGATCCTATGATAGCAAATAATGAAAGAAATTCTGGCTTGAGCTGCCGGAGTCAGCAGTAGTGTGTATGTGAGGCTGTGTAAGTGCCATTTAACTGTGCCTGTCTGCAACTTAGTGTGTTATCCTTACAGTAAATAACAATCTACCTTTTCCTATGTTGTTGACATCCCTACCTGGAGTTTCCATTGTTTGATATTCCCACCTGGTGGGATAAAACCTGCAGCGTGAAATCCTTAAATTTAGTTTTTGATTACATCACGGTCCTAGTATAGGAATCATTAGTAAACAGTGCCACATCTACATCTATACTCTGCAAAACATTGTGAAGTGCATGGCAGAGGGTACATCCCATTGTGCTACTTATTAGGGGTTTTTCCTATTACATTCATGAATGGAGAGTGGGAAAACTGATTTTTTTAAATACATCTGTACTGGCTGTAATTAATCCACTCTTTGTGGGCTCTTCAGCATTACCTGCAGTTAACATGAAGTTATTTGCAACCAAACGTCAAAAGTTTTAAATGGCAAAATAACACACAACATTACAGTACTCATTTTCCACAGAGTGTGGTCTCCAGGGTATGGTACACTTCTGTTACAAGGCTGCACTTTGCAGCTGGAGTGTGGAGGGAATGACATTATTCTTACACCATTTGCTTTTTCCAAGCTAATGATTGGTATCCTCAAACCGAGTTTCATGGTTGTCTGTGAGCTACAAAGTTAGCCTTTATGCACTTGGCATTAAATAGAGAACAAAGGACCAGAAAACCTGTGTGACAAATTGTTGGAATAAAATTAATTTAAGCATTATTATTAGAACTGATTATCATCGTCGGCTGGTACTCGTATCCGGGTTTTCATTCCTCTCCTGAGATTTCCTTTGTCACGGTTCAGGCGTGGAAGTGTCGTCGATGGCTTAGCAATCCAATCCTAGCGTGGAACAGGCAGCCACAGACATTACAGCTGATGGAAGGTGGAGGACGTGGCTGAGCCTGCAGGAGTTTACGTCTCCGGCGTTTGTCATCCTCCATTCTTCGACGTTCCAGCTCAAAGTTTTGAAGAGCATTTGAGGTAACTGAGCACCAGCAACTTTGGTCTTCTACTATTGTGGACCAGTTACTCGGATCGATGTTAAGGTTTTTCAGATTTTTCTTGTACTGATCCTTATAACGTTTGAGAGGGACACCTCGTGGCCTTTTACCTGCGCTCACTTCGCTGTACAGCATCTGGCATGGAAGTCTGTCATTTTTCATCCGCTGGACATGTCCGACCCATCTGAGTTGATGCCCAATGATAAGAGCTTCCATGCTATACATTTTTGCTTTCTAAAGAACAGCTGTGTTGGATATGAAGTCATTCCATTTCAGGTTCATGATATATCTTAGCTTCTGTTGGTTGAAGCGTTCTAGTTTCTTCAGATCACAGCGATATATTGTCCAGGTTTCGCAACCATATAGCAGGGTGGAAATGACTACAGCTTTGTACACCATCAGTTTGGTATACAGTGTTAGGTCCTTATTCAGGAAGACACGCTTTGTAAGACGTCCAAATGCTACATGGGCAGCACATAATCTATTCTCCACATCTTTTCCAGATGAGGAGTTAGATGACAGTATGCTTCCCAAGTACAGGAAATGGTCCACTTGTTCCAAGGGTGAATCATAAATGGATATGCTGAAGTCAGGAACTGATTATATAGCACTGGCATATCAATTGATGACAGAACACTTTTTAAATGTATTAGAATGTAAGACTCATAGTTAGTTTGTGTACTCATTATTACTACTACAATTTGTGTTGTTGTTTAAACACATGAACCTCATGTATCAGTTTATATATGATTTAGTTTGTAAGCCTCATGACCATTTAGATTTAGTCATTACTGTAATAATCTGACACATTCTGCATCCTAGCAAACCACTGCATCAAGGATCTATGGAACACGAAAATAAATAAATAAAAATAAATCTGTAGTTGGCCTTCTTCTCTTCCTCATCTTTATCAATGACCTTCAGATTGGAATAGAATAGAATAGAATATTTTAGAATAGAATAGAACATAATATTTTAGAATAGAATAGAATAGTGTAGTGTGTCTAAAACTAATTTTACTATTTTCACTGATGACACCTCCATCCTCATCAACAATACTCCCAACCACAATCTTGAGGAATTTGCCTACATTGTATTTAATGAGGTACTTACTTGGTTTAAAAGTAATGGGTTATTACTAAATGTTTACAAGACCCAGTCTGTTCATTTCCAAGTAAGTAAAACAGTGGAGGATCAATTAAGTATTAAATGTAATAGTAGTGACTTACTACAAGTTGAGTCTTCCAACTTCCTCAGTGTACACATTGACAGCCATCTAAAATGGTCTGAGCAGACTTTACAACTTCTCAAAAAACTCAGCTCAGCAACATTTGCTATTCACATTATTGCAACTGGGGTAATCAGCCACTATCCAAACACAAATTCACTGCCCGAAAGACAGTTATTAGGATAATAAACAGGGTCTAGCCTAGATATTCTTGTAGAAACCTTTCCAGAAAACTTGGGATACTGACAACTGCATGTCAATATGTCTACTCCCTATTATGTTTAATTGGAAAAAATGAGCAACTACACAAAACCAATGATTTATACCATACTCACAATACCAGGAGGAAGATGGACCTCCATTACGAATTAAAAAACCCTAGTATTGTACCAAAAGAGGTCCATTACAGGGGCTGCAAGGTGCTCAATCCTCTCCCACCATCAATGAAATCACTTGTGCATGAGCTTCACAATTTTAAACAACAGCTCAAACTCTATCTAACAGATAATTCCTTTTATTTGGTTGAACAATATTTCAATTGTGTCAACACTAATTGATTTTTTCTTTTAACTAAATCTGATGTACTCTTATGCATTACAATATTGAGAATCATTGTTAACATTTCTATGTCTTTTAAGCAGCTCTTAATGTCTACCTTCATTTTAACTTTCTTAAATGTAATTTAGTCTATATATCTTAATTTGTATTTTCTCTTACTCCTATGTCTCCTCTTGCAAGAGGAATTTTTTTTGTGTGTTCCTTTTGTATAATTTGTAAGAATCTGACTCGTCCTACATCCATGCGAATGTCTCACTGTATTGGATTTATGGGATCTAAATAAATAAATGATAAAAACTATTTACACAGTTCAGTACATACATAATGCTGATGAAATGCATACAATCCACCCCAACAATTCCCTCTGACATCCCCCTAAGCCTGAAGACATCAACCAGTTCCTGATCATCATCCTGCAGAACATCCACCCCTTCAGAAGTCCCTGCACAATCCATAAGATCTCCCTTGCCGCCTGCTCTGTCTTCCATTTGAATGCTTATGCCACCTACTCCCACAACCAGGCCCACTTTACATTCACCCACCAAGACACCATCGTTTAAGCCCCTCTCTCCTCCCCTGCCACTTCCTTTCCCCATCCCAACACCTGGTGCATCAATAAAATCGTCTCCTCTACCTAAACATTCGCTCCCTCCCTGCCAACAAATACCTCTTCATGCATACCCTGTCCCAGAACCAGGTCAACTCCTGCATCCTTCATGAATCCTTCCTCCACCCTCACTACATTGTTCGTACCTGCACCTATCTCCTTCACCGCACCAACAACTCCCTTCCCTTTACATGAGGCAGGGTTGCTATTGACCACCTCAAGCATCTCCCTGTCTGGCCACAACCCCTACTCAATGACCCAACCAAACATCTTCTCTTCAGCATTTTTTTTGCCTCCATCACCTCTGCCACTATACATATCCAGCCCACAGTACCTCTCCCCCTATGACTTCATTTCTCTTGTTGTCCATACCTTCTCCATTTATGTGATTGCTGCCAACCTCTATGTCCACAGCTGTGACCCTGCCACCCTCTGACAGCAGTATTCGTACCTTTGCACCCTCTATGGTGTCCTTGTTCCTCTCATACAGCACACCCGTCCTGAAAGTATCTCCACCATGGATGTCATCCTAACTACCCCCAACCTACTTGGTCGCATCATTGTAGGCACTCTCGATCCCATTGGTGGTGACCACCTCTCCATCCTTCTCACCATCTCCTCTGCCCTTTGCCCCCTTCTGCCCCCTCCCCCTACCCTGCTGCCCCTCAGAAGTCAGTCTGTGATTACTGCCATGCTGACTAGGATGACTATCAGGAATCCATTGCTTCACAGGTCGAAAGGCCTCCCCTTACCTTTCACCATCCTGCTGACATCACCCATGCTTCTTCCTTCCTCCAGAAGACCATCACTGACACTGTGGAGGCTCACTTTCCGACCAAACTCATCCACTATGACTGCCCTATGCTTCCTCCACAGGCCAACCTTCTCCGTGGGTCCCACAGGCTCTACTGCTCATTCCTCTCCTCCCGTGACTGGGATACACTCCTCCATAACCTGAAATTACAACACATCCGCAACCTACACATAGCAAAAAAATGCAGGACTGGTACCAGATATATACACACCTCAAGTCCATCCTCCCTGTCAGCTTCTTCAAGTACTGGTCTGCTTTCCACCACCTTACTGCTAACACTTGGGCCCAGCATTACTCCGTTCCTTATGGCAACCATGCCTTCCCTGACAACCTCAGTAAGGCTAACGATTTTGCTTCCCACCTCTCTGAGGTCTAATCCATTCCTGATGATCCCCATTTTGATTACTGCCACTTCTCCACCATCCTTGAACACTCTGATGCCACTGTCCCACCACACACCCCCGTTTCTAGTACTTGGATCAGTTACCCCCTTCCAACATAAACACTTCCATATGACACACCATAAAAACACATCCTCCATTCCAAACACTACACCATTCCTGGTCACGACAGTGTCACCTACCGCCTCCTCCAGGAATTCCCCCTATGCTTCCTGGCTGCCCTTGCTACCCTGTACAATGTCCTCCTCTCCACCAGTTTTTACCCTGAACTGTGGAAGACTTCCCATGTCCTGCTGTTCCCTAAACCTAACAAACCCCCCTCTGACACCTCTTGCTATTGTCCCATCTGTGTCACCTCCGTGTTCAGTAAGGTCTATGAGTCCTTCACCACCTTAACCAGAACCACCTTTTTCCAATTAACCAATGTGGCTTTTATCCCTCCCTGTCAGTCAAAGACCTGCTCCTTAACCTTACCAATCTCCTGTCCCTCCAACTTATCTCCTGTTGCTCTGCTGTCTTTATTTCCCTCAACTTCCAGAATGCCTACAACTGTGTCTGGCATTCCAGGCTCCTCTTCAAACTCCAGACCATTGCTCTCCCCATCACTTTTGTCCATCTTTTTACTCCCTTCCTCTCCCGTCGTCCCTCCTATGTCCCTATCCAATATTCCAACTCCTGTACTTTCTATCCCACTGCCAGCATGCTCCAAGGCTCCATCCTCTCCCCTCTCCTGTATACTGCTGATATGCCCAAACTTCTACCGCTTTTCATCTCCTCCAATTTACTGATGACACCTCCTTCTTAGCCCTTTATCCTACTCTTATATGGTCCCAATGTACCCTCCAAACCCACCTCTAACATTTCACCACCTGGTGCAACCAGTGCTCCTTCGCATCAACCCTTCCAAGACCCAGGCAATCGTCATATGTCACATGACCAGCTCTTTCCAGCTCCACGATTTTTACCTCATGATTTATGGTCATCCTACCTATCTCGCTCCTACTCTGAAATACCTTAACCTCACCATTGACCATCAACTCCCCTGGTCTCCTTATCTCTTTACAAGCCAACACAAAGCCCACAATAGACTCCGCCTCCTGAAACTCCTGTCTTGCTGAACATGGGGACTGAATCCTTCCATCATCCTTCACACCTACAAATCCTTGATATGCCTCATCCTTTTTTATGCCACCATCACTTGGATTTCCACCCTTCCCAGATTCTATAAAGCCCTCCAAATCCTAGAACACCATGCACTACACCCCCTCCCCCCTTCCATATTCGCCTTCTGTCACCCACGCACGTCCTCTATGACTTCATCCCCTTCCCCCACCCTCTTCTTTTCCTTGAACACGTCCACAACCTGTACATTGTCAGTCGACTCGATCCCCCACCACGCCCTTGTGTCCCCCTTCCTTTCCACCCCCATCCTGTTGCCACGCATTTACCATAGTGTCCTGACCTCTCTTCATCTCCACACACTCCACCTCCTTTACCAATGCAACATCCAGCACCTACCCCTCTAAAATGATGGGCTTCGCCCTGACATCTACACCTCCAGCCAACTGTTACCCCATCTTCCCCCTCCTCCTCCTCCTCCTCCTCAGGGCTCCCTCTGCCCTCCTCTTCCCTTTCCCTGAGTGGTTTTCCTCCCTCCTATACCCCCCTTTCCTGTGCACCCCATCTGTGTCTCCGTGTTCTCTCCTGCCTTGCCTGCCTTCTTCATATGCCAACCCGCACATCTCCTGCCTCTTGGTGCGCCCCCCACCACACCTTTTCTTTCCTTTTCTGGCACCCCCAACCCCCCAGCCCACTGATCTTCCTCTCCCCTCCTTTTCCCTCCTCTG
Source organism: Schistocerca nitens (assembly GCF_023898315.1). NCBI lineage: Eukaryota > Metazoa > Arthropoda > Insecta > Orthoptera > Acrididae > Schistocerca > Schistocerca nitens. Next base: position 134,832,832 of record NC_064624.1, read on the forward strand.
AGGCCTACCATTCCTTGGCAAGTCCCTACCAACAGTTTTTATTCTTCATGTGTGCTCTGTCGTTTGCAGCGCTATTTTAAGTGTCTCTCACTCTGTGTGTTTTTATACTGTGGCTGACATTTAACTTGTGTGTGTGATTTCACTGTATTTTAAGTGCCTCACAAATTGCCGACTGTGTTATTTTAACTGTTTGTCACTTTTTAACTACCCCCCAATGAATGCCACTGTGTTTGTGTATATTTTCACCTCCATTGTTTCCAATGAATGCCACTGTGTTTGTGTATATTTTAACCTCCATTGTTTCCATTTACTGTGTTTTTATATCCCCCTTTTTCCTTCATTTTTTATGTATCGTTTTGCTCTTTTATTATTTGTATGCCACTCGGTTGAAGAGCAGCGGATTGTACCACTGCCAGCCCTCCCGTAACCATGAGGGGCAGGGGAATGAAATTGCAATAAAGAAAAAGAAAAAACAAAGCTGTTCAGCATCAGGATGGTTGTGTGGTACAACCAAATGTATTGTTAGGGCGAATCTCTTACTCACTCAAAATTTTTTTTTATGGAGGATGTCATTATCCTCTAGTATATTGAAATGTTAAATATAGTTATACACACTGATTGATGTCAAAATTCGAGCCTTCAGAAATGGTCCTACACTTGACTCACTCAGTGACATTCATGTGACTCAATTTTAACTATGCAGAATTATGTAACATGTCTGATGGCCATTTTCTGGACCGAGAAGCATACATGTCTGAGAAGTTGAGAACACTGAAGGTTGTACATTTTGGTAGCAATGGAGGGATCCACAGCTTATGCAAGACAAAAGGGATCGTGAAGCTTATGAGCAAGATGTAGGTGTCCACGGCTATGCTTCCTCTGTGAGAAGAGATGTGCATATTACCGCCAGTCACCTAAAGGCATTACAAAACATAAGAGAATTGATGCCTAATGTTTTTTATGCTAGAGATTTGATGCTACATAATTGCATACCAAAAATTATACAGTGGAAAATACAGGATGGAATGTGATAATACCAGGGAAGGATAGTTGCTACTGACCACATAGCAGAGATGCTGAATCACAATAGGTACAACAAAAAGATTCACACAATTATAGCTCTTGGCCATTAGGGCCTTTGTCAGCAGTAGACACACATACACACATGCACACACACACACACTTACAGAAACACATTTTGCACACACGTTTGCAGTCTCAGAGAAATGGAACCACACTGAGCAACAGCAACAGTGCATGATGGGAGTGGTGACTGGGTGGGGGTAAGTAGGAGGATGGGTTGAGGAGGGGGAGGGATAGTATGGTGGGAGTGGTGGACAGTTTAGATGGAAAGCAGGAGAGAAGGTCTCAGAATGAGATTTTCGCTCTGCAGCAGAGATTAGAACTGTGTACCGGACCAAGACTCGAACTCGGGACCTTTGCCTTTCACGGGCAAGTTCTCTACCAAGGCCTTGAGTTTGAGTGTCACTCTGGCACACATTTTTAATCTGCCAGGAAGTTTCAGGAGAGAAGATGAAGAGGGGGGAGGGGGTAAGTAGTGGAAAGGAGAGAAATAAAAAGAAATTAAAAGACTGGGTATGGCAGTGAAATGATGGCTGTGTAGTGCTGGAATGGGAACAGGGAAGGGGATGGATGGGTATGGAGAGTGACTAACAAAGGTTGAGGCCAGGAGGGTTACGGGAACATAGGATGTATTGCAGGGAAAGTTCCCACATGCGCAATTCAGAAAAGCTGGTGTTGGTGGAAAGGATCCATATGGCACAGGCTGTGAAGCAGTCATTGAGATGAAGGATATCATGTTTGGCAGCATGTTCAGCAACAGGGTAGTCCACTTGTTTTTTGGCCACAGTTTGTTGGTGGCCGTGCATGAAGACAGAAAGCTTGTTGGTTGTCATACCTACATATTCTAAGTGAACAGTACCTTATTTTAGGGATTCATTAAAAATGTGACGCAAGACTGCATTTATAAAGCCATGACAGTGATTGAGTATCTTGGTTGAAATATTATCAACTTGACAAGAGTTTTTTCACTTCATCTCTTTGATTGTTTTATTGATATCCCTAATTGCTATGCGGTTATCTGCATCTGGCAAACTCTGGAATTGTTAGCTATCACGTCAACCACTGAGCCTTCACAGCCAATTTCTTCTACAGCTGTTAAAAAATGTTTATTGAAGATATTGGCAACTTCCTCAGTATTTTTTACAACATTTCCACCCTGAATTAAGTCTAGGTCAGTCAAATACTCTACTTTTTTACCACTCTCCCTTTTTATAATTTGCCACTTGGTTTTTGATTTGTTGTTTGGGTTATCTATTTCAGATGTCATGTACATCGTTTTGGATATTTTTATTCCTCTTTTCAAAATATTATTGTACAATCTATGGGAACTACATTGGTAATCGGGATATAGGAAACTTAATTTCCATATATGTCATAGCTCATATCTAGACCCTTGACACTGCGTCCGTACAGAATGAAGTATAACAAAGAACTGACTAAAGTTAAGATGGAGGCTTGACAGAGCACTTAGAGTTCACAGATATTACGTTTCGTGGTCGATACGAACTACTGACATCGTACAGCACCCCTCCCACCCCCCCACCCCCCTCCCACAGTATGGAGTACTACAGATGTCCAAGGGTGAGGGCGTGTGGGCGTCGACATCAGTGGAAAATCGTGCGCGTAGGCAGGTGCACCACAGATACTTCCATCTAGAATGAGTTGGGTTGTGCAGGTGGAGTGACAAGAGGCAGGTCCACTTTGTAGTCAGTCAGCCACTGTGGCTGGATGAGACAGCGGCGAGCCCGGGAGTAAGTGGTCGGGGCGGTCGATGGCGTGGTGGACGCGTGCGTGGCCCTTAAGTGGATCGAGCCGTCCTTAGAAATGAAAGCACGTAGAGATGGGAGTGTGAGGTTGAGTGCAATGTTTACATGTAAGATACCGTCCGATGGGACCTCGGTGTCTGTCAAAAGAATGAGCACTCTGTCGTCGAATGTCACTATAGAAAAGTCTTTCACTCATTGCAGCTGCACACTGCAGGACAAACTGATAGTGGGTGTGTGTGTCTCCAATGTTGGAGGTGAGGGAGAGAATCCTGCACAGGGGGAAACGGGGCAAGGTCGGGAAACCAACAAACAGTGGTGAACAGTCTTCAGCAGAAGAGGTCGTGCGGTGGTGTTGATGGGAGCACATCTTTGTTCTCAAACAAGAAGGATGGATCGTCTGCAGAGTCTGACTGTGGTGGTGTGATACCATCAGGGAAAACGAGAATGTCGTCCAGATAAGCAAAGGAAAACTCGAACTGTCGCAAGATAGAGTCGATGAAATGGCGCCATGTTTGCACCGCATTCTTTAGGCCAAAAGGCATGAAGTGGTATTGGAATAAACCGCGTGGCGTTATAATAGCCGTGTTAGGAATGTCTTCTGGCGTGACGGGAATCTGGTTGTAGACGCATTTACAGTCAATAACACTGAAAATCATAGCGCACGATAACATATGAGTGAAGTCATTGATGTTGTCGCCGCACATTCGAAAAGATCCATCGTGTTTGGGCATGAGGTGGATTGGTGAAGACCAGTTGCTGTCTGAAGGTTGCAGAACACCTGCCACCAAAAGTTCATTAACCTGCTGCTGGGCCACACGCAACTTGATAGGGGTGAGGTGTCAGACCTTATGCCTAATAGGAGGGCCGGTAGTGGTAACTATCTTGTGTGTTGTTCCATCAGTGACGGAAGAAACTGGGAACTGCAAATAAGATTGGTTAACGTCCTGGCATCGAGTTTTCAGACAAGTAGGTTGTGACAAGGCGTAGCCATTAGCAAGATTGGGGAAAGGTAGCACGAAAGTCACATGTATCTTATGGGAGCAGGGTGTGAGCTTGTGTGGAGGGTGTGTGTGTGTGTGTGTGTGTGTGTGTGTGTGTGTGTGTGTGCAGTGCTGAGCAAAGGGGAACAGGTGGCGACTGTCCGCAGTTAACCTTGCACTGGACAACCGGCCACTGAGTCTTGTGGCCGGTGACTCAGGGAGGGGGAATGTTTATCAACACGCACGGTAGCTGTCCAAGAGTTGGGCATCATCGCAACGGGCAGGCGGCTGTCATTAGCAGCACTGTTTCAAACGCATGGCACTGGATGAGGCGAGGATGATGGTAGGGGAAGGGGGGGGTGGACATCACATGTAAGTAAAAGTTGTGGACTAACCTGGTGAGAGTTCAAGCTAGGCTTGGCCGAGAAATGTTTAGATGGCGATGCCATGGACTGCAGTTGCAGAAGCGAGGTACAAGCCGCGACGTGTTCACTGTAAGTGGATGTGATGCGTTGTTTCAGCTTCTCATTGTCCTGGCGGAGTTGTGTCGCCAAGTCATATTTTGACAGTTGGTCGGTAACACAGGTCACAATGTTTCCCGCTAGGGCGGAGCTCTTGCATATGATAACGTATGTTGCGGTGGAAACAGAGTGTTGGACATAGATGCAGGTGCACAGAATGTGAGCATTGCTAGGATGGTGGAGCACTGAAGCCTGTACGATCTTCTGTGATAGTTTGTAATGAGACAAAAAATCCATACCAAGGATCAGTTCATGGATGTCGGCAATGTAGAACATCCACGGAAAATGTAGCGAAGAAGATGGGTTCACTTGAACCTTTACTGAGCCTGGGGTAGGTAACGTTGTTGTGTTGACAGCTCATAGAAGAGACTTCATCTGTGAAGAAGTGGGTGGAACCATCTGTAACACCATAGCTCTTATACTCTACTAATTTATTTTGCTTTTGTTTTATTTAATGTTACATCGTTGAGATTCTGTAAATGTGTTTGTGTGAATCGATAACATAAAATTGTATACTCCTTTCTTTGTAAGAACTTTGATGTCATGATTTGATTCTATGCAATATAGTGTATCTGTCATTTAAACTCTTTGTCCCATTTGGAGGGAACAAAACTTGCTGTATATAATTGTAATTTCTGTGTGAACAATTTTTTGTAGATATGTCAATATGTGCAAATGTTCTGTTTTATTTAAAATGTTTGTTTGCTGTTGTGTAAACTGCTGACCTTCACTTAGGGTTCTTAGTTATTTTGTATGTAAAACATCTTGTGGTTCCCCTCGCGAACAGAACTGTGTAGTGCATGCAAATTGTGGTTGGCATAGCTAGAAAAGGTGGAAACAAGTGTCAGTCGGGGACGAGCTACCAAACTGTCCACTGCCATGTAAAAATTACATGTTGTGCTGGTTCATAGAGAGGCTTTTTCTGCTACTTTCCAATGCCTCGGATGGATGGATAAATAGCTGGAACGATTCTGGAAAAGGTAGTCATCATCGTCACCAAGAAGGGCCAGAGTCCAGCAATTCTGTCTGCAAATCCACCTACCAACATACAGTTGCCACCACATTGCGCAATCACTGTAAAGGAGTTCTATAATAATGTACAGTGAAGGATCAGCTTATTGGGCGATTTAGTGTGCACAAATATAAGGTAACTTATAACTAAATTTATGTAACTACCTTGATTTTTTCCCTATCACAACACCTCTCAGGTTCCTCTCCATTTGAATTATGATTACGAGTGTCCTATTTTGTGGAAAAAATGAAAACCTCAAAGTTAGACAGTTAATTACATAATATTGTTTGATCTTTGACGAGAAGGGAATATTCAGATTTACTGTGGATTTAGTGAAATTGTGGGAGGCAGTAAATGTAGTTTTGTGAAGTTTAAAGTCACCTATTGAATCATTTACTTGAAAGTAGAAGACTGTGGTAATAAAGACTATTTGCAGTTTCTTTTAAAGATTAAAAGCTCTTAAAACTGAGGCTTATAAAGTTTTGCTTAGTAGATGATCACATTGCTGTCTGTAGTAAATTCTAAAAGGTGAGTCAGTTTCTTGCAATTTTGTCAATATTGTGTTTCACTGTAGTAAAAGTGGAAAACTGCAATAGTAGAAAATTATATGTTCATGATTGCTAAGTGTTTGTCTCTCTTGTGTATTGGAAGTGCATATTAACAGTGTAACAGGATCCACAGTTTGCCTATTATGCTAATGCTAGGTAACAAGTAATGGGAAGACAACTATTTATGAAAACCATAATATCTTTATTCAAAAGATAGTGAGAAGCAACCTGTTAGGGGATTCCAATTAACTTTCATTTTAAATAGTAAAGTATTTAACTAAAAGAGACTTAATCTATGTCCAATTTATGATCCTGCAGTGAATGTTAATAGTAATGTTATAAAGACCATTCAGTTTGAACAAGACCTGAAAGTAATAGTGTGTTTTGGTATCTGTTATATTTTGCAAATAGTTTGTGCTGCTCTAGTTGTTAGCTTTAATCTTACTGTAAACATATGTATGTGTCAGAGTTCATTGCACTTGCGTGTGGCCAAGTCTAGGTTGTGTTTGTCCGTTGAAGTTAGTTCATACCTATTTTCTTAAATGAGAACGTTAATCTTTCTCTTGCCTAATTAGGCTGGCCACCATTTTCCTTATTCTTTAAACAGTATAGCTAGGCATAAATATTGTTTGTTACTGTCTGAATATTTACGTAATTCTGACTTTCATTTCCGATAAGCCATCTCCGTTAGGTACAACACGGTCAACCTAGCAAAATTCCTCTCAGAGGGTAACACTGCTCTGTTGCTTTATACCATAATTGCTTTAACAAGATAGTTTTATTTCACGACCTGCCTCCAACTTTAAGGTTATGGTATAGCAGTAACGGACAGGAGTGTTATACATCGAAGTAGGTATGATCAACACGTCAGCACCAGTGTCGACCAGAAAAGCTAGACCAACGCAATGTCACACACATAGAGACGACCACTCATCTGAGCAGACGAGTGAACATTGTGTAATGTAAGAGGACACCTGTTAGGTTCCCCACAGGATTCAGTGTCTCTTAATTCCAGCAGCCGGGATTTGGGTGTTGGCATGGCAACCTGCACTTCTTGGCATCGTCGCCAAACACTTTGTGGTACCAGCAGAAAGAGTGAGGAGGAGGTGGAGACTGCGACAGTGGTGGTGGCTTGTCCTAGTTGATTTGTTCCAGCAAATAGACCGGAACCTAAGGTGTGCGGGCGATCCTGGAGTGTTCAGACAACGGAGAGCGTGAGCCGACGCTGCCAGGAGAAAGAGACGAGGTGACAGTGGAGCGAGCCCTGCCTCTGCCGGCCGAAGGTCAGTATGCAGGGGCGGCTGTGCCAACAAACGGTGTGGAATGAACCAGCTGATGTTGCCGCAGCAGTGAATACAACTGGCGAGAGCCGATGGACTCAAATGAGTGTGGTAACTGGTGGATCTGTAGATTGGTAGGTAGTTTGGCAGACCACACAGTATATAGTATAGTGTCAGGCACGGTATGCTCGTTCACGAGCAACCAAAGGCGGTGCCAGAGCTGTGAGGGGCTGTGTTCCCCTAGGTGCACCTCATAGAGAACCTTGATTATTAACTCTTGTGGCAAACAGGCAAGTCGTTCCATTACAGTCTTCTTTGCATTTTGATGGAGGTGGCGGCGAAAGGAGCAGATCACAAATCAAATCCAAGTGGTCATGGAGGTGTGTGACAAGGCAGATAAACTTTGAGTTGTTGTCAGACACATGATGTAACTCGAACAGATGCTCAACGAGCGCGAACCACAATGCCGGGTTGTCCTCGTATAAGGGTGGTAGCTTCGGCAGGCTGCCAGGAGGATGTGATGATGGCGGCTTCAGTGTCTCCTATGGTAGCAGCTGAACTGAGGTTAAGTCAGAGGCCGGCACAGAAGGCCCGGATTTAAACAAGGCGAGTGAATCCATAGCAGAGGCAGCTGTCATAATTGACTGTGTGTCATGAAAACACAGCACGGCAGGCACAGATTGTACCACAGAAACAGGTGGATGGACGGCACATGAGGGGGGCCCAGAAACTGGACCGTGAGTGACGAGTGCTGGATGGAAGCAATCCACTTCCGGAACACTGCATCCGTACAGAATGAAGTATAACAAAGAACTGACTAAAGTAAATTTAAGATGGAGGCTCGATAGAGCACTTAGAGTTCACAGATATTAAGTTTCGTTGTCGATACGAACTATCGATGCCACAAATCTATCGTCCTCATTTGTGATGGGATCATCAGATACCTAGCCTTACAGATTCATATAAATTTCCTTTTCTTCTACAGGAAACTCTGATGCCTTCAGTAATCCAGGGTTTCCATTTTGCAGCCTGAGGATTATTTCTCAAGATAATTTTTGGAAATAGAGATTAAATTTTTCATTAATATTGCTCTCCATAAATACAGGGCTCCAGTCGATCTGCTGTAAGAGAAGGTAGAAAATTTCTAAGTTATTATTGGCTGGCCTGACAGTTTTAAATGAGTGTTTTGGTTTATCACACAGTTTACTGTAAGCAGCTGATCATGATGATCTGACAGACTATTGAGAATTTGACTTACAATAATACTGTTGCTTCTGTATCTGCCCAGTGATGTATTGTCAATAAGGCTCTTACAAGGACTAGTTACTCTAGTGGTAAAGTTAACAACTGAAATTAGGTTAAATGATTCCATCAGGTGCTCTAGTTCTCTTCGGCTGGTAGTTAAGAAGTTAATATTAAAACCATCCATGATAATTAAATCCTTGTGTTTTGAATATATCTGGTACAAAAGTTGTTCTATGTGGTTCAGAAAGATGCATATTTTCCTTGCAGGGGCCCTGAAAACTGAGAAAATTATAACTGACTTATTATTTATAGTAATGTCGGTTCCACAGGCTTCAAAGTGAGAATTTACACTGTAAGTTTGCACTATCAAAAACAGATAGCAGCCGTGAATTTGCTCACTACCTCAAAAAATACAAGTTAACTCTGAGTTGTGTATTAATGGAAGCAAAATTAAGGGAAAATGACAAACTTATTATGAAATCATCAAACAAAGCTAAGACAACATGGAGCTCGGTACAGAGACTTACTGGAAAGGTGGAAACACACAAAACTATTGTATTGTCACAGGCAGGCAACAAGATCACTGATCCAAAATTAATTGCTAACCACTTAAATACTTACTACACCAATATTACTGGTGAGCTAGTGAAGGAACAAATGGGAAAAACATCAAACAAAATATTACAGGAAATTTCTGGAATTAATGTAACAAATACATCCATGTTCCTTCGACCAATAAGTAGGGAAGAACTGTTAGGCCTAAACACCATAAATTCATTAAAAACAAATATTCAGCCGGAGTTGACAATGTGCCAGACTATATTATAAAAGTATTAGCTGAACAGATACTCGCACCACTGCTAGATATATGCAATTCTTCGCTATCAAGTGGTATTTTCCCACAACAGTAAAAACTGCAAAAGCTGTACCCCTTTACAAAAAGGTTGATCGGCAGCAGATGGTCAACTATAGGCCTGTGTCACTCCTCTCAGGTTTTTCAAAAATCATTGAAAAACTATTTCTGTCACAATTAACTGATTTCTTTAACAAAAAATAAAATATGATCTCAGGAAGTCAGCATGGTTTCAGGCCTCAGTGCAGCACTGAAACAGCCGCTTTTAGCCTCATAAATCGTATTTTAAAGTCAGTGGATAGTCACAAAAATGTTTTGGGGATTTTCCTGGATTTAACAAAAGCATTTGATTTAATAGACCATGAAATTGTCCTAAGAAACTTAGAGTGGTATGGTGTAAGAGGCCTGCCACACGAGTGGCTGAAATCCTACCTAGAAAATTGCTCTCACATAACAGAGGTAAAACACATGAGAAAACATGAACTACAAGCTTATCAATCGAAACCTTCCACATTAACCCACGGTGTACCACAAGGATCAATTTTAGGTCCCCTTCTCTTGTTAATTCTCATTAACGACTTCCCCCCACACATTCAACACTCCGAACCAGCGCTACTTGCAGATGTCCCGAGCATATTAATTGAAGGTAAAAACGAAATTGCTGTAAGTTTAAATGCTAAAGTCACAAATGAAAATGTCACAGAATGGTTTATGAGGAATAAATTACTGATAAACCATCAATAAACAGTCGTCGTACACTTCAATACACAACAAAATAAAAACCCATTAAAACAAAACATGTCCATGGAAAACCAAATAAGTAACAGTGTCACTAAAAACAAAATTCCTTGCCATCTACTTACAAGACAATCTTAAATGGAATTCCCACACCAAATCATTAAATTCTAAACTATCGAAAATGACTTATGCAATGAGGATTATATGGAACAACACAAGTCCTGAAACAGAGCAGTGTATTATGCTTGTGTACACTCCGTATTGAGATATGGCATCATATTCTGGGGAAATTCTATTCATAGCATAATAACATTCCAGAAAAAAAGGATTGTGAGGATAATGAAAAATGCTAACAGCCGAAAATCATGCAAACCATTCTTTAAAGAACTGGGGATTCTACCCCTAGCATGTATCTATATACTAGAAGTTGTCATATACCTAAAAAAAAGCATACTAAAAATGGAAATGTATTTATTCAAAATAAATCTGTACATGAACACCATACAAGGGCAAATAGTGACATACACAAACGTCATTGTTATACCACACTGTGCAAGAAAGTTGTATATCACTCAGGTTCACATTTGTTTAATAAGCTGCCAAGTAACTTAAAGGCCATAAACAAAATTCACAGCTTTAAAAAATCTGTAACTTCATATCTCTTGGAAAACTGTTTTTACTCCATAACACAATATCTAGAAAAATAAGTTAATTTCTGTTGTAACAATATGAAAATGTAATGTAACAATATAGCAATATAACAATGTAACAATTTATAAATGTAATGTATACAATCAATGTAACAGTATATTAATGTAATATCATTTTGTCAAACATCTAGGGTATAGTATATGTACCTCAAAGATTCAGGAAGTAAATAAATAAAATAAAGTACTTATGTCTAGGGATTTATATTTCACGTTAGTTTTAACATAGACTGCAGTTTCTCCTTTCTCCTTTATGGATAGCTTTCTATCAGTGAGTAACCATCAATTTGAGGCATTTCAGTTCCATTTGTCACATGGCGTTCTGTAAGACATGTTACTTGTGCATGGTTTACAGATTCAGCGTCAATAATGTCGAGATTTAGAAGCTCCAGTTTGTTTCTGAGACCACTGGTGTTTTGGTGGAACACACAGAGTTTACTGCTACTGGCATTTCTTGGTTCGTAACTACACTTTCATAGCTTAGCATTCCCCTATAAACTCGGACTCTTTATTACACCTCGGATTATCACCAGTCTTAACATTTAGCCTACAAAACCTTAGAAACAGATTGCTGATTTTCGTCTAACGATATTAACCGCGTGATTACCTCTTGAGGCTTATTTCCTATTTCACTCAGCACTTTATTCGCTACAAGTCATATTCCCAGGCCATTTAGATGCCGTTCATGGGCCGTGTGAAATCAGTGGTCAATATTGTTTATATTCAATACAGCAAAGTTTTTGAAGTATATACCAATTGATTCATATTGATCATTAGCAGCAGGTATTTCATGATTCAAGCATGACCATTGTGGCAGATCATGACAATGCGGGATCTTGGGAACAACAATGTTAGAATGCGTTAAGTGATTCAAACATTCCTTTTGTTCCTGATAGGCATTTGATGTTTCGTTTTTAATGATATCGTTCGATCCTCCAATTACCACATCATAATCATTTGTGGATAATTTACCGACTTCTCCTGAGTTTGCATGTTTCCTCAATTCAGTTAAACCTGCACCTGGTTTGATGTATCCCACAGCAGCAATCGTTGTAGATGCCTCATATAGTATCGGAGAGGCGATTCCGCGCCCATGGGTGTCGGTAATAAGCATAAGTTTCCTTCTTGATTTTTCTTCCTTGGAGCATTGAGATTGTGGGTGATGGTATTGGGGAACAGCTGCGTGTTGATCAGACTGATTAGCTTCAGCGCTGTTATTCACCTAAAGCACCACTTATTTGAGTGTCTAATGTACGTCGATTAAGTGTGCCTTCACTGATAAATTGTGATGAAAGGGTTTTGTTGGTGTAAACACTATAATCCTTAGAACTGTTTTCACTTGTATGACTGGCGAGCACTGTTGATAAGAACTGTGTACTATATCGTGCGCCTTCATTACTTTTAGCACAAACAATTAAATAAAGTTAATGTCCGAGTGGTGACTGATAGGAGTTGCAGTACAGTCATTTAACAAGTATGGTCGTTCACTTAAGCCACTGCCTCATATGTCAGTTTAGCTTGGACAGGTAGTATAAAGAGAGGTACCATAAGGAATTCGAGTGACTATGGAAATAACTGTCAGAGATCGGTATTTTCCTCTCACTTCTCCGGCGGTGCTCCGCAAGGATACCGCCCTTCGATTGTGCCATTCCAGCACTAATTGAAGTGCTAGGTTTTCAGGTGCCAGCCAGCCAGCCAGCCGAGCAGCAGCGGTCCAGCTGTACAGCAGCAGCAGCGGTCCCTGCACAGCAGCAGCGGTCCCGGCCAGCAGCCAGCCAGCCAGCCCGCCAGCAGCAGTGGTCCAGCCAGCCAGCGCTCCATTAGCAGCAGCAGCAGTAGCAGCAGCAGCAGCAGCAGCAGCAGCTGCGGCATTCCTGCCAGCTGTCGTCGGAGTCAGCGCCTGCGCCAGCAGTGTGGGACTCTGGTCTTTGTCCGTCTTCTTCTTCATCCGTCTTCGTCTTCATCCGTCTTCGTCTGTCCCCAGGTTTTTCTTTTCCTTTTTGTCCTGTGCATTTTTGTTTATCCCTGTCATCATGTCAGCCCCCACCACCACTACCACCACTACCGCCACAGCCATAGTTTATACTTCCCCCTCCGCCACCCCCACCACCATTACATGGTGTGCCCAGTCACACCCCCCTCTTTCCATCCCTCCTCTTCTCACTCTCCCTTCGCCCTCGCTCTTTGTCGCCCTCTCTCCAGCTTCTTCCTCCCGCTCCTCTCCCTCTGATCCTTTCTCCCCACTCCCCCAGCCTGTCACTGCCGCTCCAGCTGGGGTGGTGGCCCATCGGGCCACTGCCCATGCCCAACTCTCCCCATCCCCTTCGTCATCACCGGCGTCGGCGTCGCCGTCGCCTTCACCGTCACCATCTCTGGTGCAGTCTGCTGTGTCCACGGCGGGACCTGCCCCTACCCGCAACCTCCCTATAGCGCCCGTCCCTCATATCACCACCCACCCTTCTGCTGCCATTAAATGCCGTGGTGGCACCTCCACCTCTTCCGCTCCCAAAAAGGCCCTGCCCCATCCTCCTTCCCCCCCCCCCCCCCAGGATGCGATGGATGTCTCCTCGCCTGGCCATGCTCCCTCCGCCTCCTCCTCCTCCTCCTCCCCCCTCTTTATACAAATACCTCCTCTCCTGTCCCGATCCTACCCTTCTTGAGGCCCAGAATCTCTCCCTCCTCCTCCGCCAACACTTCCCTGGTGCCCTCATCTCTCTCCTCACTCCCAGACGGGATTCCGTTCTCCTCCCCCAGCCCCATCCTCCATACTGACATCCTCTCCCGCCTCCCCATCACCTGTTTTGGCCCCAATGCCTCCTTCACCCCTGCTCCTTCTCCATCTCCTACCCGCCAACCCCAACCCCCACATCGCCCGCCGACCCTGACCGCCGTGATCACTCGGCTCAGTCCGTCGATCACGGAGGAGGAGGTGTTGGCGGAGCTCAAGGCGCATCCCACACTGGAGGTGCGGGCGGTCCGCTGCATTTTTAACTCGGCCGGCCCCACCCGCCTTATGCAGGTTTTCTCCGAGGACGCCCCCTCCATAGACCGTCTCCTGAAGGAGGGTGCCCTCCTCTTCAACCAGCACTATAAGGTCGACCCCTCCCATTCCCCTCCTCAATCCCTGGGCTGCCGAGGTGTCTGTGCTATAACGCACACCCAACAGCTGAGTGCCGCGAGGCCCCCACCTGCCCGCATTGTAGGCAAGCGCACTTCCTCCGGCAGTGCCACAACCTGCAATCTCCCCCATCCCACCTACTCCCAAAAGTGTAAAGCCCGACCCCCTCCGATCACTCCTGAACTCACCGTCCCTGTCTGTCCTCTGGACGCCCCCACCCCTCCTGGCAATTCCCTTTGTCCCCCCCTCACCGCTGAGGCATCATCAGGTTCCTCGCCATTGTCCTACGGAACATCCACCCTTTCCAGCGCCCTCACACCCTCCAACAGGTCTCCCTCGCCGCCCGTTCCATTTTCCACTTAAAAATGTATGCCACCTACTCCAACAACCAGGCCCATTTCACCTTCTCCCGTCTTGACACCTTTGTCTAAATCCCTGTCATGGCGCGACAACACCGTATCCTTTTCAACAACATCCGCTCCCTTCCCGCCAACAAGAACCTCTTCTTGCACCCCCTTGCCACCCACCGTGTGGATGCCTTCCTTCTCAATGAAACTTTCCTCCAACCCCACCACACCGTCCACACGTTGCCCTACCTCCTTCACCGCTCCAGTAATCCCCTCCTGATTGCGCGTGGTGGAGTTGCCGTTGGTCACCACCGCCAGATCCTAGTTTGGCTCCAACCTCTCCTTCCCAACCCCACCGAACACCTGATCCTTAGCTACTTCTTCCCCGGCCTTGCCGTCACCTGCGCCACCATCTATGTCCGCCCTAACGTCCCTATTCCCTTCGCCTTCCTCTCCGGCATTGACCGTACCTGCTCTTCCTACGTGATCGCCGCCGACCTCAGCATCCATAGTCGTTCCACCGACCAGTTACAGCAGTGGCATCAGTTCCTCTCCTCCCTTCAAGGCGACCTCATCCCCATCCCCTAGCACACCCGTCCCGAATCCAACTCCACTTCCGATGTTATCCTTTCCTCCCCCAACCTCCTTGGCCGCATAACGGTGGATGTCCTGGAGCCTACTGGTAGCGACCATCTCCCTGTCCTCCTCACTGTTTCAGACGGTAGTCGCCCCCGCCCCGAGCCACACAATGACCCTCCCCCTAAGTACGTCCATGACTATTACCGTGCCAACTGGAATGCCTACTGGGATACCCTTTCCACCCAGGTCGATAGCCACCCCTTCACCTACCACCAACCTGATGATGTAACCCATGCCGCCTCCTTTCTCCAGCAGACCTTCTCTGAGGCCATGGAGGCCCACGTCCCTACTGTCGCCATCCACTCACACCGTCCTACCATACCCCCACAGGCCGTCCTCCTCCTCTGTGAATCCCGCCGTCTCTACCGTGCCTTCCTCCACACGCGTGACCCGGACACACTACAACACCACTGGCAACTCCAGTGACATGTTCGAAATTTGCTTGCAGCTACGAAACGCCGAGAGTGGCGACAGACATGCACCTGTTTAAATGCTACCCTACCTATAAACTCGTCCAAGTTCTGGTCAGCCTTCCGTCGCCTGACCAGAACTAAACCCTCCCCCTACTATCCTCTTCTCCATGATGATCACCTCTTTCCTGACACCCTTAGTAAGGCCAATCACTTTGCCTCTTGAATGAAATTTTTACTCTGCACCGGAGTGTGCGCCGATATGAAACTTCCTGGCAGATTAAAACTGTGTGCCCGACCGAGATTCGAACTCGGGACCTTTGCCTTTCGCGGGCAAGTGCTCTATCAACTGAGCTACCGAAGCACGACTCACGCCCGGTACTCACAGCTTTACTTCTGCCAGTACCTCGTCTCCTACCTTCCAAACTTTACAGAAGCTCTTGCCCGCGAAAGGGAAAGGTCCCGAGTTCGAATCTCGGTCGGGCACACAGTTTTAATCTGCCAGGAAATTTCACTTTGCCTCTTACCTCTCCGATGTCTAATCCATCCCCAATGATCCCCAGTTCGCTTACTCCCTCTTCCCGGATGTCTGATCGAACTGACACCTCTGTCCCTCATTGCTATACTCAGCACGAATCGCAACACCGCTCCTGGTAATGATCGTGTCACCTACCGTCACCTTCGTGAAGCTCCTGCCTCTTTCCTCTCAACTCTGACCAGGCTCTACAATGTAGTCCTGTCCACCAGTTACTACCCGGACCTGTGGAAAACTTCCTGTATCCTGATGTTCCTTAAACCTGGTAAACCGCCGTCTGCCATCTCCTCCTACCGTCCCATTAGCCTTACCTCGGTCTTCAGCAAGGTCCTGGAATCTATCCTCACCCGCCGCATCCACCAGCATCTCCGCCAGCACCGCCTCGTTCCCGTTAACCAGTGTGTGTTTTGGCCATCCTTCTCTTCCGACGACCTTCTCCTTCACCTCACTCATCTCCTTTCCAAACAGCTTAATTCCTGTCGCTCTGCAATCTTCCTCTCCCTGGACCTCGAACGTGCTTATTACCGCGTATGGCATTCCGGTCTCCTCTTCAAGCTCCAAACCTTCGCCCTTCCCATTAATTACTTCCGTCTGATCGGCTCCTTTCTCTCCCACCGTCCTTCCTACGTCACCATCCATAACACGGATTCCTACACCTTTTTCCCCTCCGCCGGTGTGCCCCTAGGCTCCGTCCTCTCTCCCCTTCTGTACCTTTTATATACAGCAGACATGCCGCCGCCGTCACCCCCCGTCCACCTTCTCCAGTTTGGCGATGACACCGCCTTCCTTGCCCTTGCCCCCACCCTGCAGCACTCCCAACACCTTCTCCAATCCCATCTTGACGGGTTCACTGCTTGGTGCAACCAGTGGTTGCTCAAGGTCAATCCCTCCAACACCCAGGCAATCATTGTAGGCAAAACCACCCTCTCCTTCCGCTTCCTTGATTTATATCTCACCATCTATGGCCGTCCTATCGCCCTCACCCCCCACCCTTAAGTAACATGGCGTCACCCTCGACCGTCGACTCTCCTGGACCCCCCATCTCCGGACAATCCAAGCCAAGGCACGCTCCCGACTCCGTCTCCTCAAGCTCCTTTCCGGCCGTACGTGGGGTCTGGAACCCTCCACCATACTCCACACCTATAAATCCCTCATCCGCCCTATCCTTTGTTATGCCCATCCAGCCTGGATCTCCGTCCGCCCTACCTTTTATAAATCCCTTCAAATCCTTGAACGCCATGCTCTCCGCCTCGCCTATCGCATCCATCTCCCCTCCCCCATGCGGATCCTGTACGATCTCATTCCATTCCCCCACCTCCTCCTTTTCCTTGAAAGGATACAGATCCTGTACACCGCTCGCAAACTCACCCGCTTGTCTCGCCCATCCTCTCCCGCCCCCACTTGCTGCCGTGCCTGTATTCCCCCGTCCCACCCGGTCTCCATCTCTCCACCCTACTTACCCTCTCCCAAGGTGGCTTCCACCAGCTCCCCCTCCCTGATGATGTCCTCCTCCCCTCCATATACCCCTCCTACCAACTTTGATCCTCCCTCCTTCTTCCTATGTCTGTTCCTTTGGGCACCCTCCCTCCCTCCTCCCTTTCTCCCCACTCCTCCACCGGCTTCCTCTCCCCTGCCCCTCTACTCCTCGTGCCATCTCCTCAGCCATTGGCATCTTTGTTCTCCTCTCTCCACCCTCTCCACCCCCCCCCCCCCCCCCCCTCACCCTTCTTCCCCTCTTAGCAGGTCCCCGGACTCGCACACGCTACGTGGACTTTCGCGCGCCAGAGATCATCGCCATCAGTGTCTCGTGTGTGTGAGCTCGTTTTGTGTTTTTAGTGTCCGCCGTCACACTTCTACGTTCACTTGTGCCGTCGGATTCTTCAGTGTTATGTGCGCCGTGTCAACGGGTTTTCAGTGTCGTCATCATCGAGTGTGAATGGCTCCGTGTTTTTTGTGTATCTGTGACCACTATTTTTTGCCCGTCACTATGTTCATTTTAATTCTCCATTATTGTACTGTTATTGTCAAAAGTATGGCTGAAGAGCGGCGTAGCATGCTGCTGCCAGCCTACCTGATTGTTCAGGTATTAAAATAACAATAAGGAAAAAAAAAAAAGTATTTTCCTCTGGCAGTTATCGTTAATGGCTCACAGTTCTTGCTCTATGGCAGTTATCGGCTACCATTACAGGTAACCTGGAAGTTGGTAAAGGAATAACCGTGTGTCTGTGTTCCTGCACAGTGACTCCAGTATTAGGCCCCGGTGATATTTCAGAGACGATAGTTACTGGAGCGAACAAATATTTACGTACTTCTTCAGAAATAGCCGCTGGCCATTGCTAATGACAAATAACATGTCAGAATGTATAACATAATACAGTTGAATATAATAATTATTGTCAGGAGATTGTCAAAATATGTGAATATATTACAGTAATTGCTAATATTTACATAATTGATACACTGTCAGAATAAAACACAGTTACGCACTTTTAATAAATTTATCATACACAGAATACCCGATCTTGACTGTTGCAACCAAGTGCTGTCAAAACTGAAATATAGCAGAATTTTTACCTAAGCTGGTCTATCAGTCTCTGTTACGATATTCATCTACAGGGTAGGAGGAGGGTTCAATGGAAGCGTCCGATTCCACCCGTCTGCTTCGAGGTAAAAAGGTGTTGTGGTGTGTGAATGTCATTATGGCACGGTGTTTATGAACTGGTTTTTGTGTGTGTGTGGGGGGGGGGGGGGGAAGAGGGTGGGGGGGCTGGCCCATCTAGTTTGCAGTGCCGGAATTTGCTGGTGGTAATTAATTTTTTTTTCTAGCTGTGATGTTTTGTGTATTTACGGAGTGTTGAATGTGATTTAATTTATGTAGGGATGATTGATTTGTCGACATTTGGGATTGTGGTTTTATTTTTCGCTGTTGTAGGTGTTGGTTTTTTGGCATCAGTAGCTGTGGTGGACCTATATAGCTCACCGGAAATGACTGATTGCCATTTTGATAGTTGTACGTGTTGATGTTTTGGTATCGTCATCTGAGGTTAACCTATGTGGCTCAAGGCAAATGTCCGATTCCAATTTTCGTGCTTTTAGTTGTGGGTATTGGTGTTTTGGTATGGTCACCTATGGTTGACCTATAGTGTTCAAGGGAAGTGTCCGATTCCTGCAGATTTTTGTTGGTGTTGCAGAATGCTGTATTTTTTTCTTTTTGTTCTTCATTTTGTGTTTTGAGATCATGGTGTGTTTTTTTTACTAGCTTGTCCTCACCCTAAAATCCCCAAATTCCCGCAGTTGTCTCGTTGGTTTGACTGTATTTTTGGTGGGAGATGTTATTGTATTATTTATATGTATCTTAGTGTTTGTTGCCATGTGTATGCAGTGATGTCATAGACACACTTAAAATAGCCATTTCCGGTATATTGATAATGGGTGGAATCAGACACTTCTGTATCATAAAGTCTTTCAAACACACTGTAAACCGTGCTCTATCCGAAACCAAGTTTTTAATGGTTGCTGACTTGCTGGCAGTTTATTGAAAATGCATGTTCCTGAATATTGGACCCCTTTTGGGTCAAGGTAAGTGATTTTAGGTCTTTATGTAGTTTGCTGTTCCCATTTCTAGTACTGATATTATGTATTGAACTATTGGTTGGAAATACTTGTAACAAATTTCATTAAGGAATAAATATACTAGGAAGCAGTGGTTAGAATACAAAGTCCCTTGAAGAGATTCCTACATGAATTTATACCACAAACGATTTTTATTACACGCTTTTACATGCTAAAAACTTTTTCTACGTTTGAGGAGTTACCACAGAATATGCTCCCTTATTAAATAATAGGGTGAATAAATGTGGTATGCCCTTCCCAACTGAATTTATTATCGAGTTGTAGTCCCAGAAATGTAACACTGTCAACCTTTTCGATCTGCATGTCTTCATATGTTATAAACATGCTGTAGCTGGAGAAATCGAGCAGTTTCCAAATCTCACATAAAACTTGGATTAGCGTACTCACATTTTCCCCAATAGGACTATCTTTTACAGCACAGGAGTAAACGAATCTGTCACATTACGTAGATTTTTTGTTGTATTACAAGGCTGTACACTTTATTCTATTATGTGAGCAGCACAAGAAATTAAGCTTCGAATTTAACCTACAGTACTCAGTTTACATATTACTTCATACTTAAAAATGCACGTTGTTAACATTTTACTTAAACAGTGCTGTGGCGAAGTTCCGCGTACTTTCTGTTGCAACTGCGAAGATAATATTTGTAATAGCGACCGATAACCTACAAACATATAATATGAAACACTAAATATCGTTCTAACATCAACTAAAATGTACCCAGAGTTAATAAGCTAAGGTTATGAGACGATTCCTACGACATTCCTGGCATTTCACACTACTCGCAGTTATACTGATAACTAAACTGATGGATTCCAACTATGTCGTTATTTAATTGTAGCCCCTCGGAGTATTCGGTATTCGCTAGCGAAAAATAACTTGGCGGTTATTTTATACAATATGAATGAAAAAACACACAACGAATTACTTCGTATAATCACAGTTGCTTCATGTACCTACTTAATCTCTCTAGTATATCTTATCTGTTTGTAATTTAGGACTGCTTACAAACAAGTTTATTTTTTTCAGCCACATCTTTGGGGTATGTCAGCAATGTCTACTGTTCAATTCATTTCCTTGTATGAACAACTGTTGTAATTTGTACATACTTCATTAGTCTTGTTTTAGTTAAAAGCCGAAAGTGCAGTATGATTTAATCAGTTTTGTAGGAACTGGAACTCAGCACCTTGGTTTATCTCTCTTCATGAGTGGTAAGCAGCTTTGATACGCTCACCCTTGAAGTAAAGCTTCGTGTTTAACATTCTTTCACGACCGGGGTGGTGAGGGGGAAGGCAAGGCTGGAGATTTGAATATTATTCAGTTTCCTAACAGATTTAGCAATAGCGAAGAATTGTCTCGTTCGCTACTTCGATGTGAACACGAAATGCACTCTGTAACTACACCGAATCTAGAATTGCGTCCCTCTGCAACAGTACACTCCTTCTGGTCTATAATGTAGTTTACAGTGGCTTGGTCGATATACACTAAAATATTTGTGTGTAGTGAATGTGATAAATTACCCATCACAGCTCTCAATGGAAAACATTGAAAGCCGCCGAACTCATGCAAGGAGTGTACGCGATGCCATCTATCGGCTACGTGGAAAAATAGATTAGAGGTTAACTTAAATGCCGCCAGATCGTCACATGAGCTACTATAATTTACTTCCGTATATAATTGTCAATCAGATTCACAGGTATGATAGATTGTCATACAATTGAAACAAAACTACAACTTTGTATTAAATACAACCTTTGGCAGGTTAAAAAGGTATTATTTCGATAAATAATTTAGAAATTATATGGCTGTTCTCACAATGAATACTGTCAATAATGTTTTTAAGTAAAACGTTGAGAAGCGTCGGTGCTCTCCCGACCACGTCGAACTCCAATTTTACGGACTCGATTCTAACCCGAACAATTTGTTTGGGCGAGTCGGTCTTTGTATAATTTTTGAAGAGAGATGTTAAAAGCATCTTCTCAAAATAATTGCTAATTAAACTCTGTAGGACTATGATTAGAGCTGGTGGGGGAGCGCAAGGTATGGAGGCGGACGTAGTTTGAAGCTGTTCAAGGTGCAATTCTTTGGTAGCTTCCACCAACCACCCAAAAATGTTACGGACTTACGAGAATTGGTTCGTAATTCTTTATGCTATGGACCTGTCATTACATACCGGTTGTTGCTATCCCCCTCCACTGCGTTGAAAATTTGTTTATTACGGTATATTGTTTGTTGTAAAGCTGATTTTCGCATTTTCTGGAACTACATATGTCTCGTATATATTAATCTCGACAAAACATAACGGTTTTCATTCTCAAATGATGTGATCTTTAAAAAACACACCAGTTTATAAACCGTGGCCACCACAAGTAAATGGGCAGAGAAAGGAATACGAGGTGAAGCATGCATTGCTTGTGTAGATAGCATCTGAGGTAGAGCACATCTGTGCCAAAGCATACGTAGCTGCAACAAAATGTAAGTACAAATCAATCACCCTGTGCATACATCCCATAAGATTAATGCAGTTTAACTATATAGCGTTGGTGAAACATAACTCTTTACTTGCAGTTAATGATTCCCATCTGATAATCCTCGTATGCATGTGATGGCTAGTAGGGAGTACAAAATGGGTATTGGTACAATTCATCCACATGAAGAAGCTATGCATGAAATAGTGTGTATTTAATTTAATTTAAATATGATAACAAACCAGCTGCACAGGTTCGCAGCCACTTGATAACAAACCAGTGGCCGAACACGATTGTTGTTTCAATTTTGATTTTAATAACTGATTCACAACTTGTACTTCTTCCACCTAACACCAGTTTTTCTAGCCTGTTCGGTACCTACTGCCCCTCGATCCTGACTTAAATAACTGTTGGTTTTGGCCGCGTCTCTCCCATCCACCCATCTTGCTTTACCAAAAACCTTAACTGTTTCAATTATCTTTCCATCCGACCTCTCATACAGATTCTTAATATCCCATCATTTGCTTCATTACACTATAATTAATGATTGTCAAATGGTAGTGTGGCTGCTGGGAAGACTCACTCTACATCTTTCACTTGTAACACAATGAGGAATGGAATTTTGTGTCTTCTGGGATAAAAGTGCTGAGATAACACTTGTCAGACAACAAAATGGTTCAAATGGCTCTGAGCACTATGAGACTTAACTTTTGAAGTCATCAGTATCCCTAGAACTTAGAAGTACTTAAACCTAACTAACCTAAGAACATCACACACATCCATGCCCGAGGCAGGATTCGAATGTGCGACTGTAGCGGTCGCGTGGTTCCAGACTGCAGCGGCTTGAACCACTCGGCCTCCCTGGCCGGCACTTATCAGACAGCTACACACATTTTGTTTGTGTCCTGAGAACAAAACTTTTTCCCTTAGGGTACATGACGTCTTGTCGTGTGTACAAATGGATTGAAATTGGTCGTTATTTGTATATGTGATTTCTCTGACTTATTTAGTTGGCCTACCTATTTGTATAAGCATAGCTGTGAGTATCTGATCAGACACTAGTTCTTAATATTATTGCTGCATTCATCATCATAAATATCTTTCCACACCCCTCCAGCTGCCCTCCTTTCTTACACTTTACCATTCCTCTCCTAACACTGAGGTGATGTCATGCCTAACATGCTCTGGTAGCAGTTGGGAGGATCAGTTATGGTTCTTGGTCCGGCAATCAAAATTTATGTTTTGTATTGTTCTCCAGATCTTACCAGTCAGGTGCTAAACCTAGTAGCATGTGATAGCCAGTAGGGACTACAAAATGAGTATCAGTACAGTTCACCCACATGAATCAACTATGAACGAAATACTGTGTATTTAATTTTATTTAAATATGATAACAAACCAATTGCAGATATGGTTCCTTCTGAAGTGCATAGCCACTTCTTTTCCCAAAAAGTCTGATCAGTACCTGTCTCTAAAGACCATGGCCATCAACAGGACATATAACACTGCACTTACTTCCATTACAAAAACAATAATGTAAATCTGTGACGATATTCTTATAAATTTGGTGGAGGAATATGCTAGTACGAAGATTTACCCCTAAGGACAGCCTTATGTGGGAGCAAGGCACCACCCCCTTCCTCTCCCAAGTCTCATCAAAAGGAAAAATATAGTATAATCAGGTGTTTTTCTTTCAAGAAAATGATTTAAAAGGTAGCATTACACAGATTTCTGATAGGGAGTGACCTGGAACTTTTTTATGGCTACTTAAAAGTCACCATTCGAAAAGTTTACTTCAGTAGCTCCGACATTTTCGCTGGCATACAAAAATGCAGAGGCATGACAGGTGCTTGGTAGAAATCATTTCACACACATACACACACACACACACACACACACTCAGTGTTTCATTGTTTCCAGTAATGAAATTTTAATCATACCTTCCGAGTTGGTAAAAGCCATAATGTTAAAGCTTGTTTTATAGATACACTAAACAATATAGGCAATGTATTGCTATGAGATCTTTGATTGTTTTTGTAGTTCCAAGACCATGTGCTAAGAACTGAACTACCGGCGGTACAAGTAACCTGCAAACCGGAATTGAAAACGTTGAAATTTGCATATTATGATAGGCAGCGTCCTAAATTATGCTGAAACACACTGAACCATTGTAGCAGATACTGAGAGTATTAAAAAGTAACACCTCACATTCAACATTTGCAGGCCATCTAATGGCAGAGAATCACCATTCAACAAAAATACAAAATGATTTAAAAGCTCTTAAAATTATCAGTAGCCTACATAGTGGAAGTTTCTGAATATAAATAAACGTTTTGAAATTCACGCGCCAGTGAACAAATAAAAGCACAACGAAACAAATAAACATTAAACAGTTGCACTAATGTGTTAGGTAAGAACAGAAACATTTTATGCATTCGCTATGTAGATAAAGTAAACATGTGTCAAACCATCAGAGCATCTCTTATAAAGAAAATAAGTCCCATAACACATCGTAAATAACAGAAATAGACTGGAAGAAGCAAAAATCGTATGTAACAGTATAAATAGTAATGCAAGAGGAAAAGAAACCGTTTGTTTATGTTGCAGGTGACAGATTGTAAGAAATTGTCTGGTAGTTAGAAATTTACCAACAAAAATGCAACTCATTAGCATATTGTAAAGTATGTACAGAACTATGTAAGTATTTGTTATCGAAACCTGTATTCTGTTACTAATATTCATGACAACAAAAACATTCAATGTGTCATGTGCAGGGTAAGCGCCATTGTGTAATTGTCTGCATCTATAAACCAACGCAAATTTCATGCCTGATGATCATTTCTTCAGGTGTACACGTATAACATTTTAAGTTGAAATTTGATTGTAACCAGAACATAATAATTTTCAGACTGGAAAATACAAACATCTCACTAATGAAGGCACAGAAAGAGCAGTAATTTGGGAAAAGTCATACAAACAGCATCTTGCATAAGGCGGAATTTTTATCAGCAAGCACGGAAAGAAGGAGAGCGACATGTAAAAGATGAGCTAACAACTAATTCCCACAGTATGCAAGAATTACATAAGTTAGATCTTCACTGTTCAAGGAGCAGGAAGTGTATGGAGGAGAAGTCTGTTGATGAAGAATTTTCATGAGGACTTGAGTTGTACACTATGTAACACAGTAAAATATCTGGGAGTACTGTAAGGATATTGTTTGCCTTAACAGATTCTTTCCATCATACAGGTTGCAGTAAACAACAGATGAGAATTTCAGACTTACTCTCATTGAAGATTGTAGGCAGTGTAGAAGATTTATTGGGTTTTACCATTGAAGATAATAGATAATTCGAGGGTTGGATCCCCACACTTCCTAATCGAGGAGTCACACTGCTACACTTGGGGTGTATCTTCGTCTTGGAAGAGCCCCTACCGTTTCTGTTGTATCGTTGCCTGTCTGCACGCGATCACTGCTGCCTGCCGTCCGGTCCTCACCACCGCCACTGCCAGGAGCCTGCCGCCACCGCTGCCACTGCCTCCCGGTGCTCGCTGCTGCTGCTGCTGCTGCTGCAACCGCCGCTGCCTCCCGCCACCTAGTGCTCGACGCTGCCCCCAGTTTTAATTCCTTTCATACTTCGGCGACTCCTGTCGCACGTGGGCACTGCCTGCAATCATGGACACTCCTACTACCACCATCATCTACACCTCTCCTTCACCCGCCCACACTGTAACAACGTGGAGTGCTTCCACAGGGATTAACCCGTCTCATCAACCTCCCCTACTCACAGTCTCCTCCCCTTCTATCTCCTCCTCATCAATGTATCCTCATCTGTATGTCACTCCTTCCTCTCTGCCCCTGCTCCTGCGCGTGCTTCTGCTCCCCTCCCACTCCTGTTGCCCGCCGAGTCGACTTTCCCCCCAACCTCCCCCCTGCAACTACCACTGCATCCTCTGCCTGAGTAACCACCCGCTGCACCACAGTCGCCACCATAGACCGCCCTAACCTCACGCCAGTGCCACTGCCACACAAGAGGGCCCTGCCTCCCACCACCTCCCCCTCCATCCAGTCCCTCATCCCTTCTCCCAGGCCACACCCACCAAAAAATCTTCCAAACGCCCCAGTGACGACCTCTCCTCCACCCCTTCATCCGAAAACCACTGCCCACCCCACTTCCCTCTGACCACGCCATGGATACCACCCCACCTACCTCCACTCTAGCCTCCTCCCTGTATATCTTTGTCCTTGCCAATCCTGATCCAAAATTCCTTGATTCCTGCACCCTCACCCTTGAAATCCAGAAGTACATCCCCAGTGCACCCATCACCCAACTTATACCTCGCAGAGATTCTGTTCTCATCAAGTCCCCCTCTCTTTCTTTCCATATTGATCTCCTCCGGCATCTTCCCCGCATCACCTTTGGCCCCCATGCATCCCTCACCCCTTTCCTTACATCCTCCTCTCCTCAGCAGCCCCAACCCCCCGCTGTACGCCAACCCTCACCACCGTCATCATAAAACTTAGCTGTGTGGTCAAGGAGGCAGAAGTGTTGATGAAACTGGACGCCCACCCCACCCTGTAAATCTGCTCGGCCCGCCGTATTTACAACTCCTCTAGCCCTACTTTCCTCATGCGTATATTTACGGAGTCCGCCTCCTCCATCGACCACCTCCTCACGCAGGGAGCCCAGATTTTCAACTGCCACCACTCTGTTGACCCGTCCCATTCCCCTCCTCAATCCTACTGCTGCCAGTGCTGTCTCCTGTACAACGACCACCTCACCCAAAAATGCAAGAACCACCCCCTCCCCCCACCTGCCTCCATTGTAAAGTCTCCCACTTCCTTAAACAGTGTCCCAAACCTGCCTCCCTTCCTTCCTGCAACACCTGCAACGAACCTCACCCCATCTATTCCTCCAAAAGCAAAGCCAAACCCCTCCCACCAACCCTGGGCTCACTGTCCCCATTCGCCCCATCTACCTGCCCATTCATCCCAACAACTCCATCCCCACACCACCTACAGCAGAAGACATCATCCGGTTCCTCACCATCGTCCTACAGAACATCCATCCCTTCCAGTGCCCCCACACACTCCAGCAGATTTCCCTTGCTGCCCTCTCTGTTTACCACTTAAACACTTACGCCATCTACTCCCAAAACCGGGTCCACTTAACCTTCACCCGCCTCAGCACCCTCATTTAAGCACCTCTTCCCGCTTCCTATCCACCTTCTGCCTCCTGGCACATCACCTGTATCATCTCCTCTACCTCAACATTCGCTCCCTCCCTGCCAACAAATACCTCTTCATGCATACCCTATCCCAGCACCAGGTTGACTCCTTCATCATTAATGAAACCTTCCTCCAACCCCACCCTGTTCCCCACACCCCCTCCTATCTCCTTCACCACACTGACAACCCCCTATCCCTCGCCCGAGGTGGGGTTACTATAGGCCACCTCAAGCATCTCCCTGTCTGGCCACAACCCCTACTCAATGACCTGACTGAACACCTTCTCCTCAGCATATTTTTTCCCCTCCCTCACCATCACCTGTGCCACTATCTATATCCGCCCTGCAGCTCCTCTCCCCTTCAACTTCATTTCCCATGTTGACCATACTTTCTCCACCTATGTGATCGCTGCTGACCTCAACATCCACAACCGTGACCCTGCCACCCTTCGGCGGTGGCATCAGTTCCTTGCCACCCTCCATGGCGACCATGTTCCTCTTCCATAGCACACGCATCCTGAAAGTAACTCCACCCACGATGTTATCCTCACTTCCCCCAAACTCCTTGGTCGCATAGCCATTTACGTCCTTGATCCCATTGGTAGTGACCATCTCCCTGTGATTCTCACCACCTCCTCTGCCTGTTCCACACCTGCCGCCACCTGCCCAGCTGCCCCTCCCAAGTCTGTCTATGACTACTGCCGTGCCAACTGGGATGCCCACCAGGAATCCATTGCCTTACAGGTCAAAAGCCACCCCCTCACCTTTCACCATCCTGCTGACATCACCCATGCCTCTTCCCTCCTTCAGAAGACCATCACCGATGCTGTGGAGGCTCATGTCCCTACCAATCTCATCTACCCTCACCGCCCTACGCTTCCTCCACTGGCCATTCTTCTTCTGCAGAATCCCGCAGGCTCTACAGCTCCTTCCTCTGCAATAGTGACCGGGATACACTCGTCTGCCACTGGCAATTACAGCGACACACCTGGATCCTCTTTACAGCAAAGAAACGCCGGGACTTGCGCCATCACAGCACATGACATCATGCTTCTCCTCCAATCCAAATGAAACACCACACCTGGTCATGATGGTGTCACCTACCGCGACCTCAAGGAATCGCCCCCCCCCCCCCCCCATCCTTTCTGACTGTCCTTGCTACCCAGTACAATATTCTCCTCTCCACTGGATTTTACCCCGGCCTGTGGAGGACTTCTCATGTCCTGCTGTTCCCTAAACCCAACAACCCTCCCCCCCTATCATACCTTTTCCTATCATGCCATCTGCCTCACCACCGTATTCAGTAAGGTATTTGAGACCACCCTCTCTCACCATATTCACCGCCACCTTAACCAGCACCACCTCCTTCCCCTTACCCAATATGACTTCTGGCCTTCACTCTCCACCGACGACCAGCTCCTTCACCTTCCCAATCTTCCTTCCTTCCCCTCGCTCCACTATCTTTGTTTCCCTTGACCTCCAGAATGCCTTTGACCATGTCTGCCATCTTGTCCGTCTTGTTGCTTCCTTCATCTCTCATCGTCCCTCCTATGTGACTATCCACAATTCCAACTCCTGTAATTTCTATCCCTCTGCCGGCGTGCCCCAAGGTTCAGTCCTTTCCCCTCTCCTCTATCTCCTGTTCTCTGCTGATATGCCCAAACCTCCCCCAGCTGTTCATCTTCTCCAGTTCACTGATGACACCGCCTTGCTAGCCCTTTATCCTACCCTTCAACAGTCCCAACGTACCCTCCAAACCCACCTTGACCAATTCACTGCTTGGTGCAACCAGTGGTTCCTCCGTATCAACTCCTCCAAGACCCAGGCGATCTCCATAGGCCACACCACCCGCTCCTTCCATCTCCATGATTTCTACCTCACCATTTATGGCTGTGCTATCCACCTCACGCCTACCCTCAAATAACTTGGACTCACCCTCGACCACCACCTCACCTGGACTCCCCATCTCCTTACCATCCAACACAAAGGTCACAACAGACTCCGCCTCCTGAAGTCCTGTCTGGCCAGACGTGGTGTCTGCATCCTTCCACCATCCTTCACACCTTCAAATCCTTGATCCGCCCCATCCTCTGTTATGCCAAGATAACTTTAATTTCTGCCCTTCTCAGGTTCTATAAATCCCTCAAAATCCTTGAATGCCATGTGCTCTGCCTCGCCTTCCGCATCTGCCTTCCGTTCCCCACACACATCCTCTACGACCTCATCCCCTTCACCCACCTTCTCCTTTTCCTTGAACACATCCACACATTATATATTGTCTGCCGCACCGATCTCCACCCCTTGGTGTCTCCCTTCGTCTCAACCCCCAGCCCGTTGCCTCGCCTTTACCATTGTGTCCCACCCTCTCTCAATCTCCACACCCTCTGCCTCCTTTCCCAACACACCTCCACCATCTACCCCTCCCAGATGATGAGCTTCACCCTGACATTTACCCTTCCTACCAATTCTAACCCAATCTTCCTCCTGCCTCCTCCTCAGAGCTCCCTCTCCTCCCCCTCCATTCTCCTGAGCAGCTTTCCCCTCCTACTCCCCCACCCTCTCTTGTGCTCCCCTTCAGTGTCTCTGCACTCCCTCCTACCTTGTCTTCCCTCTTCATCTCCTGCCCCACCAGTCTCCTACCTCTTATTGTACCTGCTGATGCCCCTACTCTCTTCATCCCACCCCCTCTCCTTGCTGCCCCTTGCTCTCCCCTCCTTTTCCATCCTCTCTGGCCTCTCCCTTGGCAGGTCCAATCTGGCAGTTTTATTATTCATCATGTGAGCTGCAAGTGGGTTTTAAGTTTGTTGTTCTGGAGTGTTTTTAATACTGTGGCTGACTTTTAACCTGTGCGTGTGCCTTCAGTGTCTTCTTTGTGTTTTAAGAATTGCCAATTGTGTTTTTTAACTTTAAGTCAACCTTTTTTAACTGTCCCCCCATGAACGTCTCCATGTCTGTGTATTTTTACCACCATTGTCTCCCCTTACTCTGTTTTATGACCCCTTTTTTTATCAAAAAATGGTTCAAATGGCTCTGAGCACTATGGGACTCAACTGCTGAGGTCATTAGTCCCCTAGAACTTAGAACTAGTTAAACCTAACTAACCTAAGGACATCACAAACATCCATGCCCGAGGCAGGATTCGAACCTGCGACCGTAGCGGTCTTGCGGTTCCAGACTGCAGCGGCTTTAACCGCACGGCTACTTCGGCCGGCTCTTTTTTTTATCCCCTTACATGTAAAATTTTATTCTTGTCCTAGTTGTCATATCACTCAGATGAAGAGCAGCGGATTGGCCGATGAGAAGCCCATCCCTGTCCATGTGGGGCAGGGGAATGAAATCACAATAAAGAAAAAAAATTGGAGATAATGAATACATAAATACTACTAAACACATGTTGTTTCCCATTTCCTGTGTACTTCGTGAAAAACAGTTTACTTCACCATTTACAGATACTGGAATTGTGTTCTCCCAGAGACCACGCTGGTTTGAGGTGGCAGACAGATGCTGTTTGAGGTGTGTCGTTAATTAGCGTGCGAATGTTAGCGATTAGCTCCTTGACGTGCCTGACAAATTTCGAGTTGCAGATTTGATCTGGAGGAACTGAAGGCTCAACTAGCTCGGCTGGGAGTGTGAGGAGTTCTCTTTACAGTACTTCTGCCAGGGATGCGCTGAGGTCCTCTATGTACGTGGACAGAACGCCTAACATTACCCACGGTAAGGTGTCAGCTCACTCACCACCGTGGCATATCAGGGAAGCTTTAAGGGTTTGGTGTTGGGAAATGTCATGAGGGGGTCACTATTGTGGTCCAGCACAAAAAATTCACACTGTTTTCATAAGTAGTCACATTTACATCAGATTTTGTTCCATTTATGAGAAACTTATTAAAACATTGACCTATCTGATCAGGGTTTGTAATAATATCGTTTTGATAAGTAGTCACATTTACATCAGGTTTTGTTACATTTATGAGAAACTTATTAAAAGACTGAGATATCTGAGCGGGGTTTGTAATAATATCATTGATTCGTTCAATTTTTAAATTTCCTGGTGGTTAACTGTTTTACCTAATTATGATTTAATAACAGACCATACTCCTTTAGTCATATTCATATTTTCTAAACTCAACTTATTATTTGACATTCTTTTGGCAGCTTTATAATGTCTCACATAGTTAACAAATTCAGGGTTTTTATTGTGTTTCATTTATTTCTGTAGTTCTCATTTTTGAGCCTTTGAGTCTGCAGTAATTCTTCTTAGTTTACTTTTAACTTTTTGGTGCCAGATCCTAGGTGGGAATGATTCATTAAATACTTCTAGACAACTTTTTAGAAAATTATCAAAGTTCTCAATACTTGACACACTATTATTTATGGGCCATTTTAACTGTATCTATCTTGTAATGGAATAGGTTCAAGTTATTTTGACTAAACTCTTTTCATGAGATCTGGTTTATTATTTTCCTGGCAGTGGAATGAACAATGCAGAATGATCAGAAATTCTTAAATATAAACAGGACTTGATTTCACTGTCGAACACATAATTTGTTAAGATGTTGTCTATACAAGTAGCAGAATTGGCATTTCTCTAGTGAATTCAAAAAAATTAGTTTAAAACCAGAGTTCTGAATTATGTCAACAAACTGTTTTGAGCCACTGCTTTGACTTATTACAATTACATTACAATCAGCTGCTATTATGATATTTTTCCTCCTTACTTTCTTAAGATTATCAAGAAGACACTGGAGTTCGGACAAGAAAGTTTTAGTTACTGTACTTCCCATAATTCTGTAAATTGAAGTGACTATTTTGTTCATGTCTTCTAGTTCAACACAACTACTTTCAAAGGAGCACTCCTCATGTAAACAATCAAAATCTGTTTGTATTTCATATGTTATGCAGGTATCGAGAAGTATGCAGTCAAAAGCAGAGGAAATTCATCATTAGGAACTGTTGCCTTATCTCATCATGCCTCTAATATTTTGGGTCAAGTAATTTTAAGAGTCTGAAAAAATGCCATGCCAAGTAGCTGTGTCAGGTGTGCTGAATTTGCTGGAAGAAATATAAATCTTACGTTGTCATCTTGACACATCTCAACTGATTCTTAGACAGGCGCAACAATAAATTGTCCCCAGTGAGAACTTTCTTCACTTCCAGCTTTATCAGACATGGGACAGCAACTGTAAGGACCTAATCTGCGAAGCAGAACACAGTTAACCAGCCAGACTTCATCTGATTGTATCTTGCATCTTTTGGCCTACCTTTAATCCGGCCTTGATATAAATGCAAAGCATTATACACAACATAAGGGGATGGTATTGTGCAGTCTGCAGCAACTGGTAACATCATGGGGGTCAATACCGTCCTGGAGTCCATGACCCTTTTATGATATTTAGTTCCCCTACATGCGATTACATTTCATTTTCCTCAACTGCCTGTAAGGTCCATCTCATCATAATTCATTATATTGGACAGCGGCAAATTCTCTATTTTGTTTGACAGTTCATCAAAGTAACTGTTGGCAGTTTCTGGTGTCACTCTTTGTCAGGCACCTAAGTGTTACTAGCAGAGTACCCATGTAGATGTAGATGGACACTGGCTCTGGAGTGTTTTATGTTTTGGCACATTTGCTCTGTCAGTTGATCTTTGTATTGTCTCATAAATGATTCCACAAAATCATGACTGGGAGATTACACTTAAACCTTTCCACCTGTACCCCTTTTTGTCCAGAAAGTCCTCTAGTAGAAGTTGTAAAACTGCAGAGTCGTTAGGATAGCCCCATTCGCTGCATATTTTCAATCTATCTACAGACAGCTTCAATTCTTCGAAAGACGGAACAGTTTTCCCAGCCTGAAGTTGAAAATTGAGGCTACCCTTTAGATGTCTGTGCAATTCACTATAATGAATCCCACATTTTTCAGCTACTTTCTGCAGCCTAACACCAAATTCGATGTTAGAGAGGGCATTTTTTATATGATCAGGACAGTATTTCTTGTAATCGCCTCCAACACTGTGTTTGTATTTCCATGACATACTTGAACAGCAGCTCTGAAACAAGAAGAATATGTTAGTTATTCATATAACATAAGTAGAGAATGGATAATAGCTTTTTATACAACATTAGCATGGCATACTAGATTTCTTTTTAATCTTGCTATAATCAGGTGAATAGAAACACCAAAATTGTTATGTTTCTATTCACTGCACAAACTATAAAAACCAAATGTAAAAAATATGATAATTCTCAAGAGCTGATTCGTTTAACGTAAAACAGAACCCAACCTTTACTGTTTTATACAGATGTTATAAGTAGTATTTACAATGCCATTAACTATCACACATATAATTCATATTTACTTTCCAGAGAAGTTCAAAGTAGGTAGGAAAACATCTTGAAAACTTTCGAGAAAGACACTAGGATAAATGTCAATGTACAGTGCTGCCAAAAAATAAAACATAATTTCCTTGTTGGTTTAAAGTGTTGCTGACCCAAAACCAATAGTAATTAAAAATAATGTCAAATACAAACTTACAGTTTTCAGAGTAATTATGTATATGGAGTTTGGTCTGTATTCACCCCCATTGTTTCTATTCACTCCATTTTACATTATATAAGGGAAGAAGAGTTACTTAATAGCCAATAATAACAAAAATAAACGCAAATACCTAATGAAAAAGAATCTTGAGCCCTTAGAAATTTTTAATTTGAAGGAAAGGTTTTACAAGAAATTGGAAAGTGCACTTTTGAGTTTTTCGTGTTATTGATGTCTAATGCAGAAGTTTGGATTCGCGTCATTCTATCCCACACGTGTCATGTAATTGGACAACGTAAACTGGTATGCACTTCCAAACACATGTGTTTGGTGTGCTGTGGTGCAGGTATAAGTCTTTGTGTAATACGGGCTTTCCTATTTATACGTTATTGCATGACAGTACGAATCCAGTGCTACTGAGTGCATGACTTATGGTATTGAGTTGCTGCACCACTTTGCATAGCTGGAGATTTTTTGTGGAGACACGACAATAAAACCTGATGGCAAACTTGAGAACTATATTTAAAATTATTATGATATGCCTTGAAAATGTAAGTCTGATTTAGCAAATCGATCAAAGAGAGGTCAAGTTACTGAAGCCACTAGAATGCAACAAACCTTGGAGCAATCTCAGATCTGCCCGACCTTGTAGGCAGAACATAATGCTGTCTTTAGACCTACAGATGGTGGAATAGACAGAAGCCAATTGCTGTTTTGATGCTGAGCATCATGCATCTCTTCTAGCTTTCGAGACCCCTGAATGTTCACAATGGCAGCATCATTTAAAGACTGTGGGACAGACACAGAAGTTATGCCTTTATATTTAGAACATGGAAGGAAATCAGTGAGGCTACATTTAATTATGATCCATTAATTGACTGTAATCCTAGGGAGAATGCCATTATAACCCGTTTAAATGGAAGAAAGACTTGGTTTGTGTTGCTCTGGTGGCAAAATCTCTCTTCCATAGCTAGGTGAGCCAAAAGAATCCCTAAAATACTCTACTTCTGTGGAAATCCAATGAATCAAGGTTCTTTTTTTATTTTATTTTTTTTATTTATTATTATTATCTTTTTTTCTTTTCTTTATGATAAGAAAATATAATGCGTGCTTTCAGATAACTTCATTTGGCGGGGATGCAGAAATCAAATGCCAGGTTTTTCACCAACTTTTATGATTCAAGGTCAAATTTACCATAGAATTGTCTCTTTGCTTTCACCAGACAATCATCACAGCAAGTTCCTACAGATTTATTTCAGCGGTGATGAAACCAATGAAACAGACTATAGGTTTAGTAATATCCAAGTAGGGAATATGTGGGTGATATATTGCAGCATTAATAAATGAAGTAGCAGCCTTGGGTATAGTTGAACAGTTTTAAAGTCGCAGAATCATTTTGTATGTTCATGATGGCAGACTAACCAAGGTGTCTCATTCAAAAATATATTATGATGCATTCCAGTATCCACAATTTGAGCCTACAACATGCTTATCCTTCCAAAACAAAAAAAGTGCCATGTATTGAAAAAAGTGCCACGTATTGACTGTTACGCACATCATATGATTATACAACAAAATGATTTTAATATGATATCACAATGCAAGCAACTCGCCAATCAATATTGCTTATAAATGTATGTTAAGGTGGAAAGTGAATGGCTGTGATACATATCATTTAATAAAGCTTAATTGAGAGAAGGGAATTATATTCATCTGAAAGACAGTGTTGCGAATGATACAAATATAAATCCTAATAATAGGGGCAGGGTGGTAACCCTATCCTATTCATCTGTTAATAGTCCACAATACCTGCATGAGTATACTCAAGACAACATGTAACCCAGCATGGAAGGAAGTAGTTGATTTATTACCAGGACATGTGGCTGTTCATAGACATGATATAGTAGCAAGAATTTTTAGGCTAAAAATAAAGAAGCTAATGTCAGTTATAACTAAGGGAAAAATATATGGAAAAATGCTATGTTTTATGTATACTGCTGGGTGACAAAAGTGAGCTTACAGCATGTACATATTTTACTTTGGTTAAAATATAGGTTGAGACCTTGTCAAAGTGCAAAAATACCCAATTCAAGTACTGACAAGACACTGCACAATATTATTGCAAAAGTGTGATCCATGGCTTACATGGATTTAACAATTCTCAATCTCCTTGCATCAAACATGTATATTGCACAAAAAAGTTCCCATGTAGGCCTCACAAGCAGACCATACACAATGCAAACAGATATCCTCTGTACTGATGTAGAGCACCAGAACACAACAGTCAGACAGCAGTGGTAAAGCTTCGAAAAGGTGGGTTTTCCTCTATTACCCAATATTGTCAATTATGTTTAAAGTGCGTACCAATTTGGAGGCTTGCAGTTCACTGCATGCCATAAAATGTATTTTGAAATACATTAACAGAGGCAGTAAATAAGCTATTTTCAACTTCAGAAACAAAGATCTCACAAATCTGGTAAATCAAGTGCACAGGTATCAGTCCAGCTGTTATTTCAGTAGCAACGAAGCTGTGTGGCGTCTTTTAGGTTTTCTGCAATTCGGAGACACCCCACCATTGCACACATCAATGTTCATTTAGAGAATGGTGAAAGAGTGTATTTTAATAAATAATTTTTGTTAGATAATATTAAGCCCGCAAAAAGCACCACTGATTGCATTTTTTGATCATTGTCCAAGCAACGATTTCACAAAAACCCTTTTATATGTTGAGGTGACTAGATATAATACCTGGATTGTATCAAGGACAGAATGGAAATGTCACATTCAAGGAATCCATGTTCACAATTGACCTGGTGTTAAATCTGGCTGTGTTTTAGGCAGAGTCTATATGGTGCATGTCAGCAACATGGAATGCTTTTGCTTGAAAATGATGCTGCACCATGTATGAGGCCCAATCTGTTTCAAAGATCTTAAAAAATGCAAGGGTCAGGAATTATTGATATTTAGACAGGTGAGGGCTAAGAGTTGGTAGGAAGAGATAACCATTTTGCTCCAACACTGGAGGAGGCCGTACGGCACAGATCAGTGACAAAAGTGAGGCAGCTTTTTGCAATATTAATGGCAACCTCTGGGCTTTCAGATCCACAACAGGTGTGGGAAAACTACAAAACTGACATGGGAGAGGATATAATGCACACATTTAAATACCTTACTACTACATAGATTGATTTAAACTACAATGAAGCTCTCATGAAGGTGGAAGACCACATAATAATGATACCTGGCAAAGATTCATCATACTCTGTATTGAGTAGACCAATTCAAACCGAAGGGATTAGGAGTGATTTACTATGAGAAATGAGTTATGATGCTGTTCATTGCAACAGCAAACTTGTGTAAATGTTCCACAATAAATACACAACTGACAACAGTTTTCAGCAATTCCACAATAAATACACAACTGACAACAGTTTTCAACAGTGTTATGCAAAAAACTGGCAATGATGAAGGTGGTTTGTTCTTTCTAGATGTTCTGACAGCAACTGGCATCGCATGAACATCATCAACACCTGTAGAGTGCTGAAGCCATGATTCATGCAAGGGAGGGGGGTTGTTTATCCTCATTATAGTGATTACTGGACAAAAGGTGATCCCAAAGGCACTACTGAAAAAATGCAGGGAAAGCAAAAAGTGCCAGTGTGTTGTAGATTAACTTCTTCCAGTGTCATTGGATCCTGTCAATTGAGACACTAACAGATACCTGCAAATGTTAGAACATTTTCTATGGCCTACCGTTTCTGAGTGCGACAATTCACATGAACTGCTGTTTACCCAAGATGGAGCTCCTCCTCATTACACCTACAATGGCTCTACAAACACTTCACAAGATGCTGAATAGGTCGCCGAGATCCCACAGAATGTGCTCAAGAAGTCCAGACCTCACCCCATGTGGCTACATTTTATGGGAGTAGGCTAAGGAAGAAGTGTATTGCAGCAAACAGCAAACACTTGGCAAGCATGAAAATAAGATCGGTGAGGTCATAAATGGTATTCCCACCAAATTATTGAGTATGGTCAGAGCTAATTTACCTGTTGATTTCAGAAACTGCCTAGAAAATATTGGAGTGCACACTGAATTAAACATTAATGGTGTACAATAACTACATGAGTGCAAAAAATAGAATTTATGCCTACAGTATTTTAGGAGGGAAAAATATTAAAAACAGGGAGTTGCTTTCCACCCATCCCATACTGTAATAACAATGAACCACCAGTACACTGCTTGATGCTATTCATACATATACCATCTAAAGGTAATTGAATATATTAGTAAGAAAGCTACTACTTTGGCAAGAGCTGGTGTCTGTGGCTTTACTGTACAGCTACTGTTTATCTGCTGTCAGATGCATAATGTGTACTTGATTGCAATGGCATTATCAAAGGCAAATATTCTTACATCTGTGACACCACATAGATAGTCATCGTGATGACACACACAGTGAGCATTATCGCTGCCTAAAGACAGTTGTTGCCAGTACTTTGCTTAGGCGACACGTAATGTAATTGTGCTCTGATCAAATATGCAAGGTGTTTCTGCGAGAGTGTGCATAAATGTAACAGGACATAGAAAACGCTCCACTAAACAATTTTAGCTTGGGAACCTGGGGTTGGAGAAACCAGCTTTGTCTAGCATTCCTATTTACTACTCACATGCATACAAGTATACACATATTGCACTGTTTACTTACATTTACGCCGGCCGTTGTGGCCGAGTGCTTCTAAGCGCTTCAATCTGGAACCGCGCGACCGCTACGGTCGCAGGTTCAAATCCTGCCTCGGGCATGGATGTGCGTGATGTCCTTAGGTTATTTAGGTTTAAGTAGCTCTAAGTTCTAGGGGACTGATGACCTCAGATGTTAAGTCCCATAGTGCTCAGAGCCATTTGAACCATTTTAACTTACATTTACATTTCTTATTTCCTGTGAGGAAACAAGGAGGACTAGCCTGATTACCAGGAAGTCATGATGGCGTTTTAGTTTACTTTATCTGTCTGGAAGGTGGCCTTGCTGTAACGTATTTGCATTGTGCCGTGACAAAACAGGCTATGAATCAGTGATAGAGCCATTCATTTTTCAGTGCTGTTCAGAGATGTGTAATACAATATGATGGAGCAGTACTGGAACAATTTCACAGAACTCACTGACATGTGTATGGGGAAGTAAATTTCAATGGTCATGCTGTTGAAAGGCTGTACAGGGTCCAATTTCCTAACAGGCATCCTCCATCATGATGAGTGGTTGTTTCTCTAGATTGACAAATGTGGGATTCTGGTTCATTGGACAGAAGAAATGAGGGACATGGCAACATCATGACCACTTGCATGTTGGATTTTGAATAAAAGGTGCTGGAACATGTTGCAGCAGACCCCACTACAAGTACTCATTGTATTGCACGTGAAACAGACACAGCACACATTAGTGTGTGGTGAATACTCCATCAACAACAATTACACCCATATCACCCGCAGTGAGTCCATGCACTACTTGTGACTGACTTTGCACTAAGGATTGCATTGTGTCAGTGGTTTGTCCAACAGTGGATTAATAATTATGGCATGTGATGAGGGCCTCCCGTCGGGTAGACCGCTTGCCTGGTTCAAGTCTTTCGATTTGACGCCACTTCGGCGACTTGCGCGTCAATGGGGATGAAATTATGATGATTAGGACAGCACAACACCTAGTCCCTGAGCAGAGAAAATCTCTGACCCAACCAGGAATCGAACCCGGGCCCTTAGGATTGACAGTCTGTTGCACTGACCACTCAGCTAACAGGGGCAGTGGATTGATTGACCAGATTTCCTCCAAATTGTTCTGTTTACTGATGAGGCTTCATTTGATTGTGATGGTACTTCAAACAGCAGGAATAGCCATGTGTGGGATGAGGAAAACTCTCACACTGTAGTAGGGTCATACCATCAAGTGTGTTCTGCTGTGAATATCTGGGCCAGCATTGTACGCAACTATCTCATGGGGCCAAATCTTCTATGTGGCCATCTGAATGGCCACTTGTACAGAATTATTACAAATAATACAAAAGGAATATATAAAAGTACCTCTTGCAAGAGGATATCTGGTATAACACAAAGTACACATTAATAGGTATAGAAAAATTACATTAAAAATATGGTAGATCTTAATAGCTAAATGAAAGACACAGTAATGTTAGCAGTGATTGTGAGTATCGTAATGCTCAATAGCATATCAAATTAGTAAATGAAAAAGTCAATTACATTTAACTCTATTCTACCGAATAGAAGGAATTACCTAATAAATACTGTTTCAGATGTTGTTTAAATTTGGAAGCTCGTGGATAAGTAATTTCAGTGATGGTGGGAGAGCATTGAACACCTTGCAGCTCATGTAATGGACTCCTTTATGTGCAATAGTAAGGTTTTTGATTAATAATGGAAGTCCATCTTCCTCCTGGTATTGTGTATATGGTATGAATCATTGGTTTTGTACGATTGTCCATTTTTACCAATGAAACATAACAGGGTGTAAATATATTGGCATGTGATTGTCAGTATCCGTAATTTTCTGAAAACATTCCTATGTCTAGGCTGGACTCCGCTCATTATCCTAATAACTCTCTTTTGGGCAATGAATATTTTTTTGGATAGTGGCTGATTACCCCAGAAAACCATACCATACAGCAATAATGCATGGAAATAACTAAAGTAAGCAGTTTTTGAGGTGTCTCAGTCACATACAGTGGAAACAATACAAACAGCGAATGTTGCTGAGCTGAGTTTTTTGTGGAGGTGCAAAATACATTCAGATCATTGTAGACTGTTGTCAATGTTTACACCCAGAAACCTGGTTGACTCAACTTGCAGTAACTCACTACCATTCAATGTAATACTTAATTGATCCTCAACTTTTTTCCTTACTTGGAAATGCACAAACTGAATCTTATTAACATTTAGTGATAACCCATTATTTACAAACCAATTACATACATCACTAAAGACAATGTTGGCCGATTCCTCAAGATTGAGATTGGGAGTTTTGTTGATGAGGATAGAGGCGTCATCAGAAAAAAGAATAAAGTGGGTTCTAAAGCTGGTATGCAAGGGATGGTCATTGATAAAGATGAGGAAAAGAAGGGGGCCTTTGACTGACCCAGAAGGCTACACTGTTACATAACAGAGAATGAAATATGTGGAATAAAGCAACACCTGACCAAATTTCATCGTCTGTGTGGTTGATTCTACTTAAATGTTTTCTTTTGTGTTAAATTTATGAGAATATAATCCCCTTGATCAAAAGGATCTGCACTGAAATGAAAGACTAAAACTTCACACTGCTTTTCTTACTCTGGATCTTTCTCTTGCACAGAAAGGAACAAAGTATGCAGCCATAAGCATATTCAACCATCTCCATTCTATATTAAAGCTTCTGACAGATATCGAAAGTTTGAAAAACAAACTCCAGTTACATCTCCTCACCAATCCTTTTAGTCCATAGATGAGTTTCTGAGTGTATAATATCAGGAGCAGTCAAAAAGTTTCTTTTCAAAGGCTGTACCATCCAAAATTGGTTTGCCACTCAGGAAAAACCACTATGAGAATTGAGGTAATCAACCCACTAAAACACTAGGTTGAAGATACCCATTTGATAAAACACTGTGTTGTGCTGCGTGAAGTAGCCTGTAATGGCCTGCTCATGTCCTCATATGACAGGAATTGTCAAGCCTTCGAGGCCTTCTTTAAGGACCAAAGGCATGATAATCATATGGGGAGGGATCAGGATGGAATGGTGGATGCTC
Organism: Schistocerca nitens; assembly: GCF_023898315.1. NCBI lineage: Eukaryota > Metazoa > Arthropoda > Insecta > Orthoptera > Acrididae > Schistocerca > Schistocerca nitens. The sequence goes on from NC_064624.1 coordinate 134,874,259, forward strand.
GAGTGTCTCCCACACGTGTTGGCATAACTTTGCACACCGACTGTAGTCTTGTGTCAAATTGTGACCATCACAGAACATTGCATACCATTCTACAGCTGCCCCATATACATTCGTAATTCTCTGATGGATGTCTACTTGTGTTTGTCCTTCAACAGTTAAGCAAAGAATATCAGCACATTGGTTCTGTTTGGGCACATGTGGTAACAACATCACCATACTTCACATTTCCGCATTTACTGTATATACGTTGAAAAGACACAAATGTCACACTTGTCCCTTACCCATATGTTGGGGGTTATATTGCTGCATTGGAGTTGCACTATGTTGCTTATACACTGCAGCAATGCCCTCGAATGGTAACTCATTGATCGTCCCTTGTTTGTAGTGCTTACCTGGTTAGGTTGCATTTATAAACTTGCGTTTTAATTTAAGAGTAAAATAAAATATCCAGTTATGTAAATGGCCAGCAAGTAGCCACTTTTTCACAGAGGATGGCTGTCTTATTTGTAAACTATTGACACATTTAACAGGAGGTTAAATTGTCCTAATTATTAATCATGAAGCATGCAGAAAAACTAACCTGAACTGAACTGGCATCGTATTTCGCATTAGGCAAGTAACCCTTTAGCCATTTTATCAAATAAAACCTCAGTTTCCATCTCAGACTATCGACATCATATAAAAACAACTTTGTGATTTTCACTTCTCCAGCTTTTAATGTTGCTTTCCCAAGTGTTCTGCTAGCATTGTACACTTCCCTCTAAGCCTACACTTTCGTGTTTCCTTTCTCACCTGTGCTTTTGGGAAAAGTTGTACATCATCTTATACTATCAAGAATGTAGTCAACGGATTGATAAAACTAATTTCAGTATGTCTAACTAGAGAAACTTTTTTTTTTTTTTTTTTTTTTTTTTTTTGTAGTAGAAGGTGGTGTAGAATCAGCTTCTCCAACAACACAGGCTTATTAAGGGTAACATATTTACGATTAAAACACAGAAAGTAATAGTTCTGACTCTTCTATAAATACACAAAACAAATACTTGTGGAGGTGAGTAACTTGGGGTCTATACAGTTCAGTGAAAGTTGGTCACATAACTGACACATTGGTGCTGAATAACAGTGTTTGTAGGTTGGACTGGAAAGCACTCAGAAAGAAGCACACACTCAGTGCACTCATTTGTCAACACTTTGTCCACTAAAATCACAACTGTCTGCCAAATGGTGAGCAAAGGCAGTCCCAGACTGAGTAGATCCATAATCTCATGCTCTAGACAAAATCAATGGTATGCTTCAACAGGGTCGAAATGACAGTCCGTGAGAATATTTCATACCACAGAGGCATTGTCAATAGGCACACCAAAGAGCCTGCAGTAAACATCAGCAGGTTGTGACAAGTTAGAACGTGGAACTCCACATAAGCCCTTAAATCTGACACATGTGTTTTTCCATGTGACCTGACACCAGCAGACGTATTCTGTTGTGCTATACCCAGCCAACTTGCCAGATTTATATGTAATTACATCAGTTGATCTGTCAGTACATATGGTGGGATTGTGAGAGGAAAGACTCGTTTGCTTTCTCCAATCCCTCCATCATAGATCCTTTGATAGCAGATAATGAAAGAAATTCTGGCTTGAGCTACCGGAGTCGGCAGTCGTGTGTATGTGAGGCTGTGTAAGTGCCATTTAACTGTGCCTGTCTGCAACTTAGTGTGTTATCCTTACGGTAAATAACAATCTACCTTTTCCTATGTTGTTGACATCCCTACCTGGAGTTTCCATTGTTTGATATTCCCACCTGGTGGGATAAAACCTGCAGCGTGAAACCCTTAAATTTGGTTTTTGATTACGTCACAGTTCTAGTATAGGAATCATTAGTAAACAGTGACACATCTACATCTATACTCTGCAAAACATTGTGAAGTGCATGGCAGAGGGTACATCCCATTGTGCTACTTATTAGGGGTTTTTCCTATTACATTCATGTATGGAGAGTGTGAAAACTGATTTTTTTAAATACATCTGTACTGGCTGTAATTAATCCACTCTTTGTGGGCTCTTCAGCATTACCTGCAGTTAACATGAAGTTATTTGCAACCAAACGTCAAAAGTTTTAAATGGCAAAATAACACACAACATTACAGTACTCATTTTCCACAGAGTGTGGTCTCCAGGGTATGGTACACTTCTGTTACAAGGCTGCACTTTGCAGCTGGAGTGTGGAGGGAATGACATTATTCTTACACCATTTGCTTTTTCCAAGCTAATGATTGGTATCCTCAAACCGAGTTTCATGGTTGTCTGTGAGCTACAAAGTTAGCCTTTATGCACTTGGCATTAAATAGAGAACAAAGGACCAGAAAACCTGTGTGACAAATTGTTGGAATAAAATTAATTTAAGCATTATTATTAGAACTGATTATCATCATCGGCTGATACTCGTACCCGAGTTTTCATTTCTCTCCTGAGATTTCCTTTGTCACGGTTCAGGCGTGGAAGTGTCGTCGATGGCTTAGCAATCCAATCCTAGCATGGAACAGGCGGCCACAGACATTACAGCTGATGGAAGGTGGGGGATGTGGCTGAGCCTGGAGGAGTTTACGTCTCCGGCGTTTGTCATCCTCCATTCTTCGAAGTTCCAGCTCAAAGTTTTGAAGAGCATTTGAGGTAACTGAGCGCCAGCAACTTTGGTCTTCTACTATTGTGGACCAGTTACTCGGATCGATGTTCAAGTTTTTCAGATTTTTCTTGTACTGATCCTTATAACGTTTGAGAGGGGCACCTTGTAGCCTTTTACCTGTGCTCACTTTGCTGTACAGCATCTGGCATGGAAGTCTATCATTTTTCATCCGCTGGACATGTCCGACCCATCTGAGTTGATGCCCAATGATAAGAGCTTCCATGCTATACATTTTTGCTTTCTAAATAACAGCTGTGTTGGATATCAAGTCATCCCATTTCAGGTTCATGATATATCGTAGCTTCTGTTGGTTGAAGCGTTCTAGTTTCTTCAGATCACAGCGATATAACGTCCAGGTTTTGCAACCATATAGCAGGGTGGAAATGACTACAGCTTTGTACACCATCAGTTTGGTGTACAGTGTTAGGTCTTTATTCAGGAAGACACGCTTTGTAAGACGTCCAAATGCTACATGGGCAGCACATAATCTATTCTCCACATCTTTTCCAGATGAGCAGTTAGATGACAGTATGCTTCCCAAGTACAGAAATGGTCCACTTGTTCCAAGGGTGAATCATAAATGGATATGCTGAAGTCAGGAACTGATTATATAGCACTAGCATATCAATTGATGACAGAACACTTTTTAAATGTATTAGAATGTAAGACTCATAGTTAGTTTGTGTACTCATTATTACTACTATAATTTGTGTTGTTGTTTAAACACTTGAACCTCATGTATCAGTTTATATATGATTTAGTTTGTAAGCCTCATGACCATTTAGATTTAGTCATTACTGTAATAATCTGACACATTCTGCATCCTAGCAAACCACTGCATCAAGGATCTATGGAACACGAAAATAAATAAATAAAAATAAATCTGTAGTTGGCCTTCTTCTCTTCCTCATCTTTATCAATGACCTTCAGATTGGAATAGAATAGAATATAATATTTTAGAATAGGATAGAATAGAATATTTTAGAATAGAATAGAATAGTGTAGTGCGTCTAAAACTAATTTTACTATTTTCACTGATGACACCTCCATCCTCATCAACAATACTCCCAACCACAATCTTGAGGAATTTGCCTACATTGTATTTAATGAGGTACTTACATGGTTTAAAAGTAATGGGTTATTACTAAATGTTCACAAGACCCAGTCTGTTCATTTCCAAGTAAGTAAAACAGTGGAGGATCAATTAAGTATTAAATGTAATGGTAGTGACTTACTACAAGTTGAGTCTTCCAACTTCCTCAGTGTGCACATTGACAGCCATCTAAAATGGTCTGAACAGACTTTACACCTTCTCAAAAAACTCAGCTCAGCAACATTTGCTATTCACATTATTGCAACTGGGGTAATCAGCCACTATCCAAACACTAATTCACTGCCCGAAAGACAGTTATTAGGATAATAACCAGAGTCTAGCCTAGATATTCTTGTAGAAACCTTTCCAGAAAATTTGGGATACTGACAACTGCATGTCAATATGTCTACTCCCTATTATGTTTAATTGGAAAAAATGAGCAACTACACAAAACCAATGATTTATACCATACTCACAATACCAGGAGGAAGATGGACCTCCATTACAAATTAAAAAACCCTAGTATTGTACCAAAAGAGGTCCATTACAGGGGCTGCAAGGTGCTCAATCCTCTCCCACCATCAATGAAATCACTTGTGCATGAGCTTCACAATTTTAAACAACAGCTCAAACTCTATCTAACAGATAATTCCTTTTATTTGGTTGAACAATATTTCAATTGTGTCAACACGAATTGATTTTTTCTTTTAACTAAATCTGATGTACTCTTATGCATTACAATATTGAGAATCATTGTTAACATTTCTATGTCTTTTAAGCAGCTCTTAATGTCTACCTTCATTTTAACTTTTTTTAAATGTAATTTAGTCTATACATCTTAATTGGTATTTTCTCTTACTCCTATGTCTCCTCTTGCAAGAGGAATTTTTTTTGTGTGTTCCTTTTGTATAATTTGTAAGAATCTGACTCGTCCTACATCCATGCGAATGTCTCACTGTATTGGATTTATGGGATCTAAATAAATAAATGATAAAAACTATTTACACAGTTCTGTACATACATAATGCTGATGAAATGCATACAATCCACCCCAACAATTCCCTCTGACGTCCCCCTAAGCCTGAAGACATCAACCAGTTCCTGATCATCATCCTGCAGAACATCCACCCCTTCAGAAGTCCCTACACCATCCATAAGATCTCCCTTGCCGCCTGCTCTGTCTTCCATTTGAATGCTTATGCCACCTACTCCCACAACCAGGCCCACTTTACCTTCACCCACCAAGACACCATCGTTTAAGCCCCTCTCTCCTCCCCTGCCACTTCCTTTCCCCATCCCAACACCTGGTGCATCAATAAAATCGTCTCCTCTACCTAAACATTCGCTCCCTCCCTGCCAACAAATACCTCTTCATGCATACCCTGTCCCAGAACCAGGTCAACTCCTGCATCCTTCATGAATCCTTCCTCCAACCTCACTACATTGTCCGTACCTGCACCTATCTCCTTCACCGCACCAACAACTCCCTTCCCTTTACATGAGGCAGGGTTGCTATTGACCACCTCAAGCATCTCCCTGTCTGGCCACAACCCCTACTCAATGACCCAACCAAACATCTTCTCTTCAGCATTTTTTTTGCCTCCATCACCTCTGCCACTATACATATCCAGCCCACAGTACCTCTCCCCCTATGACTTCATTTCCCTTGTTGACCATACCTTCTCCATTTATGTGATTGCTGCCAACCTCTACGTCCACAGCTGTGACCCTGCCACCCTCTGACAGCAGTATTCGTACCTTTGCACCCTCTATGGTGACCTTGTTCCTCTCATACAGCACACCCGTCCTGAAAGTATCTCCACCATGGATGTCATCCTAACTACCCCCAACCTACTTGGTCGCATCATTGCAGGCACTCTCGATCCCATTGGTGGTGACCACCTCTCCATCCTTCTCACCATCTCCTCTGCCCTTCGCCCCCTTCTGCCCCCTCCCCCTACCCTGCTGCCCCTCAGAAGTCAGTCCACGATTACTGCCATGCTGACTAGGATGACTATCAGGAATCCATTGCTTCACAGGTCGAAAGGCATCCCCTTACCTTTCACCATCCTGCTGACATCACCCATGCTTCTTCCTTCCTCCAGAAGACCATCACTGACACTGTGGAGGCTCACTTTCCGACCAAACTCATCCACTATGACTGCCCTATGCTTCCTCCACAGGCCAACCTTCTCCGTGGGTCCCACAGGCTCTACTGCTCATTCCTCTCCTCCCGTGACTGGGATACACTCCTCCATAACCTGAAATTACAACACATCCGCAACCCACACATAGCAAAAAAATGCAGGACTGGTACCAGATATATACACACCTCAAGTCCACCCTCCCTGTCAGCTTCTTCAAGTACTGGTCTGCTTTCCACCACCTTACTGGTAACACTTGGGCCCAGCATTACTCCGTTCCTTATGGCAACCATGCCTTCCCTGACAACCTCAGTAAGGCTAACGATTTTGCTTCCCACCTCTCTGAGGTCTAATCCATTCCTGATGATCCCCATTTTGATTACTGCCACTTCTCCGCCATCCTTGAACACACTGATGCCACTGTCCCACCACACACACCCGTTTCTAGTACTTGGATTAGTTACCCCCTTCCAACATAAACACTTCCATATGACACACCATAAAAACACGTCCTCCATTCCAAACACTACACCGTTCCTGGTCACGGCAGTGTCACCTACCGCCTCCTCCAGGAATTCCCCCTATGCTTCCTGGCTGCCCTTGCTACCCTGTACAATGTCCTCCTCCCCACCAGTTTTTACCCTGAACTGTGGAAGACTTCCCATGTCCTGCTGTTCCCTAAACCTAACAAACCCCCCTCTGACACCTCTTGCTATCGTCCCATCTGCGTCACCTCCGCGTTCAGTAAGGTCTATGAGTCCTTCACCACCTTAACCAGAACCACCTTTTTCCAACTAACCAATGTGGCTTTTATCGCTCCCTATCAGCCAAAGACCAGCTCCTTAACCTTACCAATCTCCTGTCCCTCCAACTTATCTCCTGTTGCTCTGCTGTCTTTATTTCCCTCAACTTCCAGAATGCCTACAACTGTGTCTGGCATTCCAGGCTCCTCTTCAAACTCCAGACCATTGCTCTTCCCATCACTTTTGTCCATCTTTTTACTCCCTTCCTCTCCCGTCGTCCCTCCTATGTCCCTATCCAATATTCCAACTCCTGTACTTTCTATCCCACTGCCAGCATGCTCCAAGGTTCCATCCTCTCCCCTCTCCTGTATACTGCTGATATGCCCAAACTTCTACCGCTTTTCATCTCCTCCAATTTACTGATGACACCTCCTTCTTAGCCCTTTATCCTACTCTTATATGGTCCCAATGTACCCTCCAAACCCACCTCTAACATTTCACCACCTGGTGCAACCAGTGCTCCTTCGCATCAACCCTTCCAAGACCCAGGCAATCGTCATATGTCATATGACCAGCTCTTTCCAGCTCCACGATTTTTACCTCATGATTTATGGTCATCCTAGCTATCTCACTCCTACTCTGAAATACCTTAACCTCACCATTGACCATCAACTCCCCTGGTCTCCTTATCTCTTTACAAGCCAACACAAAGCCCACAATAGACTCCGCCTCCTGAAACTCCTGTCTTGCTGAACATGGGGACTGAATCCTTCCATCATCCTTCACACCTACAAATCCTTGATATGCCTCATCCTTTTTTATGCCACCATCACTTGGATTTCCACCCTTCCCAGATTCTATAAAGCCCTCCAAATCCTAGAACACCATGCACTACCCCCCTCCCACCTTCCATATTCGCCTTCTGTCACCCACACACGTTCTCTATGACTTCATGCCCTTCCCCCACCCTCTTCTTTTCCTTGAACACGTCCACAACCTGTACATTGTCAGTCGACTCGATCCCCCACCACGCCCTTGTGTCCCCCTTCCTTTCCACCCACATCCTGTTGCCACGCCTTTACCGTAGTGTCCTGACCTCTCTTCATCTCCACACCTACCCCTCCAAAATGATGGGCTTCGCCCTGACATCTACACCTCCAGCCAACTGTTACCCCATCTTCCCCCTCCTACTCCTCCTCCTCCTCAGGGCTCCCTCTGCCCTCCTCTTCCCTTTCCCTGAGTGGTTTTCCTCCCTCCTATACCCCCCTTTCCTGTGCACCCCATCTGTGTCTCCGTGTTCTCTCCTGCCTTGCCTGCCTTCTTCATATGCCAACCCGCACATCTCCTGCCTCTTGGTGCGCCCCCCACCACACCTTTTCTTTCCTTTTCTGGCACCCCCAACCCCCCAGCCCACTGATCTTCCTCTCCCCTCCTTTTCCCTCCTCTCAGGCCTACCATTCCTTGGCAAGTCCCTACCAACAGTTTTTATTCTTCATGTGTGCTCTGTCGTTTGCAGCGCTATTTTAAGTGTCTCTCGCTCTGTGTGTTTTTATACTGTGGCTGACATTTAACTTGTGTGTGTGATTTCACTGTATTTTAAGTGCCTCACAAATTGCTGACTGTGTTATTTTAACTGTTTGTCACTTTTTAACTACCCCCCAATGAATGCCACTGTGTTTGTGTATATTTTCACCTCTATTGTTTCCAATGAATGCCACTGTGTTTGTGTATATTTTAACCTCCATTGTTTCCATTTACTGTGTTTTTATATCCCCCTTTTTCCTTCATTTTTTATGTATCGTTTTGCTCTTTTATTATTTGTATGCCACTCGGCTGAAGAGCAGCGGATTGTACCACTGCCAGCCCTCCCGTAACCATGAGGGGCAGGGGAATGAAATTGCAATAAAGAAAAAGAAAAACAAAGCTGTTCAGCATCAGGATGGTTGTGTGGTACAACCAAATGTATTGTTAGGGCGAATCTCTTACTCACTCAAAATTTTTTTTATGGAGGATGTCATTATCCTCTAGTATATTGAAAAGTTAAATATAGTTATACACACTGATTGATGTCAAAATTCGAGCCTTCAGAAATGGTCCTACACTTGACTCACTCAGTGACATTCATGTGACTCAATTTTAACTATGCAGAATTATGTAAACATGTCTGATGGCCATTTTCTGGACCGAGAAGCATACATGTCTGAGAAGTTGAGAACACTGAAGGTTGTACATTTTGGTAGCAATGGAGGGATCCACAGCTTATGCAAGACAAAAGGGATCGTGAAGCTTATGAGCAAGCTGTAGGTGTCCATGGCTATGCTTCCTCTGTGAGAAGAGATGTGCATATTACCGCCAGTCACCTAAAGGCATTACAAAACATAAGAGAATTGATGCCTAATGTTTTTTTATGCTAGAGATTTGATGCTACATAATTGCATACCAAAAATTATACAGTGGAAAATACAGGATGGAATGTGATAATACCAGGGAAGGATAGTTGCTACTGACCACATAGCAGAGATGCTGAATCACAATAGGTACAACAAAAAGATTCACACAATTATAGCTCTTGGCCATTAAGGCCTTTGTCAGGAGTAGACACACATACACACATGCACACACACACACACTTACAGAAACACATTTTGCACACACGTCTGCAGTCTCAGAGAAATGGAACCACACTGAGCAACAGCAACAGTGCATGATGGGAGTGGTGACTGGGTGGGGGTAAGTAGGAGGATGGGTTGAGGAGGGGGAGGGATAGTATGGTGGGAGTGGTGGACAGTTTAGATGGAAAGCAGGAGAGAAGGTCTCAGAATGAGATTTTCGCTCTGCAGCAGAGTGTGCGCTGATTTGAAACTTCCTGTCAGATTAAAACTGTGTACCGGACCAAGACTCGAACTCGGGACCTTTGCCTTTCATGGGCAAGTTCTCTACCAAGGCCTTGAGTTTGAGTGTCACTCTGGCACACATTTTTAATCTGCCAGGAAGTTTCAGGAGAGAAGATGAAGAGGGGGGAGGGGGTAAGTAGTGGAAAGGAGAGAAATAAAAAGAAATTAAAAGACTGGGTATGGCAGTGAAATGATGGCTGTGTAGTGCTGGAATGGGAACAGGGAAGGGGATGGATGGGTATGGACAGTGACTAACAAAGGTTGAGGCCAGGAGGGTTACGGGAACATAGGATGTATTGCAGGGAAAGTTCCCACATGCGCAATTCAGAAAAGCTGGTGTTGGTGGATAGGATCCATATGTCACAGGCTGTGAAGCAGTCATTGAGATGAAGGATATCATGTTTGGCAGCGTATTCAGCAACAGGGTAGTCCACTTGTTTTTTGGCCACAGTTTGTTGGTGGCCGTGCATGAGGACAGAAAGCTTGTTGGTTGTCATACCTACATATTCTAAGTGAACAGTACCTTATTTTAGGGATTCATTAAAAATGTGACGCAAGACTGCATTTATAAAGCCATGACAGTGATTGAGTATCTTGGTTGAAATATTATCAACTTGACATAAGTTTTTTCACTTCATCTCTCTGATTGTTTTATTGATATCCCTAATTGCTATGCGGTTATCTGCATCTGGCAAACTCTGGCATTGTTAGCTATCACATCAACCACTGAGCCTTCACAGCCAATTTCTTCTACAGCTGTTAAAAAATGTTTATTGAAGATATTGGCAACTTCCTCAGTATTTTTTACAACATTTCCACCCTGAATTAAGTCTAGGTCAGTCAAATACTCTACTTTTTTACCACTCTCTCTTTTTATAATTTGCCACTTGGTTTTTGATTTGTTGTTTGGGTTATCTATTTCAGATGTTACGTACATAGTTTTGGATATTTTTATTCCTCTTTTTAAAATATTATTGTACAATCTATGGGAACTACATTGGTAATCGGGATATAGGAAACTTAATTTCCATATATGTCATAGCTCATATCTACACCCTTGACACTGCGTCCGTACAGAATGAAGTGTAACAAAGAACTGACTAAAGTTAAGATGGAGGCTTGACAGAGCACTTAGAGTTCACAGATATTACGTTTCGTGGTCGATACGAACTACTGACGTCATACAGCAACCAACCCCCCCCCCCCCCCCCCCACAGTACGGAGTACTACAGATGTCCAAGGGTGAGGGTGTGTGGGCGTCGACATCAGTGGAAATCGTGCGCGTAGGCAGGTGCACCACAGATACTTCCATCTAGAATGAGGTGGGTTGTGCAGGTGGAGTGGCAAGAGGCAGGTCCACTTTGTAGTCAGTCAGCCACTGTGGCTGGATGAGACAGCGGCGAGCCCGGGAGAAGGTGGTCGGGGCCTTCGATGGCATGGTGGATGCGTGCGTGGCACTTAAGTGGATCGAGCCGTCCTTAGAAATGAAAGCACGTAGAGATGGAAGTGTGAGGTTGAGTGCAATGTTTACATGTAAGATACCGTCCGATGGGACCTCGGTGTCTGTCAAAAGAATGAGCACTCTGTCGTCGAATGTCACTATAGAAAAGTCTTTCACTCGGTGCAGCTGCACACTGCAGGACAAACTGATAGTGGGTGTGTGTGTCTCCAATGTTGGAGGTGAGGGAGAGAATCCTGCACAGGGGGAAACGGTGCAAGGTCGGGAAACCAACAAACAGTGGTGAACAGTCTTCAGCAGAAGAGGTGTGCGGTGGTGTTGTTGGGAGCACATCTTTGTTCTCAAACAAGAAGGATGGATCGTCTGCAGAGTCTGACTGTGGTGGTGTGATACCATCAGGGAAAACGAGAATGTCGTCCAGATAAGCAAAGGAAAACTCGAACTGTCGCAAGTTAGAGTCAATGAAATGGCGCCACGTTTGCACCGCATTCTTTAGGCCGAAAGGCATGAAGTGGTATTGGAATAAACCGCATGGCGTTATAATAGCCGTGTTAGGAATGTCTTCTGGCGTGACGGGAATCTGGTTGTAGACGCATTTACAGTCAATAACACTGAAAATCGTAGCGCATGATAACATATGAGTGAAGTCATTGATGTTGTCGCCGCACATTCGAAAAGATCCATCGTGTTTGGGCATGAGGTGGATTGGTGAAGACCAGTTGCTGTCTGAAGGTTGCAGAACACCTACCACCAAAAGTTCATTAACCTGCTGCCGGGCCACACGCAACTTGATAGGGGTGAGGTGTCAGACCTTATGCCTAATAGGAGGGCCGGTAGTGGTAACTATCTTGTGTGTTGTTCCATCAGTGACGGAAGAAACTGAGAACTGCAAATAAGATTGGTTAACATCCTGGCATCGAGTTTTCAGACAAGTAGGTTGTGACAAGGCATAGCCATTAGCATGAGTGGGGAAAGGTAGCACGAAAGTCACATGTCTCTTATGGGAGCAAGGTGTGCGCTTGTTTGGAGGGTGTGTGTGTGTGTGTGTGTGTGTGTGTGTGTGTGTGTGTGCAGTGCAGAGCAAAGGGGAACAGGTGGCGACTGTCCGCTGTTAACCTTGCACTGGACAACCGGCCACTGGGTCTTGTGGCCGGTGACTCAGGGAGGGGGAATGTTTATCAACACGCACGGTAGCTGTCCAAGAGTTGGGTGTCATCGCAACGGGCAGGCGGCTGTCATTAGCAGCACTGTTTCAAACGCACGGCACTGGATGAGGTGAGGATGACGGTAGGGGGGGGGGGGGGTGGACATCACATGTAAGTAAAAGTTGTGGACTAACCTGGTGAGAGTTCGAGCTAGGCTCGGCCGAGCAATCTTGTTTAGATGGCGGTGCCGTGGACTGCAGTTGCAGAAGCGAGGTACAAGCCGCGACGTGCTCACTGTAAGTTGATGTGATGTGTTGTTTCAGCTTCTCATTGTCCTGGCAGAGTTGTGTCGCCAAGTCATATTTTGACAGTTGGTCGGTAACACAGGTCACAATGTTTCCCGCTAGGGCGGAGCTCTTGCATATGATAACGTATGTTACGGTGGAAACAGAGCGTTGGACATAGATGCAGGTGCACAGAATGTGAGTATTGCTAGGATGATGGAGCACTGAAGCCTGTACGATCTTCTGAGATAGTTTGTAGTGAGACAAAAAATCCATACCAAGGATCAGTTCATGGATGTCGGCAATGTAGAACATCCACGGAAAATGTAGAGAAGAAGATGGGTACACTTTAACCTTTACTGAGCCTGAGGTAGGTAACGTTGTTGTGTTGACAGCTCATAGAAGAGACTTCATCTGTGAAGAAGTGGGTGGAACCATCTGTAACACCATAGCTCTTATACTCTACTAATTTATTTTGCTTTTGTTTTATTTAATGTTACATCGTTGAGATTCTGTAAATGTGTTTGTGTGAATCGATAACATAAAATTGTATACTCCTTTCTTTGTAAGAAATTTGATGTCATGATTTGATTCTATGCAATGTAGTGTATCTGTCATTTAAACTCTTTGTCCCATTTGGAGGGAACAAAACTTGCTGTATATGATTGTAATTTCTGTGTGAACAATTTTTTGTAGATATGTCAATATGTGCAAATGTCCTGTTTTATTTAAAATGTTTGTTTGCTGTTGTGTAAACTGCTGACCTTCACTTAGGGTTCTTAGTTATTTTGTATGTAAAACATCTTGTGGTTCCCCTTGCGAACAGAACTGTGTAGTGCATGCAAATTGTGGTTGGCATAGCTAGAAAAGGTGGAAACAAGTGTCAGTCGGGGACGAGCTACCAAACTGCCCACTGCCATGTAAAAGTTACATGTTGTGCTGGTTCATAGAGAGGCTTTTTCTGCTACTTTCCAATGCCTCGGATGGATGGATAAATAGCTGGAACAATTCTGGAAAAGGTATTCATCATCGTCACCAAGAAGGGCCAGAGTCCAGCAATTCTGTCTGCAAATCCACCTACCAACATACAGTTGCCACCACATTGCGCAATCACTGTAAAGGAGTTCTATAATAATGTACAGTGAAGGATCAGCTTATTGGGCGATTTAGTGTGCACAAATATAAGGTAACTTATAAATAAATTTATGTACCTACCTTGATTTTTTCCCTATCACAACACCTCTCAGGTTCCTCTCCATTTGAATTATGATTACCGAGTGTCCTATTTTGTGGAAAAAATGAAAGCCTCCAAGTTAGACAGTTAATTACATAATATTGTTTGATCTTTGATGAGAAGGGAATATTCAGATTTACTGTGGATTTAGTGAAATTGTGGGAGGCAGTAAATGTAGTTTTGTGAAGTTTAAAGTCACCTATTGAATCATTTACTTGAAAGTAGAAGACTGTGGTAATAAAGACAATTTGCAGTTTCTTTTAAAGATTAAAAGCTCTTAAAACTGAAGCTTATAAAGTTTTGCTTAGTATATGATCACATTGCTGTCTGTAGTAAATTCTAAAAGGTGAGTCAGTCTCTTGCAATTTTGTCAATATTGTGTTTCACTGTAGTAAAAGTGGAAAACTGCAATAGTAGAAAATTATATGTTCATGATTTCTAAGTGTTTGTCTCTCTTGTGTATTGGAAGTGCATATTAACAGTATAACAGGATCCACAGTTTGCCTATTATGCTAATGCTAGGTAACAAGTAATGGGAAGACAACTATTTATGAAAACCATAATATCTTTATTCAAAAGATAGTGAGAAGCAACCTGTTAGGGGATTCCAATTAACTTTCATTTTAAATAGTAAAGTATTTAACTAAAAGAGACTTAATCTATGTCCAATTTATGATCCTGCAGTGAATGTTAATAGTAATGTTATAAAGACCATTCAGTTTGAACAAGACCTGAAAGTAATAGTGTGTTTTGGTATCTGTTATATTTTGCCAATAGTTTGTGCTGCTCTAGTTGTTAGCTTCAATCTTACCGTAAACATATGTATGTGTCAGAGTTCATTGCACTTGCGTGTGGCCAAGTCTAGGTTGTGTTTGTCCATTGAAGTTAGTTCATACCTATTTTCTTAAATGAGAACGTTAATCTTTCTCTTGCCTAATTAGGCTGGCGACCATTTTCCTTATTCTTTAAACAGTATAGCTAGGCAAAAACATTGTTTGTTACTGTCTGAATATTTATGTAATTCTGACTTTCATTTCCGATAAGCCATCTCCTTTAGGTACAACACGGTCAACCTAGCAAAATTCCTCTCAGAGGGTAACACTGCTCTGTTGCTTTATACCATAATTGCTTTAACAAGATAGTTTTATTTCACGACCTGCCTCCAACTTTAAGGTTATGGTATAGCAGTACCAGACAGGAGTGTTATACATCGAAGTAGGTATGATCAACACGTCAGCACCAGTGTCGACCAGAAAAGCTAGACCAACGCATAGAGATGACCACTCATCTGAGCAGACGAGTGAACATTGTGTAATGTAAGAGGACACCTGTTAGGTTCCCCACAGGATTCGGTGTCTCTTAATTCCAGCAGCCGGCATTTGGGTGTTGGCATGGCAACCTGCACTTCTTGGCATCGTCGCCAAACACTTTGTGGTACCAGCAGAAAGAGTGAGGAGGAGGTGGAGACTGTGACAGTGGTGGTGGCTTGTCCTAGTTGATTTGTTCCAGCAAATAGACCGGAACCTAAGGTGTGTGGGCGATCCTGGAGTGTTCAGACAACGGAGAGCGTGAGCCAACGCTGCCAGGAGAAAGAGACGAGGTGACAGTGGAGCGAGCCCTGCCTCTGCCGGCCGAAGGTCAGTATGCAGGGGCAGCTGTGCCAACAAACGGTGTGGAATGAACCAGCTGATGTTACCGCAGCAGTGAATACAACTGGCGAGAGCCGATGGACTCAAATGAGTGTGGTAACTGGTGGATCTGTAGATTGGTAGGTAGTTTGGCAGACCACACAGTATATAGTATAGCGTCAGGCATGGTATGCTCGTTCACGAGCAACCAAAGGCGGCGCCAGAGCTGTGAGGGGCTGTGTTCCCCTAGGTGCACCTCATAGAGAACCTTGATTATTAACTCTTGTGGCAAACAGGCAAGTCGTTCCATTACAGTCTTCTTCGCAACCTCGTATTTTGATGCATGTGGCGGCGAAAGGAGCAGATCACAAATCAAATCCAAGTGGTCATGGAGGTGTGTGACAAGGCAGATAAACTTTGAGTTGTTGTCAGACACATGATGTAACTCGAACAGATGCTCAACGAGCGCGAACCACAATGCCGGATTGTCCTCGTATAAGGGTGGTAGCTTCGGCAGGCTTCCAGGAGGATGTGATGATGGTGGCTTCAGTGTCTCCTATGGTAGCAGCTGAACTGAGGTTAAGTCAGAGGCCGGCACAGAAGGCCCGGATTTAAACAAGGCGAGTGAATCCATAGCAGTGGCAGCTGTCATAATTGACTGTGTGTCATGAAAACACAGCGCGGCAGGCACAGATTGTACCACGGAAACAGGCGGATGGACGGCACATGAGGGGGGCCCAGAAACTGGACCGTGAGTGACGAGTGCTGGATGGAAGCAATCCACTTCCAGAACAGGGCAAGTGACCCGTGCAGAAGACACAGGCGGGTCTGTGTGAGAAGCTGGTGGTTGTGCGCTGACCCCGGGAAGTCGGGGGGGGGGGGGGTAGTGGGTGTAGTTGAGAAAGCTACCTGTGTAGAAAATATCTGATGCACACAGTGCATGTGGCGGGCCACTGAGGTGCAAAACACTGAATTGTGCATGTAAATTGGATACAACTGGAACACCAGGTGCGCCCAACAGATCCGGCGTGGTTTGTAGAAATGGCAGCATCGCACACAGCCCGACAGTGACTGATGTAGCAAGACGGTGGGTGGCTAAACCAGTGTTCAAATGGAGATCACTTTGTTCTTGGAACATTCAAACAAGGCATTGTTTGGCATGGTCATTGCGTAGTGCATATAACTTGTTGCATAAACACCAGAGCGGAAGATGTGAAATACGAACTGCAGAGCCATCATTATGGGAACGGGATCAGTAATCAGAATATGGAAAACTTAATTCCCATTCATGTCATACCTCATATATATTTACACTTGACACTGCATCCGTACAGAATGAAGTATAACAAAGAACTGACTAAAGTAAATTTAAGATGGAGGCTCGATAGAGTTTACAGATATTAAGTTTCGTTGTCGATACGAACTATCGATGCCACAAATCTATCGTCCTCATTTGTGATGGGATCATCAGATACCTAGCCTTACAGATTCATATAAATTTCCTTTTCTTCTACAGGAAATTCTGATGCCTTCAGTAATCCAGGGTTTCCATTTTGCAGCCTGAGGATTATTTCTCAAGATTATTTTTGGAAATAGAGATTAAATTTCTCATTAATATTGCTCTCCATAAATACAGGGCTCCAGTCGATCTGCTGTAAGAGAAGGTAGAAAATTTCTAAGTTATTATTGGCTGGCCTGACAGTTTTAAATGAGTGTTTTGGTTTATCACACAGTTTACTGTAAGCAGCTGATCATGATGATCTGACAGACTATTGAGAATTTGACTTACAATAATACTGTTGCTTCTGTATCTGCCCAGTGATATATTGTCAATAAGGCTCTTACAAGGACTAGTTACTCTAGTGGTAAAGTTAACAACTGAAATTAGGTTAAATGATTCCATCAGGTGCTCTAGTTCTCTTCGGCTGGTAGTTAAGAAGTTAATATTAAAACCATCCATGATAATTAAATCCTTGTGTTTTGAATATATCTGGTACAAAAGTTGTTCTATGTGGTTCAGAAAGATGCATATTTTCCTTGCAGGGGCCCTGAAAACTGACAAAATTATAACTGACTTATTATTTATAGTAATGTCAGTTCCACAGGCTTCAAAGTGAGAATTTACACTGTAAGTTTGCACTATCAAAAACAGATAGCAGCCGTGAATTTGCTCACTACCTCAAAAAATACAAGTTAACTCTGAGTTGTGTATTAATGGAAGCAAAATTAAGGGAAAATGACAAACTTATTATGAAATCATCAAACAAAGCTAAGACAACATGGAGCTCGGTACAGAGACTTACTGGAAAGGTGGAAACACACAAAACTATTGTATTGTCACAGGCAGGCAACAAGATCACTGATCCAAAATTAATTGCTAACCACTTAAATACTTACTACACCAATATTACTGGTGAGCTAGTGAAGGAACAAATGGGAAAAACATCAAACAAAATATTACAGGAAATTCCTGGAATTAATGTAACAAATACATCCATGTTCCTTCGACCAATAAGTAGGGAAGAACTGTTAGGCCTAAACACCATAAATTCATTAAAAACAAATATTCAGCCGGAGTTGACGATGTGCCACACTATATTATAAAAGTATTAGCTGAACAGATACTCGCACCACTGCTAGATATATGCAATTCTTCGCTATCAAGTGGTATTTTCCCACAACAGTAAAAACTGCAAAAGCTGTACCCCTTTACAAAAAGGTTGATCGGCAGCAGATGGTCAACTACAGGCCTGTGTCACTCCTCTCAGGTTTTTCAAAAATCGTTGAAAAACTATTTCTGTCACAATTAACTGATTTCTTTAACAAAAAATAAAATATGATCTCAGGAAGTCAGCATGGTTTCAGGCCTCAGTGCAGCACTGAAACAGTCCGCTTTTAGCCTCATAAATCGTATTTTAAAGTCAGTGGATAGTCACAAAAATGTTTTGGGGATTTTCCTGGATGTAACAAAAGCATTTGATTTAATAGACCATGAAATTGTCCTAAGAAACTTAGAGTGGTATGGTGTAAGAGGCCTGCCACACGAGTGGCTGAAATCCTACCTAGAAAATTGCTCTCACATAACAGAGGTAAAACACATGAGAAAACATGAACTACAAGCTTATCAATCGAAACCTTCCTCATTAACCCACGGTGTACCACAAGGATCAATTTTAGGTCCCCTTCTCTTGTTAATTCTCATTAACGACTTCCCCCTACACATTCAACACTCCGAACCAGCGCTACTTGCAGATGTCCCGAGCATATTAATTGAAGGTAAAAACGAAATTGCTGTAAGTTTAAATGCTAAAGTCACAAATGAAAATTTCACAGTATGGTTTATGAGGAATAAATTACTGATAAACCATCAAAAAACAGTCGTCGTACACTTCAATACACAACAAAATAAAAACCCATTAAAACAAAACATGTCCATGGAAAACCAAATAAGTAACAGTGTCACTAAAAACAAAATTCCTTGCCATCTACTTACAAGACAATCTTAAATGGAATTCCCACACCAAATCATTAAATTCTAAACTATCGAAAATGACTTATGCAATGAGGATTATATGGAACAACACAAGTCCTGAAACAGAGTAGTGTATTATGCTTGCGTACACTCCGTATTGAGATATGGCATCATATTCTGGGGAAATTCTATTCATAGCATAATAACATTCCAGAAAAAAAGGATTGTGAGGATAATGAAAAATGCTAACAGCCGAAAATCATGCAAACCATTCTTTAAAGAACTGGGGATTCTACCCCTAGCATGTATCTATATACTAGAAGTTGTCATATACCTAAAAAAAAGCATACTAAAAATGGAAATGTATTTATTCAAAATAAATCTGTACATGAACACCATACAAGGGCAAATAGTGACATACACAAACGTCATTGTTATACCACACTGTGCAAGAAAGTTGTATATCACTCAGGTTCACATTTGTTTAATAAGCTGCCAAGTAACTTAAAGGCCATAAACAAAATTCACAGCTTTAAAAAATCTGTAACTTCATATCTCTTGGAAAACTGTTTTTACTCCATAACACAATATCTAGAAAAATAAGTTAATTTCTGTTGTAACAATATGAAAATGTAATGTAACAATATAGCAATATAACAATGTAACAATTTATAAATGTAATGTATACAATCAATGTAACAGTATATTAATGTAATATCATTTTGTCAAACATCTAGGGTATAGTATATGTACCTCAAAGATTCAGGAAGTAAATAAATAAAATAAAGTACTTATTTCTAGGGATTTATATTTCACATTAATTTTAACATAGACTGCAGTCTCTCCTTTCTCCTTTATGGATCCGCAATAGCTTTCTATCAGTGAGTAACCATCAATTTGAGGTATTTCAGCTCCATTTGTCACATGGCGTTCTGTAAGACATGTTACTTGTGCATGGTTTACAGATTCACCGTCAATACTGTCGAGATTTAGAAGCTCCAGTTTGTTTCTGAGACCACTGATGTTTTGGTGGAACACACAGAGTTTACTGCTACTGGCATTTCTTGGTTCGTAACTACACTTTCATAGCTTAGCATTCCCCTATAAACTCGGACTCTTTATTACACCTCGGATTATCACCAGTCTTAACATTTAGCCTACAAAACCTTAGAAACAGATTGCTGATTTTCGTCTAACGATATTAACCGCGTGATTACCTCTTGAGGCTTATTTCCTATTTCACTCAGCACTTTATTCGCTACAAGTCGTATTCCCAGGCCATTTAGATGCCGTTCATGGGCCGTGTGAAATCGGTGGTCAATATTGTTTATATTCAATACAGCAAAGTTTTTGAAGTATATAGCAATTGATTCATATTGATCATTAGCAGCAGGTATTTCATGATTCAAGCATGACCATTGTGGCAGATCATGATGATGCGGGATCTTGAGAACAACAATGTTAGAATGCGTTAAGTGATTCAAACATTCCTTTTGTTCCTGATAGGCATTTGATGTTTCGTTTTTAATGATATCGTTCGATCCTCCAATTACCACATCATAATCATTTGTGGATAATTTACCGACTCCTCCTGAGTTTGCATGTTTCCTCAATTCAGTTAAACCTGCACCTGGTTTGATGTATCCCATAGCAGCAATCGTTGTAGATGCCTCATATAGTATCGGAGAGGCGATTCCGCGCCCATGGCTGTCGGTAATAAGCATAAGTTTCCTTCTTGATTTTTCTTCCTTGCAGCATTGAGATTGTGGGTGATGGTATTGGGGAACAGCTGCGTGTTGATCAGACTGATTAGCTTCAGCGCTGTTATTCACCTAAAGCACCACTTATTTGAGTGTCTAATGTACGTCGATTAAGTGTGCCTTCACTGATAAATTGTGATGAAAGGGTTTTGTTGGTGTAAACACTATAATCCTTAGAACTGTTTTCACTTGTATGACTGGCGAGCACTTATTTGTGATGTTTATATCAGAAGTATCGGAGAGATCTGGACTGCTGCTCTTATTGAGTATGCATAATTCACACTTCCACACTTGTACGTAACGTACCTTATTCTTTAGTGAGGGGTCTAGTTTGCTACGTCCATAATGAAAAGTGCTTTTGCAGCACACACATACGCCACCATCCTTCATCTTTTTGGAACACTTTTTGCTAGAGGTGGCAAAAAATAACGTAACTGATAGAAATAACCAGTTACTGAGAAGTAACAGTTACTGCAATAATCGTTCCTCTGATACAGGCAGTTATTTCAATAAGTGTCTAATGTCAACTGTGCCTCGCGCCATCTGTTGACCGAAGATCGTACTACGCATTCCCGTCAACTCATCGGAGATCTGGCTAGGAACTAAGGAGAGGGTAGACCATTTGGAAGGCGTTCTATAGGGCATGGGAATAACTGTGAGACTGTGCGCGATCTGTTGATAAGAACTGTGTACTATATCGTGCGCCTTCGTTACTTTTAGCACAAACAATTAAATAAAGTTAATGTCCGAGTGGTGACTGATAGGAGTTGCAGTACAGTCATTTAACAAGTAGGGTCGTTCACTTAAGCCACTGCCTCATATGTCAGTTTAGCTTGGACAGGTAGTATAAAGAGAGGTACCATAAGGAATTCGAGCGACTATGGAAATAACTGTCAGAGATCGGTATTTTCCTCTCACTTCTCCGGCGGTGCTCCGCAAGGATACCGCCCTTCGATTGTGCCATTCCAGCACTAATTGAAGTGCTACGTTTTCAGGTGCCAGCCAGCCAGCCAGCCGAGCAGCAGCGGTCCAGCTGTACAGCAGCAGCAGCGGTCCCTGCCAGCAGCAGCGGTCCCGGCCAGCAGCCAGCCAGCCAGCCCGCCAGCAGCCAGCCAGCCAGCCAACCCCCCAGCAGCAGTGGTCCAGCCAGCCAGCGCTCCATTAGCAGCAGCAGTAGCAGCAGCAGCAGCAGCAGCTGAGGCATTCCTGCCAGCTGTCGTCGGAGTCAGCGCCTGCGCCAGCAGTGTGGGACTCTGGTCTTTGTCCGTCTTCTTCTTCATCCATCTTCGTCTTCATCCGTCTTCGTCTGTCCCCAGTTTTTTCTTTTCCTTTTTGTCCTGTGCATTTTTGTTTATCCCTGTCATCATGTCAGCCCCCACCACCACTACCACCACTACCGCCACAGCCATAGTTTATACTTCCCCCTCCGCCACCCCCACCACCATTACATGGTGTGCCCAGTCACACCCCCCTCTTTCCATCCCTCCTCTTCTCACTCTCCCTTCGCCCTCGCTCTTTGTCGCCCTCTCTCCAGCTTCTTCCTCCCGCTCCTCTCCCTCTGATCCTTTCTCCCCACTCCCCCAGCCTGTCACTGCCGCTCCAGCTGGGGTGGTGGCCCATCGGGCCACTGCCCATGCCCAACTCTCCCCATCGCCTTCGCCATCACCGGCGTCGGCGTCGCCGTCGCCTTCACCGTCACCATCTCTGGTGCCGTCTGCTGTGTCCACGGCGGGACCTGCCCCTACCCGCAACCTCCCTATAGCGCCTGTCCCTCATATCACCACCCACCCTTCTGCTGCCATTAAATGCCGTGGTGGCACCTCCACCTCTTCCGCTCCCAAAAAGGCCCTGCCCCATCCTCCTTCCCCCCCCCCAGGATGCGATGGATGTCTCCTCGCCTGGCCATGCTCCCTCCGCCTCCTCCTCCTCCTCCTCCTCCCCCCTCTTTATACAAATACCTCCTCTCCTGTCCCGATCCTACCCTTCTTGAGGCCCAGAATCTCTCCCTCCTCCTCCGCCAACACTTCCCTGGTGCCCTCATCTCTCTCCTCACTCCCAGACGGGATTTCGTTCTCATCTCCTCCCCCAGCCCCATCCTCCATACTGACATCCTCTCCCGCCTCCCCATCACCTGTTTTGGCCCCAATGCCTCCCTCACCCCTGCTCCTTCTCCATCTCCTACCCGCCAACCCCAACCACCACATCGCCCGCCGACCCTGACCGCCGTGATCACTCGGCTCAGTCCGTCGATCACGGAGGAGGAGGTGTTGGCGGAGCTCAAGGCGCATCCCACACTGGAGGTGCGGGCGGTCCGCCGCATTTTTAACTCGGCCGGCCCCACCCGCCTTATGCAGGTTTTCTCCGAGGACGCCCCCTCCATAGACCGTCTCCTGAAGGAGGGTGCCCTCCTCTTCAACCAGCGCTATAAGGTCGACCCCTCCCATTCCCCTCCTCAATCCCTGCGCTGCCAAGGTGTCTGTGCTATAACACACACCCAACAGCTGAGTGCTGGGAGGCCCCCACCTGCCCGCATTGTCGGCAAGCGCACTTCCTCCGGCAGTGCCACAACCTGCAATCTCCCCCATCCCACCTACTCCCAAAAGTGTAAAGCCCGACCCCCTCCGATCACTCCTGAACTCACCGTCCCTGTCTATCCTCTGGACGCCCCCACCCCTCCTGGCAATTCCCTTTGTCCCCCCCCCTCACCGCTGAGGCATCATCCGGTTCCTCGCCATTGTCCTACGGAACATCCACCCTTTCCAGCGCCCTCACACCCTCCAACAGGTCTCCCTCGCCGCCCGTTCCATTTTCCACTTAAAAATGTATGCCACCTACTCCAACAACCAGGCCCATTTCACCTTCTCCCGTCTTGACACCTTTGTCTAAATCCCTGTCATGGCGCGACAGCACCATATCCTTTTCAACAACATCCGCTCCCTTCCCGCCAACAAGAACCTCTTCTTGCACCCCCTTGCCACCCACCGTGTGGATGCCTTCCTTCTCAATGAAACTTTCCTCCAACCCCACCACACCGTCCACACGTTGCCCTACCTCCTTCACCGCTCCAGTAATCCCCTCCTGATTGCGCGTGGTGGAGTTGCCGTTGGTCACCACCGCCAGATCCCAGTTTGGCTCCAACCTCTCCTTCCGGACCCCACCGAACACCTGATCCTTAGCTACTTCTTCCCCGGCCTTGCCGTCACCTGCGCCACCATCTATGTCCGCCGTAACGTCCCTATTCCCTTCGCCTTCCTCTCCGGCATTGACCGTACCTTCTCTTCCTACGTGATCGCCGCCGACCTCAACATCCATAGTCGTTCCACCGACCAGTTACAGCAGTGGCATCAGTTCCTCTCCTCCCTTCAAGGCGACCTCATCCCCATCCCCTAGCACACCCGTCCCAAATCCAACTCCACTTCCGATGTTATCCTTTCCTCCCTCAACCTCCTTGGCCGCATAACGGTGGATGTCCTGGAGCCTGTTGGTAGCGACCATCTCCCTGTCCTCCTCACTGTTTCAGACGGTAGTCGCCCCCGCCCCGAGCCACACAATGACCCTCCCCCTAAGTACGTCCATGACTATTACCGTGCCAACTGGAATGCCTACTGGGATACCCTTTCCACCCAGGTCGATAGCCACCCCTTCACCTACCACCACCCTGATGATGTAACCAATGCCGCCGCCTTTCTCCAGCAGACCTTCTCTGAGGCCATGGAGGCCCACGTCCCTACTGTCGCCATCCACTCACACCGTCCTACCATACCCCCACAGGCCGTCCTCCTCCTCCGTGAATCCCTCCGTCTCTACCGTGCCTTCCTCCACACGCGTGACCCGGACACACTACAACACCACTGGCAACTCCAGTGACATGTTCGAAATTTGCTTGCGGCTAAGAAACGCCGAGAGTGGCGACAGACATGCACCTGTTTAAATGTTACCCTACCTATAAACTCGTCCAAGTTCTGGTCAGCCTTCCGTCGCCTGACCAGAACTAAACCCTCCCCCTACTATCCTCTTCTCCATGATGATCACCTCTTTCCTGACACCCTTAGTAAGGCCAATCACTTTGCCTCTTGAATGAAATTTTTACTCTACAGCGGAGTGTGCGCCGATATGAAACTTCCTGGCAGATTAAAACTGTGTGCCCGACCGAGACTCGAACTCGGGGCCTTTGCCTTTCGCGGGCAAGTGCTCTATCAACTGAGCTACCGAAGCACGACTCACGCCCGGTACTCACAGCTTTACTTCTGCCAGTACCTCGTCTCCTACCTTCCAAACTTTACAGAAGCTCTTGCCCGCGATAGGCAAAGGTCCCGAGTTTGAATCTCGGTCGGGCACACAGTTTTAATCTGCCAGGAAATTTCACTTTGCCTCTTACCTCTCCGATGTCTTTTCCATCCCCAATGATCCCCAGTTCGCTTACTCCCTCTTCCCGGATGTCTGGTTGAACTGACACCTCTGTCCCTCATTGCTACACTCACCACGAATCGCAACACCGCTCCTGGTAATGATCGTGTCACCTACCGTCACCTTCGTGAAGCTCCTGTCTCTTTCCTCTCAACTCTGACCAGGCTCTACAATGTAGTCCTGTCCACCGGTTACTACCCTGACCTGTGGAAAACTTCCTGTATCCTGATGTTCCTTAAACCTTGTAAACCGCAGTCTGCCGTCTCCTCCTACCGTCCCATCAGCCTTACCTCGGTCTTCAGCAAGGTCCTGGAATTTATCCTCACCCGCCGCATCCACCAGCATCTCCGCCAGCACCGCCTCGTTCCCGTTAACCAGTGTGGCTTTTGGCCATCCTTCTCTTCCGACGACCTTCTCCTTCACCTCACTCATCTCCTTTCCAAACAGCTTAATTCCTGTCGCTCCGCAATCTTCCTCTCCCTGGACCTCGAACGTGCTTATTACCGCGTATGGCATTCCGGTCTCCTCTTCAAGCTCCAAACCTTCGCCCTTCCCATTAATTACGTCCGTCTGATCGGCTCCTTTCTCTCCCACCGTCCTTCCTACGTCACCATCCATAACACGGATTCCTACACCTTTTTCCCCTCCGCCGGTGTGCCCCTAGGCTCCGTCCTCTCTCCCCTTCTGTACCTTTTATATACGGCAGACATGCCGCCGCCGTCACCCCCCATCCACCTTCTCCAGTTTGGCGATGACACCGCCTTCCTTGCCCTTGCCCCCACCCTGCAGCACTCCCAACACCTTCTCCAATCCCATCTTGACCGCTTCACTGCTTGGTGCAACCAGTGGTTGCTCAAGGTCAATCCCTCCAACACCCAGGCAATCATTGTAGGCAAAACCACCCTCTCCTTCCGCTTCCTTGATTTATATCTCACCATCTACGGCCATCCTATCGCCCTCACCCCCCACCCTTAAGTAACATGGCGTCACCCTCGACCGTCGACTCTCCTGGACCCCCCATCTCCGGACAATCCAAGCCAAGGCACGCTCCCGACTCCGTCTCCTCAAGCTCCTTTCTGGCCGTACGTGGGGTCTGGAACCCTCCACCATACTCCACACCTATAAATCCCTCATCCGCCCTAACCTTTGTTATGCCCATCCAACCTGGATCTCCGTCCCCCCTACCTTTTATAAATCCCTTCAAATCCTTGAACGCCATGCTCTCCGCCTCGCCTATCGCATCCGTCTCCCCTCCCCCATGCGGATCCTGTACGATCTCATTCCATTCCCCCACCTCCTCCTTTTCCTTGAAAGGATACAGATCCTGTACACCTCTCGCAAACTCACCCGCTTGTCTCGCCCATCCTCTCCCGCCCCCGCTTGCTGCCGTGCCTGTATTCCCCCGTCCCACCCGGTCTCCATCTCTCCACCCTACTTACCCTCTCCCAAGGTGGCTTCCACCAGCTCCCCCTCCCTGATGATGTCCTCCTCCCCTCCATATACCCCTCCTACCAACATTGATCCTCCCTCCTTCTTCCTGTGTCTGTTCCTTTGGGCACCCTCCCTCCCTCCTCCCTTTCTCCCACTCCTTCCCCCGGCCTCCTCTCCCCTGTCCCTCTACTCCTCGTCCCATCTCCTCAGCCATTGGCATCTTTGTTCTCCTCTCTCCACCCTCTCCACCCCCCCCTCACCCTTCTTCCCCTCTTAGCAGGTCCCCGGACTCGCACACGCTACGTGGACTTTCGCGCGCCAGAGATCATCGCCATCAGTGTCTCGTGTGTGTGAGCTCGTTTTGTGTTTTTAGTGTCCGCCATCACGCTTCTACGTTCACTTGTGCCGTCGGATTCTTCAGTGTTATGTGCGCCGCGTCAACGGGTTTTCAGTGTCGTCATCATCGAGTGTGAACGGCTCCGTGTTTTTTGTGTATCTGTGACCACTATTTTTTGCCCGTCACTATGTTCATTTTAATTCTCCATTATTGTACTGTTATTGTCAACAGTATGGCTGAAGAGCGGCGTAGCATGCCGCTGACAGCCTACCTGATTGTTCAGGTATTAAAATACCAATAAGGAAAAAAAAAAGTATTTTCATCTGGCAGTTATCGTTAATGGCTCACAGTTCTTGCTCTATGGCAGTTATCGGCTACCATTACAGGTAACCTGGAAGTTGGTAAAGGAATAACCGTGTGTCTGTGTTCCTGCACAGTGACTCCAGTATTAGGCCCCGGTGATATTTCAGAGACGATAGTTACTGGAGCGAACAAATATTTACGTACTTCTTCAGAAATAGCCGCTGGCCATTGCTAATGACAAATAACATGTCAGAATGTATAACATAATACAGTTGAATATAATAATTATTGTCAGGAGATTGTCAAAATATGTGAATATATTACAGTAATTGCTAATATTTACATAATTGATACACTGTCAGAATAAAACACAGTTACGCACTTTTAATAAATTTATCATACACAGAATACCCGATCTTGACTGTTGCAACCAAGTGCTGTCAAAACTGAAATATAGCAGAATTTTTACCTAAGCTGGTCTATCAGTCTCTGTTACGATTTTCATCTACAGGGTAGAAGGAGGGGTCAATGGAAGCGTCTGATTCTACCCGTCTGCTTCGACGTAAAAAGGTGTTGTGGTGTGTGAATGTCATTATGGCACGGTGTTTATGAACTGGTTTTTGTGTGGGGGGGGGGGGGGGGGGGGAAGAGGTTGGGGGGGGGTGGCTGGCCCATCTAGTTTGCAGTGCCGGAATTTGCTGGTGGTAATTAATTTTTTTTTCTAGCTGTGATGTTTTGTGTATTTACGGAGTATTGAATGTGATTTAATTTATGTAGGGATGATTGATTTGTCGACATTTGGGATGGTGGTTTTATTTTTCGCTGTTGTAGGTGTTGGTTTTTTGGCATCAGTAGCTGTGGTGGACCTATATAGCTCACCGGAAATGACCGATTCCCATTTTCATAGTTGTACGTGTTGATGTTTTGGTATCGTCATCTGAGGTTTACCTATGTAAGTCAAGGGAAATGTCCGATTCCAATTTTCGTGCTTTTAGTTGTGGGTATTGGTGTTTTGGTATGGTCACCTATGGTTGACCTGTAGTGTTCTAGGGAAGTGTCCGATTCCTGCAGATTTTTGTTGCTCTATTTTTTTCTTTTTGTTCTTCATTTTGTGTTTTGAGATCATGGTGTGTTTTTTTTACTAGCTTGTCCTCACCCTAAAATCCCCAAATTCCCGCAGTTGTCTCGTTGGTTTGACTGTATTTTTGGTGGGAGATGTTATTGTATTATTTATATGTATCTTAGTGTTTGTTGCCATGTGTATGTAGTGATGTCATAGACACACTTAAAATAGCCATTTCCGGTATATTGATAATGGGTGGAATCAGACACTTCTGTATCATAAAGTCTTTCAAACACACTGTAAACCGTGCTCTATCCGAAACCAAGTTTTTAATGGTTGCTGACTTGCTGGCAGTTTATTGAAAATGCATGTTCCTGAATATTGGACCCCTTTTGGGCCAAGGTAAGTGATTTTAGGTCTTTATGTAGTTTGCTGTTCCCATTTCTAGTACTGATATTATGTATTGTGCTATTGGTTGGAAATACTTGTAACAAATTTCATTAAGGAATAAATATACTAGGAAGCAGTGGTTAGAATACAAAGTTCCCTGAAGAGATTCCTACATGAATTTATACCACAAACGATTTTTATTACACGCTTTTACATGCTAAAAACTTTTTCTACGTTTGAGGAGTTACCACAGAATATGCTCCCTTATGAAATAATACGGTGAATAAATGTGGTATGCCCTTCCCAACTGAATTTATTATCGAGTTGTAGTCCCAGAAATGTAACACTGTCAACCTTTTCGAACTGCATGTCTTCATATGTTATAAACATGCTGTAGCTGGAGAAATCGAGCAGTTTCCAAATCTCACATAAAACTTGGATTAGCGTACTCACATTTTCCCCAATAGGACTATCTTTTACAGCACAGGAGTAAACGAATCTGTCACATTACGTAGATTTTTTGTTGTATTACAAGGCTGTACACTTTATTCTATTATGTGAACAGCACAAGAAATTAAGCTTCGAATTTAACCTACAGTACTCAGTTTACATATTACTTCATACTTAAAAATGCACGTTGTTAACATTTTACTTAAACAGTGCTGTGGCGAAGTTCCGCGTACTTTCTGTTGCAACTGCGAAGATAATATTTCTAATAGCGACCGATAACCTACAAACAAATAATATGAAACACTAATAATCGTTCTAACATCAACTAAAATGTACCCAGAGTTAATAAGCTAAGGTTATGAGACGATTCCTACGACATTCCTGCCATTTCACACTACTCGCAGTTATACTGATAACTAAACTGCTGAAAACTGATGGATTCCAACTATGTCGTTATTTAATTGTAGCCCCTCGGAGTATTCGGTATTCGCTAGCGAAAAATAACTTGGCAGTTATTTTATACAATATGAATGAAAAAACACACAACGAATTACTTCGTATAATCACAGTTGCTTCACGTACCTACTTAATATCTCTTATCTGTTTGTAATTTAGGACTGCTTACAAACAAGTTTATTTTTTTCAGCCACATCTTTGGGATATGTCAGCAATGTTTACTGTTCAATTCATTTCCTTGTATGAACAACTGTTGTAATTTGTACATACTTCATTAGTCTTGTTTTAGTTAAAAGCCGAAAGTGCAGTATGATTTAATCAGTTTTGTAGGAACTGGAACTCAGCACCTTGGTTTATCTCTCTTCATGAGTGGTAAGCAGCTTTGATACGCTCACCCTTGAAGTAAAGCTTCGTGTTTAACATTCTTTCACGACCGGGGTGGTGAGGGGGAATGCAAGGCTGGAGATTTGAATATTATTCAGTTTCCTAACAGATTTAGCAATAGCGAAGAATTGTCTCGTTCGCTACTTCGATGTGAACACGAAATGCACTCTGTAACTACACCGAATCTAGAATTGCGTCCCTCTGCAACAGTACGCTCCATCTGGTCTATAATGTAGTTTACAGTGGCTTGGTCGATATACACTAAAATATTTGTGTGTACTGAATGTGATAAATTACCCATCACAGCTCTCAATGGAAAACATTGAAAGCCGCCGAACTCATGCAAGGAGTGTACGCGCTGCCATCTAGCGGCTACGTGGAAAAATAGATTAGAGGTTACATGCCGCCAGATCGTCACATGAGTTACTATAATTTACTTCCGTATATAATTGTCAATCAGATTCACAGGTATGATAGATTGTCATACAATTGAAACAAAACTACAACTTTGTATTAAATACAACCTTTGGCAGGTTAAAAAGGTATTATTTCGATAAATAGTTTAGAAATTATATGGCTGTTCTCACAATGAATACTGTCAATAATGTTTTTAAGTAAAACGTTGAGAAGCATCGGTGCCCTCCCGACCACGTCGAACTCCTATTTTACGGACTCGATTCCAACCCGAACAATTTGTTTGGGCGAGTCGGTCTTTATATTATTTTTGAAGAGAGTTGTTAAAAGCATCTTCTCAAAATAATTGCTAATCAAACTCTGTAGGACTATGATTAGAGCTGGTGGGGGAGCGCAAGGTATGGAGGCGGACGTAGTTTGAAGCTGTTCAAGGTGCAATTCTTTGGTAGCTTCCACCAACCACCCAAAAATGTTACGGACTTACGAGAATTGGTTCGTAATTCTTTATGCTATGGACCTGTCATTACATACCGGTTGTTGCTATCCCCCTCCACTGCGTTGAAAATTTGTTTATTACGGTATATTGTTTGTTGTAAAGCTGATTTTCGCATTTTCTGGAACTACATATGTCTCGTATATATTAATCTCGACAAAACATAACGGTTTTCATTCTCAAATGATGTGATCTTTAAAAAACACACCAGTTTATAAACCGTGGCCACCACAGGTAAATGGGCAGAGAAAGGAATACGAGGTGAAGCATGCATTGCTTGTGTAGATAGCATCTGAGGTAGAGCACATCTGTGCCAAAGCATACGTAGCTGCAACAAAATGTAAGTACAAATCAATCACCCTGTGCATACATCCCATAAGATTAATGCAGTTTAACTATATAGCGTTGGTGAAACATAACTCTTTACTTGCAGTTAATGATTCCCATCTGATAATCCTCGTATGCATGTGATGGCTAGTAGGGAGTACAAAATGGGTATTGGTACAATTCATCCACATGAAGAAGCTATGCATGAAATAGTGTGTATTTAATTTAATTTAAATATGATAACAAACCAGCTGCACAGGTTCGCAGCCACTTGATAACAAACCAGTGGCCGAACACGATTGTTGTTTCAATTTTGATTTTAATAACTGATTCACAACTTGTACTTCTTCCACCTAACACCAGTTTTTCTAGCCTGTTCGGTACCTACTGCCCCTCGATCCTGACTTAAATAACTGTTGGTTTTGGCCACGTCTCTCCCATCCACCCATCTTGCTTTACCAAAAACCTTAACTGTTTCAATTATCTTTCCATCCGACCTCTCATACAGATTCTTCATATCTCATCATTTGCTTCATTACACTATAATTAATGATTGTCAAATGGTAGTGTGGCTCCTGGGAAGACTCACTCTACATCTTTCATTTGTAACACAATGAGGAATGGAATTTTGTGTCTTCTGGGATAAAAGTGTTGAGATAACACTTGTCAGACAACAAAATGGTTCAAATGGCTCTGAGCACTATGAGACTTAACTTTTGAGGTCATCAGTATCCCTAGAACTTAGAACTACTTAAACCTAACTAACCTAAGAACATCACACACATCCATGCCCGAGGCAGGATTCGAACGTAGCGGTCGCGCGGTTCCAGACTGTAGCGCCTTGAAACACTCGGCCTCCCTGACCGGCACTTATCAGATAGCTACACACATTTTGTTTGTGTCCTGGGAACAAAACTTTTTCCCTTAGGGTACATGACGTCTCGTCGTGTGTACAAATGGATTGAAATTGTTCGTTATTTTTATATGTGATTTCTCTGACTTATTTAGTTGGCCTACCTATTTGTATAAGCATAGCTGTGAGTATCTGATCGGCCACTAGTTCTTAATATTATTGCTGCATTCATCATCAGAAATATCTTTCCAGTAGCTGTTCTCCACCTTTTCACAGACCTTTTTGTGTGATTGACACACACCCCTCCAGCTGCCCTCCTTTCTTACACTTTACCATTCCTCTCCTAACACTGAGGTGATGTCGTGCCTAACATGCTCTGGTAGCAGTTGGGAGGATCAGTTATGGTTCTTGGTCCGGCAATCAAAATTTATGTTTTGTATTGTTCTCCAGATCTTACCAGTCAGGTGCTAAACCTAGTAGCATGTGATAGCCAGTAGGGACTACAAAATGAGTATCAGTACAGTTCACCCACATGAATCAACTATGAACGAAATACTGTGTATTTAATTTTATTTAAATATGATAACAAACCAATTGCAGATATGGTTCCTTCTGAAGTGCATAGCCACTTCTTTTCCCAAAAAGTCTGATCAGTACCTGTCTCTAAAGACCATGGCCATCAACAGGACATATAACACTGCACTTACTTCCATTACAAAAACAATAATGTAAATCTGTGACGATATTCTTATAAATTTGGTGGAGGAATATGCTAGTACGAAGATTTACCCCTAAGGACAGCCTTATGTGGGAGCAAGGCACCACCCCCTTCCTCTCCCAGGTCTCATCAAAAGGAAAAATATAGTATAATCAGGTGTTTTTCTTTCAAGAAAATGATTTAAAAGGTAGCATTACACAGATTTCTGATAGGGAGTGACCTGGAACTTTTTTATGGCTACTTAAAAGTCGCCATTCGAACAGTTTACTTCAGTAGCTCCGACATTTTCGCTGGCAAAAAAAAATGCAGAGGCATGACAGGTGCTTGGTAGAAATCATTTCACACACATACACACACACACACACACTCAGTGTTTCATTGTTTCCAGTAATCAAATTTTAATCATACCTTCCGAGTTGGTAAAAGCCATTATGTTAAAGCTTGTTTTATAGATACACTAAACAATATAGGCAATGTATTGCTATGAGATCTTTGATTGTTTTTGTAGTTCCAAGACCATGTGCTAAGAACTGAACTACCGGCGGTACAAGTAACCTGCAAACCGGAATTGAAAACGTTGAAATTTGCATATTATGATAGGCAGCGTCCTGAATTATGCTGAAACACACTGAACCATTGTAGCAGATACTGAGAGTATTAAAAAGTAACACCTCACATTCAACATTTGCAGGCCATCTAATGGCAGAGAATCACCATTCAACAAAAATACAAAATGATTTAAAAGTTCTTAAAATTATCAGTAGCCTACATAGTGGAAGTTTCTGAATATAACTAAACGTTTTGAAATTCACGCGCCAGTGAACAAATAAAAGCACAACGAAACAAATAAACATTAAACAGTTGCACTAATGTGCTAGGTAAGAACAGAAACATTTTATGCATTCGCTATGTAGATAAAGTAAACATGTGTCAAACCATCAGAGCATCTCTTATAAAGAAAATAAGTCCCATAACACATCGTAAATAACAGAAATAGACTGGAAGAAGCAAAAATCGTATGTAACAGTATAAATACTAATGGAAGAGGAAAAGAAACCGTTTGTTTATGTTGCAGGTGACAGATTGTAAGAAAATGTCTGGTAGTTAGAAATTTACCAACAAAAATGCAACTCATTAGCACATTGTAAAGTATGTACAGAACTATGTAAGTATTTGTTATCGAAACCTGTATTCTGTGACTAATATTCATGTCAACAAAAACATTCAATGTGTCATGTGCAGGATAAGCGCCATTGTGTAATTGTCTGCATCTATAAACCAATGCAAATTTCATGCCTGATGATCATTTCTTCAGGTGTACACGTATAACATTTTAAGTTGAAATTTGATTGTAACCGGAACATAATAATTTTCAGACTGGAAAATACAAACATCTCACTGATGAAGGCACAGAAAGAGCAGTAATTTGGGAAAAGTCATACAAACAGCATCTTGCATAAGGCGGAATTTTTATCAGCAAGCACGGAAAGAAGGAGAGCGACATGTAAAAGATGAGCTAACAACTAATTCACACAGTATGCAAGAATTACATAAGTTAGATCTTCACTGTTCAAGGAGCAGGAAGTGTATGGAGGAGAAGTCTGTTGATGAAGAATTTTCATGAGGACTTGAGTTGTACACTATGTAACACAGTAAAATATCTGGGAGTACTGTAAGGATATTGTTTGCCTTAACAGATTCTTTCCATCATACAGGTTGCAGTAAACAACAGATGAGAATTTCAGACTTACTCTCATTGAAGATTGTAGACAGAGTAGAAGATTTATTGGGTTTTACCATTGAAGATAATAGATAATTCGAGGGTTGGATCCCCACACTTCCTAATCGAGGATTCACACTGCTACACTTGGGGTGTATCTTCGTCTTGGAAGAACCCCTACCGTTTCTGTTGTATCGTTGCCCGCCACTGCCAGGAGCCTGCCGCCACCGCTGCCGCTGCCTCCGGTGCTCGCTGCTGCTGCTGCTGCAACCGCCGCTGCCTCCCGCCACCTAGTGCTCGACGCTGCCCCCAGTTTTAATTCCTTTCATACTTCGGCGACTCCTGTCGCACGTGGGCACTGCCTGCAATCATGGACACTCCTACTACCACCATCATCTACACCTCTCCTTCACCTGCCCACACTGTAACAACGTGGAGTGCTTCCACAGGGATTAACCCGTCTCATCAACCTCCCCTACTCACAGTCTCCTCCCCTTCTATCTCCTCCTCATCAATGTATCCTCATCTGTATGTCACTCCTTCCTCTCTGCCCCTGCTCCTGCGCGTGCTTCTGCTCCCCTCCCACTCCTGTTGCCCGCCGAGTCGACTTCCCCCCCAACCTCCCCCCTGCAACTACCACTGCATCCTCTGCCTGAGTAACCACCCGCTGCACCACAGTCGCCACCATAGACCGCCCTAACCTCACGCCAGTGCCACTGCCACACAAGAGGGCCCTGCCTCCCACCACCTCCCCCTCCATCCAGTCCCTCATCCCTTCTCCCAGGCCACACCCACCAAAAAATCTTCCAAACGCCCCAGTGGCGACCTCTCCTCCACCCCTTCATCCGAAAACCACTGCCCACCCCACTTCCCTCTGACCACGCCATGGATACCACCCCACCTACCTCCACTCTAGCCCCCTCCCTGTATATCTTTGTCCTTGCCAATCCTGATCCAAAATTCCTTGATTCCTGCACCCTCACCCTTGAAATCCAGAAGTACATCCCCAGTGCACCCATCACCCAACTTATACCTCGCAGAGATTCTGTTCTCATCAAGTCCCCCTCTCTTTCTTTCCATATTGATCTCCTCCGGCATCTTCCCCGCATCACCTTTGGCCCCCATGCATCCCTCACCCCTTTCCTTACATCCTCCTCTCCTCAGCAGCCCCAACCCCCCGCTGTACGCCAACCCTCACCACCGTCATCATAAAACTCAGCTGTGTGGTCAAGGAGGCAGAAGTGTTGATGAAACTGGACTCCCACCCCACCCTGTAAATCTGCTCGGCCCGCCGTATTTACAACTCCTCTGGCCCTACTTTCCTCATGCATATATTTACGGAGTCCGCCTCCTCCATCGACCACCTCCTCACGCAGGGAGCCCAGATTTTCAACTGCCACCACTCTGTTGACCCGTCCCATTCCCCTCCTCAATCCTACTGCTGCCAGTGCTGTCTCCTGTACAACGACCACCTCACCCAAAAATGCAAGAACCACCCCCTCCCCCCACCTGCCCCCATTGTAAAGTCTCCCACTTCCTTAAACAGTGTCCCAAACCTGCCTCCCTTCCTTCCTGCAACACCTGCAACGAACCTCACCCCATCAATTCCTCCAAAAGCAAAGCCAAACCCCTCCCACCAACCCTGGGCTCACTGTCCCCATTCGCCCCATCTACCCGCCCATTCATCCCAACAACTCCATCCCCACACCACCTACAGCAGAAGACATCATCCGGTTCCTCACCATCGTCCTACAGAACATCCATCCCTTCCAGTGCCCCCACACACTCCAGCAGATTTCCCTTGCTGCCCTCTCTGTTTTCCACTTAAACACTTACGCCATCTACTCCCAAAACCAGGCCCACTTAACCTTCACCCGCCTCAGCACCCTCATTTAAGCACCTCTTCCCACTTCCTATCCACCTTCTGCCTCCTGGCACATCACCTGTATCATCTCCTCTACCTCAACATTCGCTCCCTCCCTGCCAACAAATACCTCTTCATGCATACCCTATCCCAGCACCAGGTTGACTCCTTCATCATTAATGAAACCTTCCTCCAACCCCACCCTGTTCTCCGCACCCCCTCCTATCTCCTTCACCACACTGACAACCCCCTATCCCTCGCCCGAGGTGGGGTTACTATAGGCCACCTCAAGCATCTCCCTGTCTGGCCACAACCCCTACTCAATGACCCGACTGAACACCTTCTCCTCAGCATATTTTTTCCTCTCCCTCACCATCACCTGTGCCACTATCTATATCCGCCCTGCAGCTCCTCTCCCCTTCAACTTCATTTCCCATGTTGACCATACTTTCTCCACCTATGTGATCGCTGCTGACCTCAACATCCACAACCGTGACCCTGCCACCCTTCGGCGGTGGCATCAGTTCCTTGCCACCCTCCATGGCGACCATGTTCCTCTTCCATAGCACACGCATCCTGAAAGTAACTCCACCCCCGATGTTATCCTCACTTCCCCCAAACTCCTTGGTCGCATAGCCATTTACGTCCTTGATCCCATTGGTAGTGACCATCTCCCTGTGATTCTCACCACCTCCTCTGCCTGTCCCACACCTGCCGCCACCTGCCCAGCTGCCCCTCCCAAGTCTGTCCATGACTACTGCCGTGCCGACTGGGATGCCCACCAGGAATCCATTGCCTTACAGGTCAAAAGCCACCCCCTCACCTTTCACCATCCTGCTGACATCACCCATGCCTCTTCCCTCCTTCAGAAGACCATCACCGACGCTGTGGAGGCTCATGTCCCTACCAATCTCATCTACCCTCACCGCCCTACGCTTCCTCCATGGGCCATTCTTCTTCTGCAGAATCCCGCAGGCTCTACAGCTCCTTCCTCTGCAATAGTGACCGGGATACACTCGTCTGCCACTGGCAATTACAGCGACACACCTGGATCCTCTTTACAGCAAAGAAACGCCGGGACTTGCGCCAGACATGCACATGCCTCAACCACCCTCCATGTCAACTCCTCCAAGTACTGGCCAGCTTTCCATCGCCTTACTGGTAGCCTACCCACCCCGCATTACCCACTCCTCCAAGACGATTAACCCTTTCCTGACAACCTCAGTAAGGCTAACCATTTTGCTTCCCATCTCTACCAGGTCTTCTCCATTCCTGATTATTCCCATTTTGATTACTCCCTCTTCCCCATCATCCTTGACTGCACTGACACCTCTGTCCCTCTGCTCGCCCCTAGCTTCCAGTACTTGGATCGGTTACCCCCCTCAGACATCAACACTCCCATCACAGCACATGACATCATGCTTCTCCTCCAATCCAAATGAAACACCACACCTGGTCATGATGGTGTCACCTACCGCGACCTCAAGGAATCGCCCCCCCCCCCCCCCCCATCCTTTCTGACTGTCCTTGCTACCCAGTACAATATTCTCCTCTCCACTGGATTTTACCCCGGCCTGTGGAGGACTTCTCATGTCCTGCTGTTCCCTAAACCCAACAACCCTCCCCCCCTATCATACCTTTTCCTATCATGCCATCTGCCTCACCACCGTATTCAGTAAGGTATTTGAGACCACCCTCTCTCACCATATTCACCGCCACCTTAACCAGCACCACCTCCTTCCCCTTACCCAATGTGGCTTCTGGCCTTCCCTCTCCACCGACGACCAGCTCCTTCACCTTACCAATCTTCCTTCCTTCCCCTTGCTCCACTATCTTTGTTTCCCTTGACCTCCAGAATGCCTTTGACCATGTCTGCCATCTTGTCCGTCTTGTTGCTTCCTTCATCTCTCATCGTCCCTCCTATGTGACTATCCACAATTCCAACTCCTGTAATTTCTATCCCTCTGCCGGCGTGCCCCAAGGTTCAGTCCTTTCCCCTCTCCTCTATCTCCTGTTCTCTGCTGATATGCCCAAACCTCCCCCACCTGTTCATCTTCTCCAGTTCACTGATGACACCGCCTTCCTAGCCCTTTATCCTACCCTTCAACAGTCGCAACGTACCCTCCAAACCCACCTTGACCAATTCACTGCTTGGTGCAACCAGTGGTTCCTCCGTATCAACTCCTCCAAGACCCAGGCGATCTCCATAGGCCACACCACCCGCTCCTTCCATCTCCATGATTTCTACCTCACCATTTATGGCTGTGCTATCCACCTCACGCCTACCCTCAAATAACTTGGCCTCACCCTCGACCACCACCTCACCTGGACTCCCCATCTCCTTACCATCCAACACAAAGGTCACAACAGACTCCGCCTCCTGAAGTCCTGTCTGGCCAGACGTGGTGTCTGCATCCTTCCGCCATCCTTCACACCTTCAAATCCTTGATCCGCCCCATCCTCTGTTATGCCAAGATAACTTTAATTTCTGCCCCTCTCAGGTTCTATAAATCCCTCAAAATCCTTGAACGCCATGTGCTCTGCCTCGCCTTCCGCATCTGCCTTCCGTCCACCACACACATCCTCTACGACCTCATCCCCTTCACCCACCTTCTCCTTTTCCTTGAACACATCCACACATTATATATTGCCTGCCGCACTGATCTCCACCCCTTGGTGTCTCCCTTCGTCTCAACCCCCAGCCCGTTGCCTCGCCTTTACCATTGTGTCCCACCCTCTCTCAATCTCCACACCCTCTGCCTCCTTTCCCAACACACCTCCACCATCTACCCCTCCCAGATGATGAGCTTCACCCTGACATTTACCCTTCCTACCAATTCTAACCCCATCTTCCTCCTGCCTCCTCCTCAGAGCTCCCTCTCCTCCCCCTCCATTCTCCTGAGCAGCTTTCCCCTCCTACTCCACCACCCTCTCTTGTGCTCCCCTTCAGTGTCTCTGCACTCCCTCCTACCTTGTCTTCCCTCTTCATCTCCTGCCCCACCAGTCTCCTACCTCTTATTGTACCTGCTGATGCCCCTACTCTCTTCATTCCACCCCCTCCCCTTGCTGCCCCTTGCTCTCCCCTCCTTTTCCATCCTCTCTGGCCTCTCCCTTGGCAGGTCCAATCTGGCAGTTTTATTATTCATCATGTGAGCTGCAAGTGGGTTTTAAGTTTGTTGTTCTGGAGTGTTTTTAATACTGTGGCTGACTTTTAACCTGTGCGTGTGCCTTCAGTGTCTTCTTTGTGTTTTAAGAATTGCCAGTTGTGTTTTTTAACTTTAAGTCAACCTTTTTTAACTGTCCCCCCATGAACGTCTCCATGTCTGTGTATTTTTACCACCATTGTCTCCCCTTACTCTGTTTTATGACCCCTTTTTTTATCGCCTTATATGTAAAATTTTATTCTTGTCCTAGTTGTCATATCACTCAGATGAAGAGCAGCGGATTGGCCGATGACAGCCCATCCCTGTCCATGTGGGGCAGGGGAATGAAATCACAATAAAGAAAAAAAATTGGAGATAATGAATACATAAATACTACTAAACACATGTTGTTTCCCATTTCCTGTGTACTTCGTGAAAAACAGTTTACTTCACCATTTACAGATACTGGAATTGTGTTCTCCCAGAGACCACGCTGGTTTGAGGTGGCAGACAGATGCTGTTTGAGGTGTGTCGTTAATTAGCGTGCGAATGTTAGCGATTAGCTCCTTGACGTGCCTGACAAATTTCGAGTTGCAGATTTGATCTGGAGGAACTGAAGGCTCAACTAGCTCGGCTGGGAGTGTGAGGGGTTCTCTTTACAGTACTTCTGCCAGGGATGCGCCGAGGTCCTCTATGTACGTGGACAGAACGCCTAACATTACCCACGGTAAGGTGTCAGCTCACTCACCACCGTGGCATATTTCTCTAGTGAATTCAAAAAAATTAGTTTAAAACCAGAGTTCTGAATTATGTCAACAGACTGTTTTGAGCCACTGCTTTGACTTATTGCAATTACATTACAATCAGCTGCTATTATGATATTTTTCCTCCTTACTTTCTTAAGATTATCAAGAAGACACTGGAGTTCGGACAAGAAAGTTTTAGTTACTGTACTTCCCATAATTCTGTAAATTGAAGTGACTATTTTGTTCATGTCTTCTAGTTCAACACAACTACTTTCAAAGGAGCACTCCTCATGTAAACAATCAAAATCTGTTTGTATTTCATATGTTATGCAGGTATCGAGAAGTATGCAGTCAAAAGCAGAGGAAATTCATCATTAGGAACTGTTGCCTTATCTCATCATGCCTCTAATATTTTGGGTCAAGTAATTTTAAGAGTCTGAAAAAATGCCATGCCAAGTAGCTGTGTCAGGTGTGCTGAATTTGCTGGAAGAAATATAAATCTTACGTTGTCATCTTGACACATCTCAACTGATTCTTAGAGAGGCGCAACAATAAATTGTCCCCAGTGAGAACTTTCTTCACTTCCAGCTTTATCAGACATGGGACAGCAACTGTAAGGACCTAATCTGCGAAGCAGAACACAGTTAACCAGCCAGACTTCATCTGATTGTATCTTGCATCTTTTGGCCTACCTTTAATCCGGCCTTGATATAAATGCAAAGCATTATACACAACATAAGGGGATGGTATTGTGCAGTCTGCAGCAACTGGTAACATCATGGGGGGGTCAATACCGTCCTGGAGTCCATGACCCTTTTAGGATATTTAGTTCCCCTACATGCGATTACATTTCATTTTCCTCAATTGCCTGCAAGGTCCATCTCACCATAATTCATTATATTGGACAGCGGCAAATTCTCTATTTTGTTTGACAGTTCATCAAAGTAACTGTTGGCAGTTTCTGGTGTCACTCTTTGTTAGGCACCTAAGTGTTACTAGCAGAGTACCCATGTAGATGTAGATGGACACTGGCTCTGGAGTGTTTTATGTTTTGGCACATTTGCTCTGTCAGTTGATCTTTGTATTGTCTCATAAATGATTCCACAAAATCATGACTGGGAGATTACGCTTAAACCTTTCCACCTGTACCCCTTTTTGTCCAGAAAGTCCTCTAGTAGAAGTTGTAAAACTGCAGAGTCGTTAGGATAGCCCCATTCGCTGCATATTTTCAATCTATCTACAGACAGCTTCAATTCTTTGAAAGACGGAACAGTTTTCCCAGCCTGAAGTTTAAAATTGAGGCTACCTTTTAGATGTCTGTGCAATTCACTATAATGAATCCCACATTTTTCAGCTACTTTCTGCAGCCTAACACCAAATTCGATGTTAGAGAGGGCATTTTTTATATGATCAGGACAGTATTTCTTGTAATCGCCTCCAACACTGTGTTTGTATTTCCATGACATACTTGAACAGCAGCTCTGAAACAAGAAGAATATGTTAGTTATTCATATAACATAAGTAGAGAATGGATAATAGCTTTTTATACAGCATTAGCATGGCATACTAGATTTCTTTTTAATCTTGCTATAATCAGGTGAATAGAAACACCAAAATTGTTATGTTTCTATTCACTGCACAAACTATAAAAACCAAATGTAAAAAATATGATAATTCTCAAGAGCTGATTCGTTTAATGTAAAACAGAACCCAACCTTTACTGTTTTATACAGATGTTAGAAGTAGTATTTACAATGCCATTAACTAGCACACATATAATTCATATTTACTTTCCAGAGAAGTTCAAAGTAGGTAGGAAAACATCTTGAAAACTTTCGAGAAAGACACTAGAATAAATGTCAATGTACAGTGCTGACAAACAAATAAAACATAATTTCCTTGTTGGTTTAAAGTGTTGCTGACCCAAAACCAATAGTAATTAAAAATAATGTCAAATACAAACTTACAGTTTTCAGAGTAATTATGTGTATGGAGTTTGGTCTGTATTCACCCCCATTGTTTCTATTCACTCCATTTTACATTATATAAGGGAAGAAGAGTTACTTAATAGCCAATAATAACAAAAATAAACGCAAATACCTAATGAAAAAGAATCTTGAGCCCTTAGAAATTTTTAATTTGAAGGAAAGGTTTTACAAGAAATTGGAAAGTGCACTTTTGAGTTTTTCATGTTATTGACGTCTAATGCACAAGTTTGGATTCGCGTCATTCTATCCCACACGTGTCATGTAATTGGACAACGTAAACTGGTATGCACTTCCAAACACATGTGTTTGGTGTGCTGTGGTGCAGGTATAAGTCTTTGTGTAATACGGGCTTTCCTATTTATACGTTATTGCATGACAGTACGAATCCAGTGCTACTGAGTGCATGACTTATGGTATTGAGTTGCTGCACCACTTTGCATAGCTGGAGATTTTTTGTGGAGACACGACAATAAAACCTGATGGCAAACTTGAGAACTATATTTAAAATTATTATGATATGCCTTGAAAATGTAAGTCTGATTTAGCAAATCGATCAAAGAGAGGTCAAGTTACTGAAGCCACTAGAATGCAACAAACCTTGGAGCAATCTCAGATCTGCCCGACCTTGTAGGCAGAACATAATGCTGTCTTTAGACCTACAGATGGTGGAATAGACAGAAGCCAATTGCTGTTTTGATGCTGAGCATCATGCATCTCTTCTAGCTTTTGAGACCCCTGAATGTTCACAATGGCAGCATCATTTAAAGGCTGTGGGACAGACACAGAAGTTATGCCTTTATATTTCGAACATGGAAGGAAATCAGTGAGGCTACATTTAAATATGATCCATTAATTGACTGTAATCCTAGGGAGAATGCCATTATAACCCATTTAAATGGAAGAAAGACTTGGTTTGTGTTGCTCTGGTGGCAAAATCTCTCTTCCATAGCTAGGTGAGCCAAAAGAATCCCTAAAAACTCTACTTCTGTGGAAATCCAATGAATCAAGGTTCTTTTTTTATTTTATTTTTTTAATTTATTATTATTATTTTTTTTTCTTTTTTTTATGATAAGAAAATATAATGCGTGCTTTCAGATAACTTCATTTGGCGGGGACGCAGAAATCAAATGCCAGGTTTTTCACCAACTTTTATGATTCAAGGTCAAATTTACCATAGAATTGTCTCTTTGCTTTCACCAGACAATCATCACAGCAAGTTCCTACAGATTTATTTCAGGGGTGATGAAACCAATGAAACAGACTATAGGTTTAGTAATATCCAAGTAGGGAATATGTGGGTGATATATTGCAGCATTAATAAATGAAGTAGCAGCCTTGGGTATAGTTGAACAGTTTTAAAGTCACAGAATCATTTTGTATGTTCATGATGGCAGACTAACCAAGGTGTCTCGTGCAAAAATATGTTATGATGCATTCCAGTATCCACAATTTGAGCCTACAACATGCTTATCCTTCCAAAACAAAAAAAGTGCCATGTATTGAAAAAAGTGCCATGTATTGACTGTTACGCACATCATATGATTATACAACAAAATGATTTTAATATGATATCACAATGCAAGCAACTCGCCAATCAATATTGCTTATAAATGTATGTTAAGGTGGAAAGTGAATGGCTGTGATACATATCATTTAATAAAGCTTAATTGAGAGAAGGGAATTATATTCATCTGAAAGACAGTGTTGCGAATGATACAAATATAAATCCTAATAATATGGGCAAGATGGTAACCCTATCCTATTCATCTGTTAATAGTCCACAATACCTGCATGAGTGTACTCAAGACAACATGTAACCCAGCATGGAAGGAAGTAGTTGATTCATTACCAGGACATGTGGCTGTTCATAGACATGATATAGTAGCAAGATTTTTAGGCTAAAAATAAAGAAGCTAATGTCAGTTATAACTAAGGGAAAAATATATGGAAAAATGCTATGTTTTATGTATACTGCTGGGTGACAAAAGTGAGCTTACAGCATGTACATATTTTACTTTGGTTAAAATATAGGTTGAGACCTTGTCAAGGTGCAAAAATACCCAATTCAAGTACTGACAAGACACTGCACAATATTATTGTAAAAGTGTGATCCATGGCTTACATGGATTTAACAATTCTCAATCTCCTTGCATCAAACATGTATATTGCACAAAAAAGTTCCCATGTAGGCCTCACATGCAAACCATACACAATGCAAACAGATATCCTCTGTACTGATGTAAGAGCACCAGAACACGACAGTCAGACAGCAGTGGTAAAGCTTTGAAAAGGCGGTTATGTTAATGTCGATAATAGGCGGGTTGTCCTCTATTACCCAATTTTGTCAATAATGTTTAAAGTGCATACCAATTTGGAGGCTTGCAGTTCACTGCATGCCATAAAATGTATTTTGAAATACATTAACAGAGGCAGTAAATAAGCTATTTTCAACTTCAGAAACAAAGATCTCACAAATCTGGTAAATCAAGTGCACAGGTATCAGTCCAGCTGTTATTTCAGTAGCAACGAAGCTGTGTGGCGTCTTTTAGGTTTTCTGCAATTCGGAGACACCCCACCATAGCACACATCAATGTTCGTTTAGAGAATGGTGAAAGAGTGTATTTTAATAAATAATTTTTGTTAGATAATATTAAGCCTGCAAAAAGCACCACT
Source organism: Schistocerca nitens (assembly GCF_023898315.1). Lineage (NCBI taxonomy): Eukaryota > Metazoa > Arthropoda > Insecta > Orthoptera > Acrididae > Schistocerca > Schistocerca nitens. Next base: position 134,918,954 of record NC_064624.1, read on the forward strand.
GATTGCATTTTTTGATCATTGTCCAAGCAACGATTTCACAAAAACCCTTTTATATGTTGAGGTGACTAGATATAATACCTGGATTGTATCAAGGACAGAATGTAAATGTCACATTCAAGGAATCCATGTTCACAATTGACCTGGTGTTAAACCTGGCTGTGTTTTAGGCTGAGTCTATACAGTGCATGTCAGCAACATGGAATGCTTTTGCTTGAAAATGATGCTGCACCATGTATGAGGCCCAAACTGTTTCAAAGATCTTAAAAAATGCAAGGGTCAGGAATTATTGATATTTAGACAGGTGAGGGCTAAGAGTTGGTAGGAAGAGATAACCATTTTGCTCCAACACTGGAGGAGGCCGTACGGCACAGATCAGTGACAAAAGTGAGGCAGCTTTTTGCAATATTAATGGCAACCTCTGGGCTTTCAGATCCACAACAGGTGTGCGAAAACTACAGAACTGACATGGGAGAGGATATAATGCACACATTTAAATACCTTACTACTACATAGATTGATTTAAACTACAATGAAGCTCTCATGAAGGTGGAAGACCACATAATAATGATACCTGGCAAAGATTCATCATACTCTGTATTGAGTAGACCAATTCAAACCGAAGGGATTAGCAGTGATTTACTATGAGAAATGAGTTATGATGCTGTTCATTGCAACAGCAAACTTGTGTAAATGTTCCACAGTAAATACACAACTGACAACAGTTTTCAACAATGTTATGCAAAAAACTGGCAATGATGAAGGTGGTTTGTTCTTTCTAGATGTTCTGACAGCAACTGGCATCGCATGAACATCATCAACACCTGTGGAGTGCTGAAGCCATGATTCATGCAAGGGAGGGGGGTTGTTTATCCTCATTATAGAGATTACTGGACAAAAGGTGATCCCAAAGGCACTACTGAAAAAATGCAGGGAAAGCAAAAAGTGACAGTGTGGTGTAGATTAACTTCTTCCAGTGTCATTGGATCCTGTCAATTGAGACACTGACAGATACCTGCAAATGTTAGAACATTTTCTATGGCCTACCATTTCTGAGTGCGACAATTCACATGAACTGCTGTTTACCCAAGATGGAGCTCCTCCTCGTTACACCTACAATGGCTCTACAGACACTTCACAAGATGCTGAATAGGTCGCTGAGATCCCACAGAATGTGCTCAAGAAGTCCAGACCTCACCCCATGTGGCTACTTTTTATGGGAGTAGGCTAAGGAAGAAGTGTATTGCAGCAAACAGCAAACACTTGGCAAGCATGAAAATAAGATCGGTGAGGTCATAAATGGTATTCCCACCAAATTATTGAGGATGGTCAGAGCTAATTTACCTGTTGATTTCAGAAACTGCCTAGAAAATATTGGAGTGCACACTGAATTTAAAATTAATGGTGTACAATAACTACATGAGTGCAAAAAATAGAATTTATGCCTACAGTATTTTAGGAGGGAAAAATATTAAAAACAGGGAGTTACTTTCCACCCATCCCATACTGTAATAACAATAAACCACCAGTACACTGCTTGATGCTATTCATACATATACCATCTAAAGGTAATTGAATACATTAGTAAGGGAGCTACTACTTTGGCAAGAGCTGGTGTCTGTGGCTTTACTGTACAGCTACTGTTTATCTGCTGTCAGATGCATAATGTGTACTTGATTGCAATGGCATTATCAAAGGCAAATATTCTTACATCTGTGACACCACGTAGATAGTCATCGTGATGACACACACAGTGAGCATTATCGCTGCCTAAAGACAGTTGTTGCCAGTACTTTGCTTAGGCGACACGTAATGTAATTGTGCTCTGATCAAATATGCAAGGTGTTTCTGCGAGAGTGTGCATAAATGTAACAGGACATAGAAAACGCTCCACTAAACAATTTTAGCTTGGGAACCTGGGGTTGGAGAAACCAGCTTTGTCTAGCATTCCTATTTACTACTCACATGCATACAAGTATACACATATTGCACTGTTTACTTACATTTACGCCGGCCGTTGTGGCCGAGTGCTTCTAAGCGCTTCAATCTGGAACCGCGCGACTGCTACGGTCGCAGGTTCGAATCCTGCCTCGGGCATGGATGTGCGTGATGTACTTAGGTTATTTAGGTTTAAGTAGCTCTAAGTTCTAGGGGACTGATGACCTCAGATGTTAAGTCCCATAGTGCTCAGAGCCATTTGAACCATTTTAACTTACATTTACATTTCTTATTTCCTGTGAGGAAACAAGGAGGACTAGCCTGATTACCAGGAAGTCATGATGGCGTTTTAGTTTACTTTATCTGTCTGGAAGGTGGCCTTGCTGTAACGTATTTGCATTGTGCCGTGACAAAACAGGCTATGAATCAGTGATAGAGCCATTCATTTTTCAGTGCTGTTCAGAGATGTGTAATACAATATGATGGAGCAGTACTGGAACAATTTCACAGAACTCACTGACATGTGTATGGGGAAGTAAATTTCAATGGTTATGCTGTTGAAAGGCTGTACAGGGTCCAATTTCCTAACAGGCATCCTCCATCATGATGAGTGGTTGTTTCTCTAGATTGACAAATGTGGGATTCTGGTTCATTGGACAGAAGAAATGAGGGACATGGCAACATCATGACCACTTGCATGTTGGATTTTGAATAAAAGGTGCTGGAACATGTTGCAGCAGACCCCACTACAAGTACTCATTGTATTGCACGTGAAACAGACACAGCACACATTAGTGTGTGGTGAATACTCCATCAACAACAATTACACCCATATCACCCGCAGTGAGTCCATGCACTACTTGTGACTGACTTTGCACTAAGGATTGCATTGTGTCAGTGGTTTGTCCAACAGTGGATTAATAATTATGGCATGTGATGAGGGCCTCCCGTCGGGTAGACCGCTTGCCTGGTTCAAGTCTTTCGATTTGACGCCACTTCGGCGACTTACGCGTCAATGGGGATGAAATTATGATGATTAGGACAGCACAACACCTAGTCCCTGAGCAGAGAAAATCTCTGACCCAACCAGGAATCGAACCCGGGCCCTTAGGATTGACAGTCTGTTGCACTGACCACTCAGCTAACAGGGGCAGTGGATTGATTGACCAGATTTCCTCCAAATTGTTCTGTTTACTGATGAGGCTTCATTTGATTGTGATGGTACTTCAAACAGCAGGAATAGCCATGTGTGGGATGAGGAAAACTCTCACACTGTAGTAGGGTCACACCATCAAGTGTGTTCTGCTGTGAATATCTGGGCCAGCATTGTACGCAACTATCTCATGGGGCCAAATCTTCTATGTGGCCATCTGAATGGCCACTTGTACAGAATTATTACAAATAATACAAAAGGAATATATAAAAGTACCTCTTGCAAGAGGATATCTGGTATAACACAAAGTACACATTAATAGGTATAGAAAAATTACATTAAAAATATGGTAGATCTTAATAGCTAAATGAAAGACACAGTAATGTTAGCAGTGATTGTGAGTATCATAATGCTCAATAGCATATCAAATTAGTAAATGAAAAAGTCAATTACATTTAACTCTATTCTACCGAATAGAAGGAATTACCTAATAAATACTGTTTCAGATGTTGTTTAAATTTGGAAGCTCGTGGATAAGTAATTTCAGTGATGGTGGGAGAGCATTGAACACCTTGCAGCTCATGTAATGGACTCCTTTATGTGCAATAGTAAGGTTTTTGATTAATAATGGAAGTCCATCTTCCTCCTGGTATTGTGTATATGGTATGAATCATTGGTTTTGTACGATTGTCCATTTTTACCAATGAAACATAACAGGGTGTAAATATATTGGCATGTGATTGTCAGTATCCGTAATTTTCTGAAAACATTCCTATGTCTAGGCTGGACTCCGCTCATTATCCTAATAACTCTCTTTTGGGCAATGAATATTTTTTTGGATAGTGGCTGATTACCCCAGAAAACCATACCATACAGCAATAATGCATGGAAATAACTAAAGTAAGCAGTTTTTGAGGTGTCTCAGTCACATACAGTGGAAACAATACAAACAGCGAATGTTGCTGAGCTGAGTTTTTTGTGGAGGTGCAAAATACATTCAGATCATTGTAGACTGTTGTCAATGTTTACACCCAGAAACCTGGTTGACTCAACTTGCAGTAACTCACTACCATTCAATGTAATACTTAATTGATCCTCAACTTTTTTCCTTACTTGGAAATGCACAAACTGAATCTTATTAACATTTAGTGATAACCCATTATTTACAAACCAATTACATACATCACTAAAGACAATGTTGGCCGATTCCTCAAGATTGAGATTGGGAGTTTTGTTGATGAGGATAGAGGCGTCATCAGAAAAAAGAATAAAGTGGGTTCTAAAGCTGGTATGCAAGGGATGGTCATTGATAAAGATGAGGAAAAGAAGGGGGCCTTTGACTGACCCAGAAGGCTACACTGTTACATAACAGAGAATGAAATATGTGGAATAAAGCAACACCTGACCAAATTTCATCGTCTGTGTGGTTGATTCTACTTAAATGTTTTCTTTTGTGATAAATTTATGAGAATATAATCCCCTTGATCAAAAGGATCTGCACTGAAATGAAAGACTAAAACTTCACACTGCTTTTCTTACTCTGGATCTTTCTCTTGCACAGAAAGGAACAAAGTATGCAGCCATAAGCATATTCAACCATCTCCATTGTATATTAAAGCTTCTGACAGATATCGAAAGTTTGAAAAACAAACTCCAGTTACATCTCCTCACCAATCCTTTTAGTCCATAGATGAGTTTCTGAGTGTATAATATCAGGAGCAGTCAAAAAGTTTCTTTTCAAAGGCTGTACCATCCAAAATTGGTTTGCCACTCAGGAAAAACCACTATGAGAATTGAGGTAATCAACCCACTAAAACACTAGGTTGAAGATACCCATTTGATAAAACACTGTGTTGTGCTGCGTGAAGTAGCCTGTAATGGCCTGCTAATGTCCTCATATGACAGGAATTGTCAAGCCTTCGAGGCCTTCTTTAAGGACCAAAGGCACGATAATCACATGGGGAGGGATCAGGATGGAATGGTGGATGCTCGAGTGTCTCCCACACGTGTTGGCATAACTTTGCACACCGACTGTAGTCTTGTGTCAAATTGTGACCATCACAGAACATTGCATACCATTCTACAGCTGCCCCATATACATTCGTAATTCTCTGATGGATGTCTACTTGTGTTTGTCCTTCAACAGTTAAGCAAAGAATATCAGCACATTGGTTCTGTTTGGGCACATGTGGTAACAACATCACCATACTTCACATTTCCGCATTTACTGTATATACGTTGAAAAGACACAAATGTCACACTTGTCCCTTACCCATATGTTGGGGGTTATATTGCTGCATTGGAGTTGCACTATGTTGCTTATACACTGCAGCAATGCCCTCGAATGGTAACTCATTGATCGTCCCTTGTTTTTAGTGCTTACCTGGTTAGGTTGCATTTATAAACTTGCGTTTTAATTTAAGAGTAAAATAAAATATCCAGTTATGTAAATGGCCAGCAAGTAGCCACTTTTTCACAGAGAATGGCTGTCTTATTTGTAAACTATTGACACATTTAACAGGAGGTTAAATTGTCCTAATTATTAATCATGAAGCATGCAGAAAAACTAACCTGAACTGAACTGGCATCGTATTTCGCATTAGGCAAGTAACCCTTTAGCCATTTTATCAAATAAAACCTCAGTTTCCATCTCAGACTATCGACATCATATAAAAACAACTTTGTGATTTTCACTTCTCCAGCTTTTAATGTTGCTTTCCCAAGTGTTCTGCTAGCATTGTACACTTCCCTCTGAGCCTACACTTTCGTGTTTCCTTTCTCACCTGTGCTTTTGGGAAAAGTTGTACATGATCTTATACTATCAAGAATGTAGTCAACGGATTGATAAAACTAATTTCAGTATGTCTAACTAGAGAAACATAATTTTTTTTTTTTTTTTTTTTTTTTTTTTTTGTAGCAGAAGGTGGTGTAGAATCAGCTTCTCCAACAACACAGGCTTATTAAGGGTAACATATTTACGATTAAAACACAGAAAGTAATAGTTCTGACTCTTCTATAAATACACAAAACAAATACTTGTGGAGGTGAGTAACTTGGGGTCTATACAGTTCAGTGAAAGTTGGTCACATAACTGACACATTGGTGCTGAATAACAGTGTTTGTAGGTTGGACTGGAAAGCACTCAGAAAGAAGCACACACTCAGTGCACTCATTTGTCAACACTTTGTCCACTAAAATCACAACTGTCTGCCAAATGGTGAGCAAAGGCAGTCCCAGACTGAGTAGATCCATAATCTCATGCTCTAGACAAAATCAATGGTATGCTTCAACAGGGTCGAAATGACAGTCCGTGAGAATATTTCATACCACAGAGGCATTGTCAATAGGCACACCAAAGAGCCTGCAGTAAACATCAGCAGGTTGTGACAAGTTAGAATGTGGAACTCCACATAAGCCCTTAAATCTGACACATGTGTTTTTCCATGTGACCTGACACCAGCAGACGTATTCTGTTGTGCCATACCCAGCCAACTTGCCAGATTTATATGTAATTACATCAGTTGATCTGTCAGTACATATGGTGGGATTGTGAGAGGAAAGACTCGTTTGCTTTCTCCAATCCCTCCATCATAGATCCTTTGATAGCAGATAATGAAAGAAATTCTGGCTTGAGCTACCGGAGTCGGCAGTCGTGTGTATGTGAGGCTGTGTAAGTGCCATTTAACTGTGCCTGTCTGCAACTTAGTGTGTTATCCTTACGGTAAATAACAATCTACCTTTTCCTATGTTGTTGACATCCCTACCTGGAGTTTCCATTGTTTGATATTCCCACCTGGTGGGATAAAACCTGCAGCGTGAAATCCTTAAATTTGGTTTTTGATTACGTCACGGTTCTAGTATAGGAATCATTAGTAAACAGTGCCACATCTACATCTATACTCTGCAAAACATTGTGAAGTGCATGGCAGAGGGTACATCCCATTGTGCTACTTATTAGGGGTTTTTCCTATTACATTCATGTATGGAGAGTGTGAAAACTGATTTTTTTAAATACATCTGTACTGGCTGTAATTAATCCACTCTTTGTGGGCTCTTCAGCATTACCTGCAGTTAACATGAAGTTATTTGCAACCAAACGTCAAAAGTTTTAAATGGCAAAATAACACACAACATTACAGTACTCATTTTCCACAGAGTGCGGTCTCCAGGGTATGGTACACTTCTGTTACAAGGCTGCACTTTGCAGCTGGAGTGTGGAGGGAATGACATTATTCTTACACCATTTGCTTTTTCCAAGCTAATGATTGGTATCCTCAAACCGAGTTTCATGGTTGTCTGTGAGCTACAAAGTTAGCCTTTATGCACTTGGCATTAAATAGAGAACAAAGGACCAGAAAACCTGTGTGACAAATTGTTGGAATAAAATTAATTTAAGCATTATTATTAGAACTGATTATCATCGTCGGCTGATACTCGTACCCGAGTTTTCATTTCTCTCCTGAGATTTCCTTTGTCACGGTTCAGGCGTGGAAGTGTCGTCGATGGCTTAGCAATCCAATCCTAGCGTGGAACAGGCGGCCACAGACATTACAGCTGATGGAAGGTGGAGGACGTGGCTGAGCCTGGAGGAGTTTACATCTCCGGCGTTTGTCATCCTCCATTCTTCGAAGTTCCAGCTCAAAGTTTTGAAGAGCATTTGAGGTAACTGAGCGCCAGCAACTTCGGTCTTCTACTATTGTGGACCAGTTACTCAGATCGATGTTAAAGTTTTTCAGATTTTTCTTGTACTGATCCTTATAACGTTTGAGAGGGGCACCTCGTGGCCTTTTACCTGTGCTCACTTTGCTGTACAGCATCTGGCATGGAAGTCTGTCATTTTTCATCCACTGGACATGTCCGACCCATCTGAGTTGATGCCTAATGATAAGAGCTTCCATGCTATACATTTTTGCTTTCTAAATAACAGCTGTGTTGGATATCAAGTCATCCCATTTCAGGTTCATGATATATCTTAGCTTCTGTTGGTTGAAGCGTTCTAGTTTCTTCAGATCACAGCGATATAACGTCCAGGTTTTGCAACCATATAGCAGGGTGGAAATGACTACAGCTTTGTACACCATCAGTTTGGTGTACAGTGTTAGGTCTTTATTCAGGAAGACACGCTTTGTAAGACGTCCAAATGCTACATGGGCAGCACATAATCTATTCTCCACATCTTTTCCAGATGAGCAGTTAGATGACAGTATGCTTCCCAAGTACAGAAATGGTCCACTTGTTCCAAGGGTGAATCATAAATGGATATGCTGAAGTCAGGAACTGATTATATAGCACTGGCATATCAATTGATGACAGAACACTTTTTAAATGTATTAGAATGTAAGACTCATAGTTAGTTTGTGTACTCATTATTACTACTATAATTTGTGTTGTTGTTTAAACACTTGAACCTCATGTATCAGTTTATATATGATTTAGTTTGTAAGCCTCATGACCATTTACATTTAGTCATTACTGTAATAATCTGACACATTCTGCATCCTAGCAAACCACTGCATCAAGGATCTATGGAACACGAAAATAAATAAATAAAAATAAATCTGTAGTAGGCCTTCTTCTCTTCCTCATCTTTATCAATGACCTTCAAATTGGAATAGAATAGAATAGAATATTTTAGAATAGAATAGAATATTTTAGAATAGAATAGAATAGTGTAGTGCATCTAAAACTAATTTTACTATTTTCACTGATGACACCTCCATCCTCATCAACAATACTCCCAACCACAATCTTGAGGAATTTGCCTACATTGTATTTAATGAGGTACTTACATGGTTTAAAAGTAATGGGTTATTACTAAATGTTCACAAGACCCAGTCTGTTCATTTCCAAGTAAGTAAAACAGTGGAGGATCAATTAAGTATTAAATGTAATGGTAGTGACTTACTACAAGTTGAGTCTTCCAACTTCTTCAGTGTGCACATTGACAGCCATCTAAAATGGTCTGAACAGACTTTACACCTTCTCAAAAAAACTCAGCTCAGCAACATTTGCTATTCACATTATTGCAACTGGGGTACTCAGCCACTATCCAAACACAAATTCACTGCCCGAAAGACAGTTATTAGGATAATAACCAGAGTCTAGCCTAGATATTCTTGTAGAAACCTTTCCAGAAAATTTGGGATACTGACAACTGCATGTCAATATGTCTACTCCCTATTATGTTTAATTGGAAAAAATGAGCAACTACACAAAACCAATGATTTATACCATACTCACAATACCAGGAGGAAGATGGACCTCCATTACGAATTAAAAAACCCTAGTATTGTACCAAAAGAGGTCCATTACAGGGGCTGCAAGGTGCTCAATCCTCTCCCACCATCAATGAAATCACTTGTGCATGAGCTTCACAATTTTAAACAACAGCTCAAACTCTATCTAACAGATAATTCCTTTTATTTGGTTGAACAATATTTCAATTGTGTCAACACGAATTGATTTTTTCTTTTAACTAAATCTGATGTACTCTTATGCATTACAATATTGAGAATCATTGTTAACATTTCTATGTCTTTTAAGCAGCTCTTAATGTCTACCTTCATTTTAACTTTTTTTAAATGTAATTTAGTCTATACATCTTAATTGGTATTTTCTCTTACTCCTATGTCTCCTCTTGCAAGAGGAATTTCTTTTTGTGTGTTCCTTTTGTATAATTTGTAAGAATCTGACTCGTCCTACATCCATGCGAATGTCTCACTGTATTGGATTTATGGGATCTAAATAAATAAATGATAAAAACTATTTACACAGTTCTGTACATACATAATGCTGATGAAATGCATACAATCCACCCCAACAATTCCCTCTGACGTCCCCCTAAGCCTGAAGACATCAACCAGTTCCTGATCATCATCCTGCAGAACATCCACCCCTTCAGAAGTCCCTACACCATCCATAAGATCTCCCTTGCCGCCTACTCTGTCTTCCATTTGAATGCTTATGCCACCTACTCCCACAACCAGGCCCACTTTACCTTCACCCACCAAGACACCATCGTTTAAGCCCCTCTCTCCTCCCCTGCCACTTCCTTTCCCCATCCCAACACCTGGTGCATCAATAAAATCGTCTCCTCTACCTAAACATTCGCTCCCTCCCTGCCAACAAATACCTCTTCATGCATACCCTGTCCCAGAACCAGGTCAACTCCTGCATCCTTAATGAATCCTTCCTCCAACCTCACTACATTGTCCGTACCTACACCTATCTCCTTCACCGCACCAACAACTCCCTTCCCTTTACATGAGGCAGGGTTGCTATTGACCACCTCAAGCATCTCCCTGTCTGGCCACAACACCTACTCAATGACCCAACCAAACATCTTCTCTTCAGCATTTTTTTTTTTTTTTTTTTTGCCTCCATCACCTCTGCCACTATACATATCCAGCCCACAGTACCTCTCCCCCTATGACTTCATTTCCCTTGTTGACCATACCTTCTCCATTTATGTGATTGCTGCCAACCTCTACGTCCACAGCTGTGACCCTGCCACCCTCTGTCAGCAGTATTCGTACCTTTGCACCCTCTATGGTCACCTTGTTCCTCTCATACAGCACACCCATCCTGAAAGTATCTCCACCATGGATGTCATCCTAACTACCCCCAACCTACTTGGTCGCATCATTGCAGGCACTCTCGATCCCATTGGTGGTGACCACCTCTCCATCCTTCTCACCATCTCCTCTGCCCTTCGCCCCCTTCTGCCCCCTCCCCCTACGCTGCTGCCCCTCAGAAGTCAGTCCACGATTACTGCCATGCTGACTAGGATGACTATCAGGAATCCATTGCTTCACAGGTCGAAAGGCATCCCCTTACCTTTCACCATCCTGCTGACATCACCCATGCTTCTTCCTTCCTCCAGAAGACCATCACTGACACTGTGGAGGCTCACTTTCCGACCAAACTCATCCACTATGACTGCCCTATGCTTCCTCCACAGGCCAACCTTCTCCGTGGGTCCCACAGGCTCTACTGCTCATTCCTCTCCTCCCGTGACTGGGATACACTCCGCCATAACCTGAAATTACAACACATCCGCAACCCACACATAGCAAAAAAATGCAGGACTGGTACCAGATATATACACACCTCAAGTCCACCCTCCCTGTCAGCTTCTTCAAGTACTGGTCTGCTTTCCACCACCTTACTGGTAACACTTGGGCCCAGCATTACTCCGTTCCTTATGGCAACCATGCCTTCCCTGACAACCTCAGTAAGGCTAACGATTTTGCTTCCCACCTCTCTGAGGTCTAATCCATTCCTGATGATCCCCATTTTGATTACTGCCACTTCTCCGCCATCCTTGAACACACTGATGCCACTGTCCCACCACACACACCCGTTTCTAGTACTTGGATTAGTTACCCCCTTCCAACATAAACACTTCCATATGACACACCATAAAAACACGTCCTCCATTCCAAACACTACACCGTTCCTGGTCACGGCAGTGTCACCTACCGCCTCCTCCAGGAATTCCCCCTATGCTTCCTGGCTGCCCTTGCTACCCTGTACAATGTCCTCCTCCCCACCAGTTTTTACCCTGAACTGTGGAAGACTTCCCATGTCCTGCTGTTCCCTAAACCTAACAAACCCCCCTCTGACACCTCTTGCTATCGTCCCATCTGCGTCACCTCCGCGTTCAGTAAGGTCTATGAGTCCTTCACCACCTTAACCAGAACCACCTTTTTCCAACTAACCAATGTGGCTTTTATCGCTCCCTATCAGCCAAAGACCAGCTCCTTAACCTTACCAATCTCCTGTCCCTCCAACTTATCTCCTGTTGCTCTGCTGTCTTTATTTCCCTCAACTTCCAGAATGCCTACAACTGTGTCTGGCATTCCAGGCTCCTCTTCAAACTCCAGACCATTGCTCTTCCCATCACTTTTGTCCATCTTTTTACTCCCTTCCTCTCCCGTCGTCCCTCCTATGTCCCTATCCAATATTCCAACTCCTGTACTTTCTATCCCACTGCCAGCATGCTCCAAGGCTCCATCCTCTCCCCTCTCCTGTATACTGCTGATATGCCCAAAATTCTACCACTTTTCATCTCCTCCAATTTACTGATGACACCTCCTTCTTAGCCCTTTATCCTACTCTTATATGGTCCCAATGTACCCTCCAAACCCACCTCTAACATTTCACCACCTGGTGCAACCAGTGCTCCTTCGCATCAACCCTTCCAAGACCCAGGCAATCGGCACATGTCATATGACCAGCTCTTTCCAGCTCCACGATTTTTACCTCATGATTTATGGTCATCCTAGCTATCTCACTCCTACTCTGAAATACCTTAACCTCACCATTGACCATCAACTCCCCTGGTCTCCTTATCTCTTTACAAGCCAACACAAAGCCCACAATAGACTCCGCCTCCTGAAACTCCTGTCTTGCTGAACATGGGGACTGAATCCTTCCATCATCCTTCACACCTACAAATCCTTGATATGCCTCATCCTTTTTTATGCCACCATCACTTGGATTTCCACCCTTCCCAGATTCTATAAAGCCCACCAAATCCTAGAACACCATGCACTACCCCCCCTCCCACCTTCCATATTCGCCTTCTGTCACCCACGCACTTCCTCTATGACTTCATCCCCTTCCCCCACCCTCTTCTTTTCCTTGAACACGTCCACAACCTGTACATTGTCAGTCGACTCGATCCGCCACCACGCTCCTGTGTCCCCCTTCCTTTCCACCCCCATCCTGTTGCCACGCCTTTACCATAGTGTCCTGACCTCTCTTCATCTCCACACACTCCACCTCCTTTACCAATGCAACATCCAGCACCTACCCCTCCAAAATGATGGGCTTCGCCCTGACATCTACACCTCCAGCCAACTGTTACATCTTCCCCCTCCTCCTCCTCCTCCTCCTCAGGGCTCCCTCTGCCCTCCTCTTCCCTTTCCCTGAGTGGTTTTCCTCCCTCCTATACCCCCCTTTCCTGTGCACCCCATCTGTGTCTCCGTGTTCTCTCCTGCCTTGCCTGCCTTCTTCATATGCCAACCCGCACATCTCCTGCCTCTTGGTGCGCCCCCCACCACACCTTTTCTTTCCTTTTCTGGCACCCCCAACCCCCCAACCCACTGATCTTCCTCTCCCCTCCTTTTCCCTCCTCTCAGGCCTACCATTCCTTGGCAAGTCCCTACCAACAGTTTTTATTCTTCATGTGTGCTCTGTCGTTTGCAGCGCTATTTTAAGTTTCTCTCGCTCTGTGTGTTTTTATACTGTGGCTGACATTTAACTTGTGTGTGTGATTTCACTGTATTTTAAGTGCCTCACAAATTGCTGACTGTGTTATTTTAACTGTTTGTCACTTTTTAACTACCCCCCAATGAATTCCACTGTGTTTGTGTATATTTTCACCTCCATTGTTTCCAATGAATGGCACTGTGTTTGTGTATATTTTAACCTTCATTGTTTCCATTTACTGTGTTTTTATATCCCCCTTTTTCCTTCATTTTTTATGTATCGTTTTGCTCTTTTATTATTTGTATGCCACTCGGTTGAAGAGCAGCGGATTGTACCACTGCCAGCCCTCCCGTAACCATGAGGGGCAGGGGAATGAAATTGCAATAAAGAAAAAGAAAAAACAAAGCTGTTCAGCATCAGGATGGTTGTGTGGTACAACCAAATGTATTGTTAGGGCGAATCTCTTACTCACTCAAAATTTTTTTTTATGGAGGATGTCATTATCCTGTAGTATATTGAAATGTTAAATATAGTTATACACACTGATTGATGTCAAAATTCGAGCCTTCAGAAATGGTCCTACACTTGACTCACTCAGTGACATTCATGTGACTCAATTTTAACTATGCAGAATTATGTAAACATGTCTGATGGCCATTTTCTGGACCGAGAAGCATACATGTCTGAGAAGTTGAGAACACTGAAGGTTGTACATTTTGGTAGCAATGGAGGGATCCACAGCATATGCAAGACAAAAGGGATCGTGAAGCTTATGAGCAAGATGTAGGTGTCCACGGCTATGCTTCCTCTGTGAGAAGAGATGTGCATATTACCGCCAGTCACCTAAAGGCATTACAGAACATAAGAGAATTGATGCCTAATGTTTTTTATGCTAGAGATTTGATGCTACATAATTGCATACCAAAAATTATACAGTGGAAAATACAGGATGGAATGTGATAATACCAGGGAAGGATAGTTGCTACTGACCACATAGCAGAGATGCTGAATCACAATAGGTACAACAAAAAGATTCACACAATTATAGCTCTTGGCCATTAAGGCCTTTGTCAGCAGTAGACACACATACACACATGCACACACACACACACTTACAGAAACACATTTTGCACACATGTCTGCAGTCTCAGAGAAATGGAACCACACTGAGCAACAGCAACAGTGCATGATGGGAGTGGTGACTGGGTGGGGGTAAGTAGGAGGATGGGTTGAGGAGGGGGAGGGATAGTATGGTGGGAGTGGTGGACAGTTTAGATGGAAAGCAGGAGAGAAGGTCTCAGAATGAGATTTTCGCTCTGCAGCAGAGTGTGCGCTGATTTGAAACTTCCTGTCAGATTAAAACTGTGTACCGGACCAAGACTCGAACTCGGGACCTTTGCCTTTCATGGGCAAGTTCTCTACCAAGGCCTTGAGTTTGAGTGTCACTCTGGCACACATTTTTAATCTGCCAGGAAGTTTCAGGAGAGAAGATGAAGAGGGGGGAGGAGGTAAGTAGTGGAAAGGAGAGAAATAAAAAGAAATTAAAAGACTGGGTATGGCAGTGAAATGATGGCTGTGTAGTGCTGGAATGGGAACAGGGAAGGGGATGGATGGGTATGGACAGTGACTAACAAAGGTTGAGGCCAGGAGGGTTACGGGAACATAGGATGTATTGCAGGGAAAGTTCCCACATGCGCAATTCAGAAAAGCTGGTGTTGGTGGATAGGATCCATATGTCACAGGCTGTGAAGCAGTCATTGAGATGAAGGATATCATGTTTGGCAGCGTATTCAGCAACAGGGTAGTCCACTTGTTTTTTGGCCACAGTTTGTTGGTGGCCGTGCATGAGGACAGAAAGCTTGTTGGTTGTCATACCTACATATTCTAAGTGAACAGTACCTTATTTTAGGGATTCATTAAAAATGTGACGCAAGACTGCATTTATAAAGCCATGACAGTGATTGAGTATCTTGGTTGAAATATTATCAACTTGACATAAGTTTTTTCACTTCATCTCTTTGATTGTTTTATTGATATCCCTAATTGCTATGCGGTTATCTGCATCTGGCAAACTCTGGCATTGTTAGCTATCACGTCAACCACTGAGCCTTCACAGCCAATTTCTTCTACAGCTGTTAAAAAATGTTTATTGAAGATATTGGCAACTTCCTCAGTATTTTTTACAACATTTCCACCCTGAATTAAGTCTAGGTCAGTCAAATACTCTACTTTTTTACCACTCTCCCTTTTTATAATTTGGCACTTGGTTTTTGATTTGTTGTTTGGGTTATCTATTTCAGATGTTATGTACATAGTTTTGGATATTTTTATTCCTCTTTTTAAAATATTATTGTACAATCTATGGGAACTACATTGGTAATCGGGATATAGGAAACTTAATTTCCATATATGTCATAGCTCATATCTACACCCTTGACACTGCGTCCGTACAGAATGAAGTGTAACAAAGAACTGACTAAAGTTAAGATGGAGGCTTGACAGAGCACTTAGAGTTCACAGATATTACGTTTCGTGGTCGATATGAACTACTGACGTCATACAGCACCCCCCCCCCCCCCCCCACAGTACGGAGTACTACAGATGTCCAAGGGTGAGGGCGTGTGGGCGTCGACATCAGTGGAAATCGTGCGTGTAGGCAGGTGCACCACAGATACTTCCATCTTGAATGAGGTGGGTTGTGCAGGTGGAGCGGCAAGAGGCAGGTCCACTTTGTAGTCAGTCAGCCACTGTGGCTGGATGAGACAGCGGCGAGCCCGGGAGTAAGTGGTCGGGGCGGTCGATGGCATGGTGGACGCGTGCGTGGCCCTTAAGTGGATCGAGCCGTCCTTAGAAATGAAAGCACGTAGAGATGGGAGTCTGAGGTTGAGTGCAATGTTTACATGTAAGATACCGTCTGATGGGACCTCGGTGTCTGTCAAAAGAATGAGCACTCTGTCGTCGAATGTCACTATAGAAAAGTCTTTCACTCGGTGCAGCTGCACACTGCAGGACAAACTGATAGTGGGTGTGTGTGTCTCCAATGTTGGAGGTGAGGGAGAGAATCCTGCACAGGGGGAAACGGGGCAAGGTCGGGAAACCAACAAACAGTGGTGAACAGTCTTCAGCAGAAGAGGTGTGCGGTGGTGATGTTGGGAGCACATCTTTGTTCTCAAACAAGAAGGATGAATTGTCTGCAGAGTCTGACTGTGGTGGTATGATACCATCAGGGAAAACGAGAATGTCATCCAGATAAGCAAAGGAAAACTCGAACTGTTGCAAGTTAGAGTCGATGATATGGCGCCACGTTTGCACCGCATTCTTTAGGCCGAAAGGCATGAAGTGGTATTGGAATAAACCGCATGGCGTTATAATAGCCGTGTTAGGAATGTCTTCTGGCGTGACGGGAATCTGGTTGTAAACGCATTTACAGTCAATAACACTGAAAATCGTAGCGCACGATAACATATGAGTGAAGTCATTGATGTTGTCGCCGCACATTCGAAAAGATCCATCGTGTTTGGGCATGAGGTGGATTGGTGAAGACCAGTTGCTGTCTGAAGGTTGCAGAACACCTGCCACCAAAAGTTCATTAACCTGCTGCCAGGCCACACGCAACTTGATAGGGGTGAGGTGTCAGACCTTATGCCTAATAGCAGGGCCGGTAGTGGTAACTATCTTCTGTGTTGTTCCATCAGTGACGGAAGAAACTGAGAACTGCAAATAAGATTGGTTAACGTCCTGGCATCGAGTTTTCAGACAAGTAGGTTGTGACAAGGCTTAGCCATTAGCACGAGTGGGGAAAGGTAGCACGAAAGTCACATGTCTCTTTTGGGAGCACAGTGTGCGCTTGTGTGGAGGGTGTCTGTGTGTGTGTGTGTGTGCAGTGCTGAGCAAAGGGGAACAGGTGGCGACTGTCCGCAGTTAACCTTGCACTGGACAACCGGCCACTGAGTCTTGTGGCCGGTGACTCAGGGAGGGGGAATGTTTATCAACACGCACGGTAGCTGTCCAAGAGTTGGGCGTCATCGCAACGGGCAGGCGGCTGTCATTAGCAGCACTGTTTCAAACGCACGGCACTGGATGAGGTGAGGATGACGGTAGGGGGGGGGGGGTGGACATCACATGTAAGTAAAAATTGTGGACTAACCTGGTGAGAGTTCGAGCTAGGCTCGGCCGAGCAATCTTGTTTAGATGGCGGTGCCGTGGACTGCAGTTGCAGAAGCGAGGTACAAGCCGCGACGTGCTCACTGTAAGTGGATGTGATGCGTTGTTGCAGCTTCTCATTGTCCTGGCAGAGTTGTGTCGCCAAGTCATATTTTGACAGTTGGTCGGTAACACAGGTCACAATGTTTCCCGCTAGGGCGGAGCTCTTGCATATGATAACGTATGTTGCGGTGGAAACAGAGTGTTGGACATAGATGCAGGTGCACAGAATGTGAGTATTGCTAGTATGGTGGAGCACTGAAGCCTGTACGATCTTCTGAGATAGTTTGTAATGAGACAAAAAATCCATAACAAGGATCAGTTCATGGATGTCGGCAATGTAGAACATCCACGGAAAATGTAGAGAAGAAGATGGGTACACTTTAACCTTTACTGAGCCTGAGGTAGGTAACGTTGTTGTGTTGACAGCTCATAGAAGAGACTTCATCTGTGAAGAAGTGGGTGGAACCATCTGTAACACCATAGCTCTTATACTCTACTAATTTATTTTGCTTTTGTTTTATTTAATGTTACATCGTTGATATTCTGTAAATGTGTTTGTGTGAATCGATAACATAAAATTGTATACTCCTTTCTTTGTAAGAACTTTGATGTCATCATTTGATTCTATGCAATGTAGTGTATCTGTCATTTAAACTCTTTGTCCCATTTGGAGGGAACAAAACTTGCTGTATATGATTGTAATTTCTGTGTGAACAATTTTTTGTAGATATGTCAATATGTGCAAATGTTCTGTTTTATTTAAAATGTTTGTTTGCTGTTGTGTAAACTGCTGACCTTCACTTGGGGTTCTTAGTTATTTTGTATGTAAAACATCTTGTGGTTCCCCTTGGGAACAGAACTGTGTAGCGCGTGCAAATTGTGGTTGGCATAGCTAGAAAAGGTGGAAACAAGTGTCAGTTGGGGACGAGCTACCAAACTGTCCACTGCCATGTAAAAGTTACATGTTGTGCTGGTTCATAGAGAGGCTTCTTCTGCTACTTTCCAATGCCTCGGATGGAAGGATAAATAGCTGGAACGATTCTGGAAAAGGTATTCATCATCGTCACCAAGAAGGGCCAGAGTCCAGCAATTCTGTCTGCAAATCCACCTACCAACATACAGTTGCCACCACATTGCGCAATCACTGTAAAGGAGTTCTATAATAATGTACATAAAGGATCAGCTTATTGGGCGATTTAGTGTGCACAAATATAAGGTAACTTATAACTAAATTTATGTACCTACCTTGATTTTTTCCCTATCACAACACCTCTCAGGTTCCTCTCCATTTGAATTATGATTACCGAGTGTCCTATTTTGTGGAAAAAATGAAAGCCTCCAAGTTAGACAGTTAATTACATAATATTGTTTGATCTTTGATGAGAAGGGAATATTCAGATTTACTGTGGATTTAGTGAAATTGTGGGAGGCAGTAAATGTAGTTTTGTGAAGTTTAAAGTCACCTATTGAATCATTTACTTGAAAGTAGAAGACTGTGGTAATAAAGACAATTTGCAGTTTCTTTTAAAGATTAAAAGATCTTAAAACTGAAGCTTATAAAGTTTTGCTTAGTAGATGATCACATTGCTGTCTGTAGTAAATTCTAAAAGGTGAGTCAGTCTCTTGCAATTTTGTCAATATTGTGTTTCACTGTAGCAAAAGTGGAAAACTGCAATAGTAGAAAATTATATGTTCATGATTTCTAAGTGTTTGTCTCTCTTGTGTATTGGAAGTGCATATTAACAGTATAACAGGATCCACAGTTTGCCTATTATGCTAATGCTAGGTAACAAGTAATGGGAAGACAACTATTTATGAAAACCATAATATCTTTATTCAAAAGATAGTGAGAAGCAACCTGTTAGGGGATTCCAATTAACTTTCATTTTAAATAGTAAAGTATTTAACTAAAAGAGACTTAATCGATGTCCAATTTATGATCCTGCAGTGAATGTTAATAGTAATGTTATAAAGACCATTCAGTTTGAACAAGACCTGAAAGTAATAGTGTGTTTTGGTATCTGTTATATTTTGCAAATAGTTTGTGCTGCTCTAGTTGTTAGCTTTAAACTTACCGTAAACATATGTATGTGTCAGAGTTCATTTCACTTGCGTGTGGCCAAGTCTAGGTTGTGTTTGTCCATTGAAGTTAGTTCATACCTATTTTCTTAAATGAGAACGTTAATCTTTCTCTTGCCTAATTAGGCTGGCGACCATTTTCCTTATTCTTTAAACAGTATAGCTAGGCAAAAACATTGTTTGTTACTGTCTGAATATTTATGTAATTCTGACTTTCATTTCCGATAAGCCATCTCCGTTAGGTACAACACGGTCAACCTAGCAAAATTCCTCTCAGAGGGTAACACTGCTCTGTTGCTTTATACCATAATTGCTTTAACAAGATAGTTTTATTTCATGACCTGCCTCCAACTTTAAACCGAGCGAGGTGGCGCAGTGGTTAGCACACTGGACTCGCATTCGGGAGGACGACGGTTCAATCCCGTCTCCGGCCATCCTGATTTAGGTTTTCCGTGATTTCCCTTAATCGTTTCAGGCAAATGCCGGGATGGTTCCTTTGAAAGGGCACGGCCGATTTCCTTCCCAATCCTTCCCTAACCCGAGCTTGCGCTCCGTCTCTAATGACCGCGTTGTCGACGGGACGTTAAACACTAACCACCACCACCACCACCACCACCAACTTTAAGTTTATGGTATAGCAGTAGCGGACAGGAGTGTTATACATCGAAGTAGGTATGATCAACACGTCAGCACCAGTGTTGACCAGAAAAGCTAGACCAACGCAATGTCACACACATAGAGACGACCACTCATCTGAGCAGACGAGTGAACATTGTGTAATGTAAGAGGACACCTGTTAGGTTCCCCACAGGATTCGGTGTCTCTTAATTCCAGCAGCCGGGATTTGGATGTTGGCATGGCAACCTGCACTTCTTGGCATCGTCGCCAAACACTTTGTGGTACCAGCAGAAAGAGTGAGGAGGAGGTGGAGACTGTGACAGTGGTGGTGGCTTGTCCTAGTTGATTTGTTCCAGCAAATAGACCGGAACCTAAGGTGTGCGGGCGATCCTGGAGTGTTCAGACAACGGAGAGCGTGAGCCGACGCTGCCAGGAGAAAGAGACGAGGTGACAGTGGAGCGAGCCCTGCCTCTGCCGGCCGAAGGTCAGTATGCAGGGGCGGCTGTGCCAACAAACGGTGTGGAATGAACCAGCTGATGTTGCCGCAGCAGTGAATACAACTGGCGAGAGCCGATGGACTCAAATGAGTGTGGTAACTGGTGGATCTGTAGATTGGTAGGTAGTTTGGCAGACCACACAGTATATAGTATAGCATCAGGCATGGTATGCTCGTTCACGAGCAACCAAAGGCGGTGCCAGAGCTGTGAGGGGCTGTGTTCCCCTAGGTGCACCTCATAGAGAATCTTGATTATTAACTCTTGTGGCAAACAGGCAAGTCGTTCCATTACATTCTTCTTTGCAACCTCATATTTTGATGCAGGTGGCGGCGAAAGGAGCAGATCACAAATCAAATCCAAGTGGTCATGGAGGTGTGTGACAAGGCAGATAAACTTTGAGTTGTTGTCAGACACATGATGTAACTCGAACAGACGCTCAACGAGCATGAACCACAATGCCGGGTTGTCCTCGTATAAGGGTGGTAGCTTCGGCAGGCTGCCAGGAGGATGTGATGATGGCGGCTTCAGTGTCTCCTATGGTAGCAGCTGAACTGAGGTTAAGTCAGAGGCCGTCACAGAAGGCCCGGATTTAAACAAGGCGAGTGAATCCATAGCAGTGGCAGCTGTCATAATTGACTGTGTGTCATGAAAACACAGCACGGCAGGCACGGATTGTACCATGGAAACAGGCGGATGGACGGCACATGAGGGGGGCCCAGAAACTGGACCGTGAGTGACGAGTGCTGGATGGAAGCAATCCACTTCCGGAACAGGGCAAGTGACCCGTGCGGAAGACACAGGCGGGTCTGTGTGAGAAGCTGGTGGTTGTGCGCTGACCCCGGGAAGTCGGGGGGAGGGGGGAGGGGGTGGTAGTGGGTGTAGTTGAGAAAGCTACCTGTGTGGAAACTATCTGATGCACACAGTGCATGTGGCGGGCCACTGAGGTGCAAAACACTGAATTGTGCATGTAAATTGGATACAACTGGAACACCAGGTGCGCCCAACAGATCTGGCTGTTTGTAGAAATGGCGGCATCGCACACAGCCCGACAGTGACTGATGTAGCAAGACGGTGGGTGGCTAAACCAGTGTTCAAATGGAGATCACTTTGTTCTTGGAACATTCAAACAAGGCATTGTTTGGCATGGTCATTGCGTAGTGCATATAACTTGTTGCATAAACACCAGAGCGGAAGATGTGAAGTACGAACTGCAGAGCCATCATTATGGGAACGGGATCAGTAATCAGAATATGGAAAACTTCATTCCCATTCATGTCATACCTCATATATATTTACACTTGACACTGCATCCGTACAGAATGAAGTATAACAAAGAAATGACTAAAGTAAATTTAAGATGGAGGCTCGATAGAGCACTTAGAGTTCACAGATATTAAGTTTCGTTGTCGATACGAACTATCGATGCGACAAATCTATCGTCCTCATTTGTGATGGGATCATCAGATACCTAGCCTTACAGATTCATATAAATTTCCTTTTCTTCTACAGGAAATTCTGATGCCTTCAGTAATCCAGGGTTTCCATTTTGCAGCCTGAGGATTATTTCTCAAGATAATTATTGGAAATAGAGATTAAATTTTTCATTAATATTGCTCTCCATAAATACAGGGCTCTAGTCGATCTGCTGTAAGAGAAGGTAGAAAATTTCTAAGTTATTATTGGCTGGTCTGACAGTTTTAAATGAGTGTTTTGGTTTATCACACAGTTTACTGTAAGCAGCTGATCATGATGATCTGACAGACTATTGAGAATTTGACTTACAATAATACTGTTGCTTCTGTATCTGCCCAGTGATATATTGTCAATAAGGCTCTTACAAGGACTAGTTACTCTAGTGGTAAAGTTAACAACTGAAATTAGGTTAAATGATTCCATCAGGTGCTCTAGTTCTCTTCGGCTGGTAGTTAAGAAGTTAATATTAAAACCATCCATGATAATTAAATCCTTGTGTTTTGAATATATCTGGTTCAAAAGTTGTTCTATGTGGTTCAGAAAGATGCATATTTTCCTTGCAGGGGCCCTGAAAACTGACAAAATTATAACTGACTTATTATTTATAGTAATGTCGGTTCCACAGGCTTCAAAGTGAGAATTTACACTGTAAGTTTGCACTATCAAAAACAGATAGCAGCCGTGAATTTGCTCACTACCTCAAAAAATACAAGTTAACTCTGAGTTGTGTATTAATGGAAGCAAAATTAAGGGAAAATGACAAACTTATTATGAAATCATCAAACAAAGCTAAGACAACATGGAGCTCGGTACAGAGACTTACTGGAAAGGTGGAAACACACAAAACTATTGTATTGTCACAGGCAGGCAACAAGATCACTGATCCAAAATTAATTGCTAACCACTTAAATACTTACTACACCAATATTACTGGTGAGCTAGTGAAGGAACAAATGGGAAAAACATCAAACAAAATATTACAGGAAATTTCTGGAATTAATGTAACAAATACATCCATGTTCCTTCGACCAATAAGTAGGGAAGAACTGTTAGGCCTAAACACCATAAATTCATTAAAAACAAATATTCAGCCGGAGTTGACGATGTGCCAGACTATATTATAAAAGTATTAGCTCAACAGATACTCGCACCACTGCTAGATATATGCAATTCTTCGCTATCAAGTGGTATTTTCCCACAACAGTAAAAACTGCAAAAGCTGTACCCCTTTACAAAAAGGTTGATCGGCAGCAGATGGTCAACTATAGGCCTGTGTCACTCCTCTCAGGTTTTTCAAAAATCATTGAAAAACTATTTCTGTCACAATTAACTGATTTCTTTAACAAAAAATAAAATATGATCTCAGGAAGTCAGCATGGTTTCAGGCCTCAGTGCAGCACTGAAACAGCCGCTTTTAGCCTCATAAATCGTATTTTAAAGTCAGTGGATAGTCACAAAAATGTTTTGGGGATTTTCCTGGATGTAACAAAAGCATTTGATTTAATAGACCATGAAATTCTCCTAAGAAACTTAGAGTGGTATGGTGTAAGACGCCTGCCACACGAGTGGCTGAAATCCTACCTAGAAAATTGCTCTCACATAACAGAGGTAAAACACATGAGAAAACATGAACTACAAGCTTATCAATCGAAACCTTCCACATTAACCCACGGTGTACCACAAGGATCAATTTTAGGTCCCCTTCTCTTGTTAATTCTCATTAACGACTTCCCCCTGCACATTCAACACTCCGAACCAGCGCTACTTGCAGATGTCCCGAGCATATTAATTGAAGGTAAAAACGAAATTGCTGTAAGTTTAAATGCTAAAGTCACAAATGAAAATGTCACAGAATGGTTTATGAGGAATAAATTACTGATAAACCATCAAAAAACAGTCGTCGTACACTTCAATACACAACAAAATAAAAACCCATTAAAACAAAACATGTCCATGGAAAACCAAATAAGTAACAGTGTCACTAAAAACAAAATTCCGTGCCATCTACTTACAAGACAATCTTAAATGGAATTCCCACACCAAATCATTAAATTCTAAACTATCGAAAATGACTTATGCAATGAGGATTATATGGAACAACACAAGTCCTGAAACAGAGCAGTGTATTATGCTTGCGTACACTCCGTATTGAGATATGGCATCATATTCTGGGGAAATTCTATTCATAGCATAATAACATTCCAGAAAAAAAGGATTGTGAAGATAATGAAAAATGCTAACAGCCGAAAATCATGCAAACCATTCTTTAAAGAACTGGGGATTCTACCCCTAGCATGTATCTATATACTAGAAGTTGTCATATACCTAAAAAAAAAGCATACTAAAAATGGAAATGTATTTATTCAAAATAAATCTGTACATGAACACCATACAAGGGCAAATAGTGACATACACAAACGTCATTGTTATACCACACTGTGCAAGAAAGTTGTATATCACTCAGGTTCCCATTTGTTTAATAAGCTGCCAAGTAACTTAAAGGCCATAAACAAAATTCACAGCTTTAAAAAATCTGTAACTTCATATCTCTTGGAAAACTGTTTTTACTCCATAACACAATATCTAGAAAAATAAGTTAATTTCTGATGTAACAATATGAAAATGTAATGTAACAATATAGCAATATAACAATGTAACAATTTATAAATGTAATGTATACAATCAATGTAAGAGTATATTAATGTAATATCATTTTGTCAAACATCTAGGGTATAGTATATGTACCTCAAAGATTCAGGAAGTAAATAAATAAAATAAAGTACTTATGTCTAGGGATTTATATTTCACGTTAGTTTTAACATAGACTGCAGTCTCTCCTTTCTCCTTTATGGATCCGCAATAGCTTTCTATCAGTGAGTAACCATCAATTTGAGGTATTTCAGTTCCATTTGTCACATGGCGTTCTGTAAGACATGTTACTTGTGCATGGTTTACAGATTCAGCGTCAATAATGTCGAGATTTAGAAGCCCCAGTTTGTTTCTGAGACCACTGATGTTTTGGTGGAACACACAGAGTTTACTGCTACTGGCATTTCTTGGTTCGTAACTACACTTTCATAGCTTAGCATTCCCCTATAAACTCGGACTCTTTATTACACCTCGGATTATCACCAGTCTTAACATTTAGCCTACAAAACCTTAGAAACAGATTGCTGATTTTCGTCTAACGATATTAACCGCGTGATTACCTCTTGAGGCTTATTTCCTATTTCACTCAGCACTTTATTCGCTACAAATCGTATTCCCAGGCCATTTAGATGCCGTTCATGGGCCGTGTGAAATCGGTGGTCAATATTGTTTATATTCAATACAGCAAAGTTTTTGAAGTATATACCAATTGATTCATATTGATCATTAGCAGCAGGTATTTCATGATTCAAGCATGAGCATTGTGGCAGATCATGATGATGCGGGATCTTGAGAAGAACAATGTTAGAATACGTTAAGTGATTCAAACATTCCTTTTGTTCCTGATAGGCATTTGATGTTTCGTTTTTAACGATATCGTTCGATCCTCCAATTACCACATCATAATCATTTGTGGATAATTTACCGACTTCTCCTGAGTTTGCATGTTTCCTCAATTCAGTTAAACCTGCACCTGGTTTGATGTATCCCATAGCAGCAATCGTTGTAGATGCCTCATATAGTATCGGAGAGGCGATTCCGCGCCCATGGCTGTCGGTAATAAGCATAAGTTTCCTTCTTGATTTTTCTTCCTTGCAGCATTGAGATTGTGGGTGATGGTATTGGGGAACAGCTGCGTGTTGATCAGACTGATTAGCTTCAGCGCTGTTATTCACCTAAAGCACCACTTATTTGAGTGTCTAATGTACGTCGATTAAGTGTGCCTTCACTGATAAATTGTGATGAAAGGGTTTTGTTGGTGTAAACACTATAATCCTTAGAACTGTTTTCACTTGTATGACTGGCGAGCACTTATTTGTAATGTTTATATCAGAAGTATCGGAGAGATCTGGACTGCTGTTCTTATTGAGTATGCATAATTCACACTTCCACACTTGTACGTAACGTACCTTATTCTTTAGTGAGGGGTCTAGTTTGCTACGTCCATAATGAAAAGTGCTTTTGCAGCACACACATACGCCACCATCCTTCATCTTTTTGGAACACATTTTGCAAGAGGTGGCAAAAAATAACGTAACTGATAGAAATAACCAGTTACTGAGAAGTAACGGTTACTGCAATAATCGTTCCTCTGATACAGGCAGTTATTTCAATAAGTGTCTAATGTCAACTGTGCCTCGCACCATCTGTTGACCGAAGATCGTACTACGCTTTCCCGTCAACTCATCGGAGATCTGGCTAGGAACTAAGGAGAGGGTAGACCATTTGGAAGGCGTTTATCCCTGTCATCATGTCAGCCCCCACCACCACTACCACCACTACCGCCACAGCCATAGTTTATACTTCCCCCTCCGCCACCCCCACCACCATTACATGGTGTGCCCAGTCACACCCCCCTCTTTCCATCCCTCCTCTTCTCACTCTCCCTTCGCCCTCGCTCTTTGTCGCCCTCTCTCCAGCTTCTTCCTCCCGCTCCTCTCCCTCTGATCCTTTCTCCCCACTCCCCCAGCCTGTCACTGCCGCTCCAGCTGGGGTGGTGGCCCATCGCGCCACTGCCCATGCCCAACTCTCCCCATCCCCTTCGCCATCACCGGCGTCGGCGTCGCTGTCGCCTTCATCGTCACCATCTCTGGTGCTGTCTGCTGTGTCCACGGCGGGACCTGCCCCTACCCGCAACCTCCCTATAGCGCCCGTCCCTCATATCACCACCCACCCTTCTGCTGCCATTAAATGCCGTGGTGGCACCTCCACCTCTTCCGCTCCCAAAAAGGCCCTGCCCCATCCTCCTTCCCCCCCCCCCAGGATGCGATGGATGTCTCCTCGCCTGGCCATGCTCCCTCCGCCTCCTCCTCCTCCTCCTCCCCCCTCTTTATACAAATACCTCCTCTCCTGTCCCGATCCTACCCTTCTTGAGGCCCAGAATCTCTCCCTCCTCCTCCGCCAACACTTCCCTGGTGCCCTCATCTCTCTCCTCACTCCCAGACGGGATTCCGTTCTCATCTCCTCCCCCAGCCCCATCCTCCATACTGACATCCTCTCCCACCTCCCCATCACCTGTTTTGGCCCCAATGCCTCCCTCACCCCTGCTCCTTCTCCATCTCCTACCCGCCAACCCCAACCCCCACATCGCCCGCCGACCCTGACCGCCGTGATCACTCGGCTCAGTCCGTCGATCACGGAGGAGGAGGTGTTGGCGGAGCTCAAGGCGCATCCCACACTGGAGGTGTGGGCGGTCCGCCGCATTTTTAACTCGGCCGGCCCCACCCGCCTTATGCAGGTTTTCTCCTAGGACGCCCCCTCCATAGACCGTCTCCTGAAGGAGGGTGCCCTCCTCTTCAACCAGCGCTATAAGGTCGACCCCTCCCATTCCCCTCCTCAATCCCTGCGCTGCCGAGGTGTCTGTGCTGTAACGCACAGCCAACAGCTGAGTGCCGCGAGGCCCCCACCTGCCCGCATTGTAGGCAAGCGCACTTCCTCCGGCAGTGCCACAACCTGCATTCTCCCCCATCCCACCTACTCCCAAAAGTGTAAACCCCGACCCCCTCCGATCACTCCTGAACTCACCGTCCCTGTCTGTCCTCTGGACGCCCCCACCCCTCCTGGCAATTCCCTTTGTCCCCCCCCCTCACCGCTGAGGCATCATCAGGTTCCTCGCCATTGTCCTACGGAACATCCACCCTTTCCAGCGCCCTCACACCCTCCAACAGGTCTCCCTCGCCGCCCGTTCCATTTTCCACTTAAAAATGTATGCCACCTACTCCAACAACCAGGCCCATTTCACCTTCTCCCGTCTTGACACCTTTGTCTAAATCCCTGTCATGGCGCGACAGCACCGTATCCTTTTCAACAACATCCGCTCCCTTCCCGCCAACAAGAACCTCTTCTTGCACCCCCTTGCCACCCACCGTGTGGATGCCTTCCTTCTCAGTGAAACTTTACTCCAACCCCACCACACCGTCCACACGTTGCCCTACCACCTTCACCGCTCCAGTAATCCCCTCCTGATTGCGCGTGGTGGAGTTGCCGTTGGTCACCACCGCCAGATCCCAGTTTGGCTCCAAACTCTCCTTCCCGACCCCACCGAACACCTGATCCTTAGCTACTTCTTCCCCGGCCTTGCCGTCACCTGCGCCACCATCTATGTCTGCCCTAACGTCCCTATTCCCTTCGCCTTCCTCTCCGGCATTGACCGTACCTTCTCTTCCTACGTGATCGCCGCCGACCTCAACATCCATAGTCGTTCCACCGACCAGTTACAGCAGTGGCATCAGTTCCTCTCCTCCCTTCAAGGCGACCTCATCCCCATCCCCTAGCACACCCATCCCGAATCCAACTCCACTTCCGATGTTATCCTTTCCTCCCCCAACCTCCTTGGCCGCATAACGGTGGATGTCCTGGAGCCTATTGGTAGCGACCATCTCCCTGTCCTCCTCACTGTTTTAGACGGTAGTCGCCCCCGCCCTGAGCCACACAATGACCCTCCCCCTAAGTACGTCCATGACTATTACCGTGCCAACTGGAATGCCTACTGGGATACCCTTTCCACCCAGGTCGATAGCCACCCCTTCACCTACCACCACCCTGATGATGTAACCCATGCCGCCTCCTTTCTCCAGCAGACCTTCTCTGAGGCCATGGAGGCCCACATCCCTACTGTCGCCATCCACTCACACCGTCCTACCTTACCCCCACAGGCCGTCCTCCTCCTCCGTGAATCCCGCCGTCTCTACCGTGCTTTCCTCCACACGCGTGACCCGGACACACTACAACACCACTGGCAACTCCAGTGACATGTTCGAAATTTGCTTGCGGCTAAGAAACGCCGAGAGTGGCGACAGACATGCACCTGTTTAAATGCTACCCTACCTATAAACTCGTCCAAGTTCTGGTCAGCCTTCCGTCGCCTGACCAGAACTAAACCCTCCCCCTACTATCGTCTTCTCCATGATGATCACCTCTTTCCTGACACCCTTAGTAAGGCCAATCACTTTGCCTCTTGAATGAAATTTTTACTCTGCAGCGGAGTGTGCGCCGATATGAAACTTCCTGGCAGATTAAAACTGTGTGCCCGACCGAGATTCGAACTCGGGACCTTTGCCTTTCGCGGGCAAGTGCTCTATCAACTGAGCTACCGAAGCACGACTCACGCCCGGTACTCACAGCTTTACTTCTGCCAGTACCTCGTCTCCTACCTTCCAAACTTTACAGAAGCTCTTGCCCGCGAAAGGCAAAGGTCCTGAGTTCGAATCTCGGTCGGGCACACAGTTTTAATCTGCCAGGAAATTTCACTTTGCCTCTTACCTCTCCGATGTCTTTTCCATCCTCAATGATCCCCAGTTCGCTTACTCCCTCATCCCGGATGTCTGATCGAACTGACACCTCTGTCCCTCATTGCTACACTCAGCACGAATCGCAACACCGCTCCTGGTAATGATCGTGTCACCTACCGTCACCTTCGTGAAGCTCCTGTCTCTTTCCTCTCAACTCTGACCAGGCTCTACAATGTAGTCCTGTCCACCGGTTACTACCCTGACCTGTGGAAAACTTCCTGTATCCTGATGTTCCTTAAACCTGGTAAACCGCCGTCTGCCGTCTCCTCCTACCGTCCCATCAGTCTTACCTCGGTCTTCAGCAAGGTCCTGGAATCTATCCTCACCCGCCGCATCCACCAGCATCTCCGCCAGCACCGCCTCGTTCCCGTTAACCAGTGTGGCTTTTGGCCATCCTTCTCTTCCGACGACCTTCTCCTTCACCTCACTCATCTCCTTTCCAAACAGCTTAATTCCTGTCGCTCCGCAATCTTCCTCTCCCTGGACCTCGAACGTGCTTATTACCGCGTATGGCATTCCGGTCTCCTCTTCAAGCTCCAAACCTTCGCCCTTCCCATTAATTACGTCCGTCTGATCGGCTCCTTTCTCTCCCACCGTCCTTCCTACGTCACCATCCATAACACGGATTCCTACACCTTTTTCCCCTCCGCCGGTGTGCCCCTAGGCTCCGTCCTCTCTCCCCTTCTGTACCTTTTATATATGGCAGACATGCCGCCGCTGTCACCCCCCGTCCACCTTCTCCAGTTTGGCGATGACACCGCCTTCCTTGCCCTTGCCCCCACCCTGCAGCACTCCCAACACCTTCTCCAATCCCATCTTGACGGGTTCACTGCTTGGTGCAACCAGTGGTTGCTCAAGGTCAATCCCTCCAACACCCAGGCAATCATTGTAGGCAAAACTACCCTCTCCTTCCGCTTCCTTGATTTATATCTCACCATCTATGGCCGTCCTATCGCCCTCACCCCCCACCCTTAAGTAACATGGCGTCACCCTCGACCGTCGACTCTCCTGGACCCCCCATCTCCGGACAATCCAAGCCAAGGCACGCTCCCGACTCCGTCTCCTCAAGTTCCTTTCTGGCCGTACGTGGGGTCTGGAACCCTCCACCATACTCCACACCTATAAATCCCTCATCCGCCCTATCCTTTGTTATGCCCATCCAGCCTGGATCTCCGTCCCCCCTACCTTTTATAAATCCCTTCAAATCCTTGAACGCCATGCTCTCCGCCTCGCCTATCGCATCCGTCTCCCCTCCCCCATGCGGATCGTGTACGATCTCATTCCATTCCCCCACCTCCTCCTTTTCCTTGAAAGGATACAGATCCTGTACACCTCTCGCAAACTCACCCGCTTGTCTCGCCCATCCTCTCCCGCACCCGCTTGCTGCCGTGCCTGTATTCCCCCGTCCCACCCGGTCTCCATCTCTCCACCCTACTTACCCTCTCCCAAGGTGGCTTCCACCAGCTCCCCCTCCCTGATGATGTCCTCCTCCCCTCCATATACCCCTCCTACCAACTTTGATCCTCCCTCCTTCTTCCTATGTCTGTTCCTTTGGGCACCCTCCCTCCCTCCTCCCTTTCTCCCCACTCCTCCCCCCGGCCTCCTCTCCCCTGCCCCTCTACTCCTCGTCCCATCTCCTCAGCCATTGGCATCTTTGTTCTCCTCTCTCCACCCTCTCCACCCCCCCCCCCTCACCCTTCTTCCCCTCTTAGCAGGTCCCCGGACTCGCACACGCTACGTGGACTTTCGTGCGCCAGAGATCATCGCCATCAGTGTCTCATGTGTGTGAGCTCGTTTTGTGTTTTTAGTGTCCGCCGTCACGCTTCTACGTTCACTTGTGCCGTCGGATTCTTCAGTGTTATGTGCGCCGTGTCAACGGGTTTTCAGTGTCGTCATCATCGAGTGTGAACGGCTCCGTGTTTTTTGTGTATCTGTGACCACTATTTTTTGCCCGTCACTATGTTCATTTTAATTCTCCATTATTGTACTGTTATTGTCAACAATATGGCTGAAGAGCGGCGTAGCATGCCGCTGCCAGCCTACCTGATTGTTCAGGTATTAAAATAACAATAAGGAAAAAAAAAAGTATTTTCATCTGGCAGTTATCGTTAATGGATCATAGTTCTTGCTCTATGGCAGTTATCGGCTACCATTACAGATAACCTGGAAGTTGGTAAAGGAATAACCGTGTGTCTGTGTTCCTGCACAGTGACTCCAGTATTAGGCCCCGGTGATATTTCAGAGACGATAGTTACTGGAGCGAACAAATATTTACGTACTTCTTCAGAAATAGCCGCTGGCCATTGCTAATGACAAATAACATGTCAGAAGGTATAACATAATACAGTTGAATATAATAATTATTGTCAGGAGATTGTCAAAATATGTGAATATATTACAGTAACTGCTAATATTTACAGAACTGATACACTGTCAGAATAAAACACAGTTACGCACTTTTAATAAATTTATCATACACAGAATACCCGATCTTGACTGTTGCAACCAAGTGCTGTCAAAACTGAAATATAGCAGAATTTTTACCTAAGCTGGTCTATCAGTCTCTGTTACGATATTCATCTACAGGGTAGGAGGAGGGGTCAATGGAAGCGTCCGATTCCACCCGTCTGCTTCGAGGTAAAAAGGTGTTGTGGTGTGTGAATGTCATAAGGCACGGTGTTTATGAACTGGTTTTTGTGTGGGGGAGGGGGGGAAGAGGGTGGGGGGGGCTGGCCCATCTAGTTTGCAGTGCCGGAATTTGCTGGTGGTAATTAATTTTTTTTTTCTAGCTGTGATGTTTTGTGTATTTACGGAGTATTGAATGTGATTTAATTTATGTAGGGATGATTGATTTGTCAACATTTGGGATTGTGGTTTTATTTTTCGCTGTTGTAGGTGTTGGTTTTTTGGCATCAGTAGCTGTGGTGGACCTATATAGCTCACCGGAAATGACCGATTGCCATTTTGATAGTTGTACGTGTTGATGTTTTGGTATCGTCATCTGAGGTTAACCTATGTGGCTCAAGGCAAATGTCCGATTCCAATTTTCGTACTTTTAGTTGTGGGTATTGGTGTTTTGGTATGGTCACCTATGGTTGACCTATAGTGTTCAAGGGAAGTGTCCGATTCCTGCAGATTTTTGTTGGTGTTGCAGAATGCTGTATTTTTTTCTTTTTGTTCTTCATTTTGTGTTTTGAGATCATGGTGTGTTTTTTTTACTAGCTTGTCCTCACCCTAAAATCCCCAAATTCCCGCAGTTGTCTCGTTGGTTTGACTGTATTTTTGGTGGAAGATGCTATTGTATTATTTATATGTATCTTAGTGTTTGTTGCCATGTGTATGTAACGATGTCATAGACACACTTAAAATAGCCATTTCCGGTATATTGATAATGGGTGGAATCAGACACTTCTGTATCATAAAGTCTTTCAAACACACTGTAAACCGTGCTCTATCCGAAACCAAGTTTTTAATGGTTGCTGACTTGCTGGCAGTTTATTGAAAATGCATGTTCCTGAATATTGGACCCCTTTTGGGCCAAGGTAAGTGATTTTAGGTCTTTATGTAGTTTGCTGTTCCCATTTCTAGTACTGATATTATGTATTGAGCTATTGGTTGGAAATACTTGTAACAAATTTCATTAAGGAATAAATATACTAGGAAGCAGTGGTTAGAATACAAAGTTCCTTGAAGAGATTCCTACATGAATTTATACCACAAACGATTTTTATTACACGCTTTTACATGCTAAAAACTTTTTCTACGTTTGATGAGTTACCACAGAATATGCTCCCTTATGAAATAATACGGTGAATAAATGTGGTATGCCCTTCCCAACTGAATTTATTATCGAGTTGTAGTCCCAGAAATGTAACACTGTCAACCTTTTCGATCTGCATGTCTTCATATGTTATAAACATGCTGTAGCTGGAGAAATCGAGCAGTTTCCAAATCTCACATAAAACTTGGATTAGCGTACTCACATTTTCCCCAATAGGACTATCTTTTACAGCACAGGAGTAAACGAATCTGTCACATTACGTAGATTTTTTGTTGTATTACAAGGCTGTACACTTTATTCTATTATGTGAGCAGCACAAGAAATTAAGTTTCGAATTTAACCTACAGTACTCAGTTTACATATTACTTCATACTTAAAAATGCACGTTGTTAACCTTTTACTTAAACAGTGCTGTGGCGAAGTTCCGCGTACTTTCTGTTGCAACTGCGAAGATAATATTTCTAATAGCGACCGATAACCTACAAACATATAATATGAAACACTAATAATCGTTCTAACATCAACTAAAATGTACCCAGAGTTAATAAGCTAAGGTTATGAGACGATTCCTACGACATTCCTGGCATTTCACACTACTCGCAGTTATACTGATAACTAAACTGATGGATTCCAACTATGTCGTTATTTAATTGTAGCCCCTCGGAGTATTCGGTATTCGATAGCGAAAAATAACTTGGCAGTTATTTTATACAATATGAATGAAAAAACACACAACGAATTACTTCGTATAATCACAGTTGCTTCACGTACCTACTTAATCTCTCTAGTATATCTTATTTATTTGTAATTTAGGACTGCTTACAAACAAGTTTATTTTTTTCAGCCACATCTTTGGGGTATGTCAGCAATGTTTACTGTTCAATTCATTTCCTTGTATGAACAACTGTTGTAATTTGTACATACTTCATTAGTCTTGTTTTAGTTAAAAGCCGAAAGTGTAGTATGATTTAATCAGTTCTGTAGGAACTGGAACTCAGCACCTTGGTTTATCTCTCTTCATGAGTGGTAAGCAGCTTTGATACGCTCACCCTTGAAGTAAAGCTTCATGTTTAACATTCTTTCACGACCGGGGTGGTGAGGGGGAAGGCAAGGCTGGAGATTTGAATATTATTCAGTTTCCTAACAGATTTAGCAATAGCGAAGAATTGTCTCGTTCGCTACTTCGATGTGAACACGAAATGCACTCTGTAACTACACCGAATCTAGAATTGCGTCCCTCTGCAACAGTACGCTCCTTCTGGTCTATAATGTAGTTTACAGTGACTTGGTCGATATACACTAAAATATTTGTGTGTAGTGAATGTGATAAATTACCCATCACAGCTCTCAATGGAAAACATTGAAAGCCGCCGAACTCATGCAAGGAGTGTACGCGCTGCCATCTAGCGGCTACGTGGAAAAATAGATTAGAGGTTAACTTAAATGCCGCCAGATCGTCACATGAGTTACTATAATTTACTTCCGTATATAATTGTCAATCAGATTCACAGGTATGATAGATTGTTATACAATTGAAACAGAACTACAACTATGTATTAAATACAACCTTTGGCAGGTTAAAAAGGTATTATTTCGATAAATAATTTAGAAATTATATGGCTGTTCTCACAATGAATACTGTCAATAATGTTTTTAAGTAAAACGTTGAAAAGCGTCGGTGCTCTCCCGACCACGTCGAACTCCACTTTTACGGACTCGATTCTAACCCGAACAATTTGTTTGGGCGAGTCGGTCTTTGTACAATTTTTGAAGAGGGATGTTAAAAGCATCTTCTCAAAATAATTGCTAATTAAACTCTGTAGGACTATGATTAGAGCTGGTGGGGGAGCGCAAGGTATGGAGGCGGACGTAGTTTGAAGCTGTTCAAGGTGCAATTCTTTGGTAGCTTCCACCAACCACCCAAAAATGTTACGGACTTAGGAGAATTGGAGCTGGTGGGGGAGCGCAAGGTATGGAGGCGGACGTAGTTTGAAGCTGTTCAAGGTGCAATTCTTTGGTAGCTTCCACCAACCACCCAAAAATGTTACGGACTTACGAGAATTGGTTCGTAATTCTTTATGCTATGGACCTGTCATTACATACCGGTTGTTGCTATCCCCCTCCACTGCGTTGAAAATTTGTTTATTACGGTATATTGTTTGTTGTAAAGCTGATTTTCGCATTTTCTGGAACTACATATGCCTCGTATATATTAATCTCGACAAAACATAACGGTTTTCATTCTCAAATGATGTGATCTTTAAAAAACACACCAGTTTATAAACCGTGGCCACCACAAGTAAATGGGCAGAGAAAGGAATACGAGGTGAAGCATGCATTGCTTGTGTAGATAGCATCTTAGGTAGAGCACATCTGTGCCAAAGCATACGTAGCTGCAACAAAATGTAAGTACAAATCAATCACCCTGTGCATACATCCCATAAGATTAATGCAGTTTAACTATATAGCGTTGGTGAAACATAACTCTTTACTTGCAGTTAATGATTCCCATCTGATAATCCTCGTATGCATGTGATGGCTAGTAGGGAGTACAAAATGGGTATTGGTACAATTCATCCACATGAAGAAGCTATGCATGAAATAGTGTGTATTTAATTTAATTTAAATATGATAACAAACCAGCTGCACAGGTTCGCAGCCACTTGATAACAAACCAGTGGCCGAACACGATTGTTGTTTCAATTTTGATTTTAATAACTGATTCACAACTTGTACTTCTTCCACCTAACACCAGTTTTTCTAGCCTGTGCGGTACCTACTGCCCCTCGATCCTGACTTAAATAACTGTTGGTTTTGGCCGCGTCTCTCCCATCCACCCATCTTGCTTTACCAAAAACCTTAACTGTTTCAATTATCTTTCCATCTGACCTCTCATACAGATTCTTCATATCCCATCATTTGCTTCATTACACTATAATTAATGATTGTCAAATGGTAGTGTGGCTCCTGGGAAGACTCACTCTACATCTTTCATTTGTAACACAATGAGGAATGGAATTTTGTGTCTTCTGGGATAAAAGTGTTGAGATAACACTTGTCAGACAACAAAATGGTTCAAATGGCTCTGAGCACTATGAGACTTAACTTTTGAGGTCATCAGTATCCCTAGAACTTAGAACTACTTAAACCTAACTAACCTAAGAACATCACACACATCCATGCCCGAGGCAGGATTCGAATGTGCGACTGTAGCGGTCGCGCGGTTCCAGACTGCAGCGGCTTGAACCACTCGTCCTCCCTGGCCGGCACTTATCAGACAGCTACACACATTTTGTTTGTGTCCTGAGAACAAAACTTTTTCCCTTAGGGTACATGACGTCTTGTCGTGTGTACAAATGGATTGAAATTGGTCGTTATTTGTATATGTGATTTCTCTGACTTATTTAGTTGGCCTACCTATTTGTATAAGCATAGCTGTGAGTATCTGATCAGCCACTAGTTCTTAATATTATTGCTGCATTCATCATCAGAAATATCTTTCCACACCCCTCCAGCTGCCCTCCTTTCTTACACTTTACCATTCCTCTCCTAACACTGAGGTGATGTCATGCCTAATATGCTCTGGTAGCAGTTGGGAGGATCAGTTATGGTTCTTGGTCCGGCAATCAAAATTTATGTTTTGTATTGTTCTCCAGATCTTACCAGTCAGGTGCTAAACCTAGTAGCATGTGATAGCCAGTAGGGACTACAAAATGAGTATCAGTACAGTTCACCCACATGAATCAACTATGAACGAAATACTGTGTATTTAATTTTATTTAAATATGATAACAAACCAATTGCAGATATGGTTCCTTCTGAAGTGCATAGCCACTTCTTTTCCCAAAAAGTCTGATCAGTACCTGTCTCTAAAGACCATGGCCATCAACAGGACATATAACACTGCACTTACTTCCATTACAAAAACAATAATGTAAATCTGTGACGATATTCTTATAAATTTGGTGGAGGAATATGCTAGTACGAAGATTTACCCCTAAGGACAGCCTTATGTGGGAGCAAGGCACCACCCCCTTCCTCTCCCAGGTCTCATCAAAAGGAAAAATATAGTATAATCAGGTGTTTTTCTTTCAAGAAAATGATTTAAAAGGTAGCATTACACAGATTTCTGATAGGGATTGACCTGGAACTTTTTTATGGCTACTTAAAAGTCGCCATTCGAACAGTTTACTTCAGTAGCTCCGACATTTTCGCTGTCATACAAAAATGCAGAAGCATGACAGGTGCTTGGTAGAAATCATTTCACACACATACACACACACACTCAGTGTTTCATTGTTTCCAGTAATCAAATTTTAATCATACCTTCCGAGTTGGTAAAAGCCATAATGTTAAAGCTTGTTTTATAGATACACTAAACAATATAGGCAATGTATTGCTATGAGATCTTTGATTGTTTTTATAGTTCCAAGACCATGTGCTAAGAACTGAACTACCGGCGGTACAAGTAACCTGCAAACCGGAATTGAAAACGTTGAAATTTGCATATTATGATAGGCAGCGTCCTGAATTATGCTGAAACACAATGGTTCACATTGTAGCAGATACTGAGAGTATTAAAAAGTAACACCTCACATTCAACATTTGCAGGCCATCTAATGGCAGAGAATCACCATTCAACAAAAATACAAAATGATTTAAAAGTTCTTAAAATTATCAGTAGCCTACATAGTGGAAGTTTCTGAATATAAATAAACGTTTTGAAATTCACGCGCCAGTGAGCAAATAAAAGCACAACGAAACAAATAAACATTAAACAGTTGCACTAATGTGCTAGGTAAGAACAGAAACATTTTATGCATTCGCTATGTAGATAAAGTAAACATGTGTCAAACCATCAGAGCATCTCTTATAAAGAAAATAAGTCCCATAACACATCGTAAATAACAGAAATAGACTGGAAGAAGCAAAAATCGTATGTAACAGTATAAATAGTAATGGAAGAGGAAAAGAAACCGTTTGTTTATGTTGCAGGTGACAGATTGTAAGAAAATGTCTGGTAGTTAGAAATTTACCAACAAAAATGCAACTCATTAGCATATTGTAAAGTATGTACAGAACTATGTAAGTATTTGTTATCGAAACCTGTATTCTGTGACTAATATTCATGTCAACAAAAACATTCAATGTGTCATGTGCAGGATAAGCGCCATTGTGTAATTGTCTGCATCTATAAACCAACGCAAATTTCATGCCTGATGATCATTTCTTCAGGTGTACACGTATAACATTTTAAGTTGAAATTTGATTGTAACCGGAACATAATAATTTTCAGACTGGAAAATACAAACATCTCACTGATGAAGGCACAGAAAGAGCAGTAATTTGGGAAAAGTCATACAAACAGCATCTTGCATAAGGCGGAATTTTTATCAGCAAGCACAGAAAGAAGGAGAGCGACATGTAAAAGATGAGCTAACAACTAATTCACACAGTATGCAAGAATTACATAAGTTAGATCTTCACTGTTCAAGGAGCAGGAAGTGTATGGAGGAGAAGTCTGTTGATGAAGAATTTTCATGAGGACTTGAGTTGTACACTATGTAACACAGTAAAATATCTGGGAGTACTGTAAGGATATTGTTTGCCTTAACAGATTCTTTCCATCATACAGGTTGCAGTAAACAACAGATGAGAATTTCAGACTTACTCTCATTGAAGATTGTAGACAGAGTAGAAGATTTATTGGGTTT
Source organism: Schistocerca nitens (assembly GCF_023898315.1). Lineage (NCBI taxonomy): Eukaryota > Metazoa > Arthropoda > Insecta > Orthoptera > Acrididae > Schistocerca > Schistocerca nitens. Next base: position 134,958,064 of record NC_064624.1, read on the forward strand.
TACCATTGAAGATAATAGATAATTCGAGGGTTGGATCCCCACACTTCCTAATCGAGGATTCACACTGCTACACTTGGGGTGTATCTTCGTCTTGGAAGAGCCCCTACCGTTTCTGTTGTATCGTTGCCTGTCTGCACGCGATCACTGCTGCCTGCCGTCCGGTCCTCACCACCGCCACTGCCAGGAGCTTGCCGCCACCGCTGCCGCTGCCTCCGGTGCTCGCTGCTGCTGCTGCTGCAACCGCCGCTGCCTCCCGCCACCTAGTGCTCGACGCTGCCCCCAGTTTTAATTCCTTTCATACTTCGGCGACTCCTGTCGCACGTGGGCACTGCCTGCAATCATGGACACTCCTACTACCACCATCATCTACACCTCTCCTTCACCTGCCCACACTGTAACAACGTGGAGTGCTTCCACAGGGATTAACCCGTCTCATCAACCTCCCCTACTCACAGTCTCCTCCCCTTCTATCTCCTCCTCATCAATGTATCCTCATCTGTATGTCACTCCTTCCTCTCTGCCCCTGCTCCTGCGCGTGCTTCTGCTCCCCTCCCACTCCTGTTGCCCGCCGAGTCGACTTCCCCCCCAACCTCCCCCCTGCAACTACCACTGCATCCTCTGCCTGAGTAACCACCCGCTGCACCACAGTCGCCACCATAGACCGCCCTAACCTCACGCCAGTGCCACTGCCACACAAGAGGGCCCTGCCTCCCACCACCTCCCCCTCCATCCAGTCCCTCATCCCTTCTCCCAGGCCACACCCACCAAAAAATCTTCCAAACGCCCCAGTGGCGACCTCTCCTCCACCCCTTCATCCGAAAACCACTGCCCACCCCACTTCCCTCTGACCACGCCATGGATACCACCCCACCTACCTCCACTCTAGCCCCCTCCCTGTATATCTTTGTCCTTGCCAATCCTGATCCAAAATTCCTTGATTCCTGCACCCTCACCCTTGAAATCCAGAAGTACATCCCCAGTGCACCCATCACCCAACTTATACCTCGCAGAGATTCTGTTCTCATCAAGTCCCCCTCTCTTTCTTTCCATATTGATCTCCTCCGGCATCTTCCCCGCATCACCTTTGGCCCCCATGCATCCCTCACCCCTTTCCTTACATCCTCCTCTCCTCAGCAGCCCCAACCCCCCACTGTACGCCAACCCTCACCACCGTCATCATAAAACTCAGCTGTGTGGTCAAGGAGGCAGAAGTGTTGATGAAACTGGACTCCCACCCCACCCTGTAAATCTGCTCGGCCCGCCGTATTTACAACTCCTCTGGCCCTACTTTCCTCATGCATATATTTACGGAGTCCGCCTCCTCCATCGACCACCTCCTCACGCAGGGAGCCCAGATTTTCAACTGCCACCACTCTGTTGACCCGTCCCATTCCCCTCCTCAATCCTACTGCTGCCAGTGCTGTCTCCTGTACAACGACCACCTCACCCAAAAATGCAAGAACCACCCCCTCCCCCCACCTGCCCCCATTGTAAAGTCTCCCACTTCCTTAAACAGTGTCCCAAACCTGCCTCCCTTCCTTCCTGCAACACCTGCAACGAACCTCACCCCATCTATTCCTCCAAAAGCAAAGCCAAACCCCTCCCACCAACCCTGGGCTCACTGTCCCCATTCGCCCCATCTACCCGCCCATTCATCCCAACAACTCCATCCCCACACCACCTACAGCAGAAGACATCATCCGGTTCCTCACCATCGTCCTACAGAACATCCATCCCTTCCAGTGCCCCCACACACTCCAGCAGATTTCCCTTGCTGCCCTCTCTGTTTTCCACTTAAACACTTACGCCATCTACTCCCAAAACCAGGCCCACTTAACCTTCACCCGCCTCAGCACCCTCATTTAAGCACCTCTTCCCACTTCCTATCCACCTTCTGCCTCCTGGCACATCACCTGTATCATCTCCTCTACCTCAACATTCGCTCCCTCCCTGCCAACAAATACCTCTTCATGCATACCCTATCCCAGCACCAGGTTGACTCCTTCATCATTAATGAAACCTTCCTCCAACCCCACCCTGTTCTCCGCACCCCCTCCTATCTCCTTCACCACACTGACAACCCCCTATCCCTCGCCCGAGGTGGGGTTACTATAGGCCACCTCAAGCATCTCCCTGTCTGGCCACAACCCCTACTCAATGACCCGACTGAACACCTTCTCCTCAGCATATTTTTTCCCCTCCCTCACCATCACCTGTGCCACTATCTATATCCGCCCTGCAGCTCCTCTCCCCTTCAACTTCATTTCCCATGTTGACCATACTTTCTCCACCTATGTGATCGCTGCTGACCTCAACATCCACAACCGTGACCCTGCCACCCTTCGGCGGTGGCATCAGTTCCTTGCCACCCTCCATGGCGACCATGTTCCTCTTCCATAGCACACGCATCCTGAAAGTAACTCCACCCACGATGTTATCCTCACTTCCCCCAAACTCCTTGGTCGCATAGCCATTTACGTCCTTGATCCCATTGGTAGTGACCATCTCCCTGTGATTCTCACCACCTCCTCTGCCTGTCCCACACCTGCCGCCACCTGCCCAGCTGCCCCTCCCAAGTCTGTCCATGACTACTGCCGTGCCGACTGGGATGCCCACCAGGAATCCATTGCCTTACAGGTCAAAAGCCACCCCCTCACCTTTCACCATCCTGCTGACATCACCCATGCCTCTTCCCTCCTTCAGAAGACCATCACCGACGCTGTGGAGGCTCATGTCCCTACCAATCTCATCTACCCTCACCGCCCTACGCTTCCTCCATGGGCCATTCTTCTTCTGCAGAATCCCGCAGGCTCTACAGCTCCTTCCTCTGCAATAGTGACCGGGATACACTCGTCTGCCACTGGCAATTACAGCGACACACCTGGATCCTCTTTACAGCAAAGAAATGCCGGGACTTGCGCCAGACATGCACATGCCTCAACCACCCTCCATGTCAACTCCTCCAAGTACTGGCCAGCTTTCCATCGCCTTACTGGTAGCCTACCCACCCCGCATTACCCACTCCTCCAAGACGATTAACCCTTTCCTGACAACCTCAGTAAGGCTAACCATTTTGCTTCCCATCTCTACCAGGTCTTCTCCATTCCTGATTATTCCCATTTTGATTACTCCCTCTTCCCCATCATCCTTGACTGCACTGACACCTCTGTCCCTCTGCTCGCCCCTAGCTTCCAGTACTTGGATCGGTTACCCCCCTCAGACATCAACACTCCCATCACAGCACATGACATCATGCTTCTCCTCCAATCCAAATGAAACACCACACCTGGTCATGATGGTGTCACCTACCGCGACCTCAAGGAATCGCGCCCCCCCCCCCCCCCCCCCCATCCTTTCTGAATGTCCTTGCTACCCAGTACAATATTCTCCTCTCCACTGGATTTTACCCCGGCCTGTGGAGGACTTCTCATGTCCTGCTGTTCCCTAAACCCAACAACCCTCCCCCCTATCATACCTTTTCCTATCATGCCATCTGCCTCACCACCGTATTCAGTAAGGTATTTGAGACCACCCTCTCTCACCATATTCACCGCCACCTTAACCAGCACCACCTCCTTCCCCTTACCCAATGTGGCTTCTGGCCTTCCCTCTCCACCGACGACCAGCTCCTTCACCTTACCAATCTTCCTTCCTTCCCCTCGCTCCACTATCTTTGTTTCCCTTGACCTCCAGAATGCCTTTGACCATGTCTGCCATCTTGTCCGTCTTGTTGCTTCCTTCATCTCTCATCGTCCCTCCTATGTGACTATCCACAATTCCAACTCCTGTAATTTCTATCCCTCTGCCGGCGTGCCCCAAGGTTCAGTCCTTTCCCCTCTCCTCTATCTCCTGTTCTCTGCTGATATGCCCAAACCTCCCCCACCTGTTCATCTTCTCCAGTTCACTGATGACACCGCCTTCCTAGCCCTTTATCCTACCCTTCAACAGTCCCAACGTACCCTCCAAACCCACCTTGACCAATTCACTGCTTGGTGCAACCAGTGGTTCCTCCGTATCAACTCCTCCAAGACCCAGGCGATCTCCATAGGCCACACCACCCGCTCCTTCCATCTCCATGATTTCTACCTCACCATTTATGGCTGTGCTATCCACCTCACGCCTACCCTCAAATAACTTGGCCTCACCCTCGACCACCACCTCACCTGGACTCCCCATCTCCTTACCATCCAACACAAAGGTCACAACAGACTCCGCCTCCTGAAGTCCTGTCTGGCCAGACGTGGTGTCTGCATCCTTCCGCCATCCTTCACACCTTCAAATCCTTGATCCGCCCCATCCTCTGTTATGCCAAGATAACTTTAATTTCTGCCCCTCTCAGGTTCTATAAATCCCTCAAAATCCTTGAACGCCATGTGCTCTGCCTCGCCTTCCGCATCTGCCTTCCGTCCACCACACACATCCTCTACGACCTCATCCCCTTCACCCACCTTCTCCTTTTCCTTGAACACATCCACACATTATATATTGCCTGCCGCACCGATCTCCACCCCTTGGTGTCTCCCTTCGTCTCAACCCCCAGCCCGTTGCCTCGCCTTTACCATTGTGTCCCACCCTCTCTCAATCTCCACACCCTCTGCCTCCTTTCCCAACACACCTCCACCATCTACCCCTCCCAGATGATGAGCTTCACCCTGACATTTACCCTTCCTACCAATTCTAACCCCATCTTCCTCCTGCCTCCTCCTCAGAGCTCCCTCTCCTCCCCCTCCATTCTCCTGAGCAGCTTTCCCCTCCTACTCCACCACCCTCTCTTGTGCTCCCCTTCAGTGTCTCTGCACTCCCTCCTACCTTGTCTTCCCTCTTCATCTCCTGCCCCACCAGTCTCCTACCTCTTATTGTACCTGCTGATGCCCCTACTCTCTTCATTCCACCCCCTCCCCTTGCTGCCCCTTGCTCTCCCCTCCTTTTCCATCCTCTCTGGCCTCTCCCTTGGCAGGTCCAATCTGGCAGTTTTATTATTCATCATGTGAGCTGCAAGTGGGTTTTAAGTTTGTTGTTCTGGAGTGTTTTTAATACTGTGGCTGACTTTTAACCTGTGCGTGTGCCTTCAGTGTCTTCTTTGTGTTTTAAGAATTGCCAGTTGTGTTTTTTAACTTTAAGTCAACCTTTTTTAACTGTCCCCCCATGAACGTCTCCATGTCTGTGTATTTTTACCACCATTGTCTCCCCTTACTCTGTTTTATGACCCCTTTTTTTATCGCCTTACATGTAAAATTTTATTCTTGTCCTAGTTGTCATATCACTCAGATGAAGAGCAGCGGATTGGCCGATGACAGCCCATCCCTGTCCATGTGGGGCAGGGGAATGAAATCACAATAAAGAAAAAAAATTTGAGATAATGAATACATAAATACTACTAAACACATGTTGTTTCCCATTTCCTGTGTACTTCGTGAAAAACAGTTTACTTCACCATTTACAGATACTGGAATTGTGTTCTCCCAGAGACCACGCTGGTTTGAGGTGGCAGACAGATGCTGTTTGAGGTGTGTCATTAATTAGCGTGCGAATGTTAGCGATTAGCTCCTTGACGTGCCTGACAAATTTCGAGTTGCAGATTTGATCTGGAGGAACTGAAGGCTCAACTAGCTCGGCTGGGAGTGTGAGGGGTTCTCTTTACAGTACTTCTGCCAGGGATGCGCCGAGGTCCTCTATGTACATGGACAGAACGCCTAACATTACCCACGGTAAGGTGTCAGCTCACTCACCACCGTGGCATATTTCTCTAGTGAATTCAAAAAAATTAGTTTAAAACCAGAGTTCTGAATTATGTCAACAAACTGTTTTGAGCCACTGCTTTGACTTATTACAATTACATTACAATCAGCTGCTATTATGATATTTTTCCTCCTTACTTTCTTAAGATTATCAAGAAGACACTGGAGTTCGGACAAGAAAGTTTTAGTTACTGTACTTCCCATAATTCTGTGAATTGAAGTGACTATTTTGTTCATGTCTTCTAGTTCAACACAACTACTTTCAAAGGAGCACTCCTCATGTAAACAATCAAAATCTGTTTGTATTTCATATGTTATGCAGGTATCGAGAAGTATGCAGTCAAAAGCAGAGGAAATTCATCATTAGGAACTGTTGCCTTATCTCATCATGCCTCTAATATTTTGGGTCAAGTAATTTTAAGAGTCTGAAAAAATGCCATGCCAAGTAGCTGTGTCAGGTGTGCTGAATTTGCTGGAAGAAATATAAATCTTACGTTGTCATCTTGACACATCTCAACTGATTCTTAGAGAGGCGCAACAATAAATTGTCCCCAGTGAGAACTTTCTTCACTTCCAGCTTTATCAGACATGGGACAGCAACTGTAAGGACCTAATCTGCGAAGCAGAACACAGTTAACCAGCCAGACTTCATCTGATTGTATCTTGCATCTTTTGGCCTACCTTTAATCCGGCCTTGATATAAATGCAAAGCATTATACACAACATAAGGGGATGGTATTGTGCAGTCTGCAGCAACTGGTAACATCATGGGGGGGTCAATACCGTCCTGGAGTCCATGACCCTTTTAGGATATTTAGTTCCCCTACATGCGATTACATTTCATTTTCCTCAATTGCCTGTAAGGTCCATCTCACCATAATTCATTATATTGGACAGCGGCAAATTCTCTATTTTGTTTGACAGTTCATCAAAGTAACTGTTGGCAGTTTCTGGTGTCACTCTTTGTTAGGCACCTAAGTGTTACTAGCAGAGTACCCATGTAGATGTAGATGGACACTGGCTCTGGAGTGTTTTATGTTTTGGCACATTTGCTCTGTCAGTTGATCTTTGTATTGTCTCATAAATGATTCCACAAAATCATGACTGGGAGATTACGCTTAAACCTTTCCACCTGTACCCCTTTTTGTCCAGAAAGTCCTCTAGTAGAAGTTGTAAAACTGCAGAGTCGTTAGGATAGCCCCATTCGCTGCATATTTTCAATCTATCTACAGACAGCTTCAATTCTTTGAAAGATGGAACAGTTTTCCCAGCCTGAAGTTTAAAATTGAGGCTACCTTTTAGATGTCTGTGCAATTCACTATAATGAATCCCACATTTTTCAGCTACTTTCTGCAGCCTAACACCAAATTCGATGTTAGAGAGGGCATTTTTTATATGATCAGGACAGTATTTCTTGTAATCGCCTCCAACACTGTGTTTGTATTTCCATGACATACTTGAACAGCAGCTCTGAAACAAGAAGAATATGTTAGTTATTCATATAACATAAGTAGAGAATGGATAATAGCTTTTTATACAGCATTAGCATGGCATACTAGATTTCTTTTTAATCTTGCTATAATCAGGTGAATAGAAACACCAAAATTGTTATGTTTCTATACACTGCACAAACTATAAAAACCAAATGTAAAAAATATGATAATTCTCAAGAGCTGATTCGTTTAATGTAAAACAGAACCCAACCTTTACTGTTTTATACAGATGTTAGAAGTAGTATTTACAATGCCATTAACTAGCACACATATAATTCATATTTACTTTCCAGAGAAGTTCAAAGTAGGTAGGAAAACATCTTGAAAACTTTCGAGAAAGACACTAGAATAAATGTCAATGTACAGTGCTGACAAACAAATAAAACATAATTTCCTTGTTGGTTTAAAGTGTTGCTGACCCAAAACCAATAGTAATTAAAAATAATGTCAAATACAAACTTACAGTTTTCAGAGTAATTATGTGTATGGAGTTTGGTCTGTATTCACCCCCATTGTTTCTATTCACTCCATTTTACATTATATAAGGGAAGAAGAGTTACTTAATAGCCAATAATAACAAAAATAAACGCAAATACCTAATGAAAAAGAATCTTGAGCCCTTAGAAATTTTTAATTTGAAGGAAAGGTTTTACAAGAAATTGGAAAGTGCACTTTTGAGTTTTTCATGTTATTGACATCTAATGCACAAGTTTGGATTCGCGTCATTCTATCCCACACGTGTCATGTAATTGGACAACGTAAACTGGTATGCACTTCCAAACACATGTGTTTGGTGTGCTGTGGTGCAGGTATAAGTCTTTGTGTAATACGGGCTTTCCTATTTATACATTATTGCATGACAGTACGAATCCAGTGCTACTGAGTGCATGACTTTTGGTATTGAGTTGCTGCACCACTTTGCATAGCTGGAGATTTTTTGTGGAGACACGACAATAAAACCTGATGGCAAACTTGAGAACTATATTTAAAATTATTATGATATGCCTTGAAAATGTAAGTCTGATTTAGCAAATCGATCAAAGAGAGGTCAAGTTACTAAAGCCACTAGAATGCAACAAACCTTGGAGCAATCTCAGATCTGCCCGACCTTGTAGGCAGAACATAATGCTGTCTTTAGACCTACAGATGGTGGAATAGACAGAAGCCAATTGCTGTTTTGATGCTGAGCATCATGCATCTCTTCTAGCTTTTGAGACCCCTGAATGTTCACAATGGCAGCATCATTTAAAGGCTGTGGGACAGACACAGAAGTTATGCCTTTATATTTAGAACATGGAAGGAAATCAGTGAGGCTACATTTAATTATGATCCATTAATTGACTGTAATCCTAGGGAGAATGCCATTATAACCCATTTAAATGGAAGAAAGACTTGGTTTGTGTTGCTCTGGTGGCAAAATCTCTCTTCCATAGCTAGGTGAGCCAAAAGAATCCCTAAAAACTCTACTTCTGTGGAAATCCAATGAATCAAGGTTCTTTTTTTATTTTATTTTTTTAATTTATTATTATTATTTTTTTTTCTTTTTTTTATGATAAGAAAATATAATGCGTGCTTTCAGATAACTTCATTTGGCGGGGACGCAGAAATCAAATGCCAGGTTTTTCACCAACTTTTATGATTCAAGGTCAAATTTACCATAGAATTGTCTCTTTGCTTTCACCAGACAATCATCACAGCAAGTTCCTACAGATTTATTTCAGGGGTGATGAAACCAATGAAACAGACTATAGGTTTAGTAATATCCAAGTAGGGAATATGTGGGTGATATATTGCAGCATTAATAAATGAAGTAGCAGCCTTGGGTATAGTTGAACAGTTTTAAAGTCACAGAATCATTTTGTATGTTCATGATGGCAGACTAACCAAGGTGTCTCATGCAAAAATATATTATGATGCATTCCAGTATCCACAATTTGAGCCTACAACATGCTTATCCTTCCAAAACAAAAAAAGTGCCATGTATTGAAAAAAGTGCCACGTATTGACTGTTACGCACATCATATGATTATACAACAAAATGATTTTAATATGATATCACAATGCAAGCAACTCGCCAATCAATATTGCTTATAAATGTATGTTAAGGTGGAAAGTGAATGGCTGTGATACATATCATTTAATAAAGCTTAATTGAGAGAAGGGAATTATATTCATCTGAAAGACAGTGTTGCGAATGATACAAATATAAATCCTAATAATATGGGCAAGATGGTAACCCTATCCTATTCATCTGTTAATAGTCCACAATACCTGCATGAGTGTACTCAAGACAACATGTAACCCAGCATGGAAGGAAGTAGTTGATTCATTACCAGGACATGTGGCTGTTCATAGACATGATATAGTAGCAAGATTTTTAGGCTAAAAATAAAGAAGCTAATGTCAGTTATAACTAAGGGAAAAATATATGGAAAAATGCTATGTTTTATGTATACTGCTGGGTGACAAAAGTGAGCTTACAGCATGTACATATTTTACTTTGGTTAAAATATAGGTTGAGACCTTGTCAAGGTGCAAAAATACCCAATTCAAGTACTGACAAGACACTGCACAATATTATTGTAAAAGTGTGATCCATGGCTTACATGGATTTAACAATTCTCAATCTCCTTGCATCAAACATGTATATTGCACAAAAAAGTTCCCATGTAGGCCTCACATGCAAACCATACACAATGCAAACAGATATCCTCTGTACTGATGTAGAGCACCAGAACACGACAGTCAGACAGCAGTGGTAAAGCTTTGAAAAGGCGGTTATGTTAATGTCGATAATAGGCGGGTTGTCCTCTATTACCCAATTTTGTCAATAATGTTTAAAGTGCATACCAATTTGGAGGCTTGCAGTTCACTGCATGCCATAAAATGTATTTTGAAATACATTAACAGAGGCAGTAAATAAGCTATTTTCAACTTCAGAAACAAAGATCTCACAAATCTGGTAAATCAAGTGCACAGGTATCAGTCCAGCTGTTATTTCAGTAGCAACGAAGCTGTGTGGCGTCTTTTAGGTTTTCTGCAATTCGGAGACACCCCACCATAGCACACATCAATGTTCGTTTAGAGAATGGTGAAAGAGTGTATTTTAATAAATAATTTTTGTTAGATAATATTAAGCCTGCAAAAAGCACCACTGATTGCATTTTTTGATCATTGTCCAAGCAACGATTTCACAAAAACCCTTTTATATGTTGAGGTGACTAGATATAATACCTGGATTGTATCAAGGACAGAATGTAAATGTCACATTCAAGGAATCCATGTTCACAATTGACCTGGTGTTAAACCTGGCTGTGTTTTAGGCTGAGTCTATACAGTGCATGTCAGCAACATGGAATGCTTTTGCTTGAAAATGATGCTGCACCATTTATGAGGCCCAAACTGTTTCAAAGATCTTAAAAAATGCAAGGGTCAGGAATTATTGATATTTAGACAGGTGAGGGCTAAGAGTTGGTAGGAAGAGATAACCATTTTGCTCCAACACTGGAGGAGGCCGTACGGCACAGATCAGTGACAAAAGTGAGGCAGCTTTTTGCAATATTAATGGCAACCTCTGGGCTTTCAGATCCACAACAGGTGTGCGAAAACTACAGAACTGACATGGGAGAGGATATAATGCACACATTTAAATACCTTACTACTACATAGATTGATTTAAACTACAATGAAGCTCTCATGAATGTGGAAGACCACATAATAATGATACCTGGCAAAGATTCATCATACTCTGTATTGAGTAGACCAATTCAAACCGAAGGGATTAGCAGTGATTTACTATGAGAAATGAGTTATGATGCTGTTCATTGCAACAGCAAACTTGTGTAAATGTTCCACAATTAATACACAACTGACAACAGTTTTCTACAATGTTATGCAAAAAACTGGCAATGATGAAGGTGGTTTGTTCTTTCCAGATGTTCTGGCAGGAAATGGCATGGCATGAACATCATCAACACCTGTGGAGTGATGAAGCCATGATTCATGCAAGGGAGAGGGGTTGTTTATCCTCATTATAGAGCTTACTGGACAAAAGGTGATCCCAAAGGCACTACTGAAAAAATGCAGGGAAAGCAAAAAGTGACAGTGTGGTGTAGATTAACTTCTTCCAGTGTCATTGGATCCTGTCAATTGAGACACTGACAGATACCTGCAAATGTTAGAACATTTTCTATGGCCTACCATTTCTGAGTGCGACAATTCACATGAACTGCTGTTTACCCAAGATGGATCTCCTCCTCATTACACCTACAATGGCTCTACAGACACTTCACAAGATGCTGAATAGGTCGCTGAGATCCCACAGAATGTGCTCAAGAAGTCCAGACCTCACCCCATGTGGCTACTTTTTATGGGAGTAGGCTAAGGAAGAAGTGTATTGCAGCAAACAGCAAACACTTGGCAAGCATGAAAATAAGATCAGTGAGGTCATAAATGGTATTCCCACCAAATTATTGAGGATGGTCAGAGCTAATTTACCTGTTGATTTCAGAAACTGCCTAGAAAATATTGGAGTGCACACTGAATTTAAAATTAATGGTGTACAATAACTACATGAGTGCAAAAAATAGAATTTATGCCTACAGTATTTTAGGAGGGAAAAATATTAAAAACAGGAAGCTACTTTCCACCCATCCCATACTGTAATAACAATGAACCACCAGTACACTGCTTGATGCTATTCATACATATACCATCTAAAGGTAATTGAATATATTAGTAAGGGAGCTACTACTTTGGCAAGAGCTGGTGTCTGTGGCTTTACTGTACAGCTACTGTTTATCTGCTGTCAGATGCATAATGTGTACTTGATTGCAATGGCATTATCAAAGGCAAATATTCTTACATCTGTGACACCACGTAGATAGTCATCGTGATGACACACACAGTGAGCATTATCGCTGCCTAAAGACAGTTGTTGCCAGTACTTTGCTTAGGCGACACGTAATGTAATTGTGCTCTGATCAAATATGCAAGGTGTTTCTGTGAGAGTGTGCATAAATGTAACAGGACATAGAAAACACTCCACCAAACAATTTTAGCTTGGGAACCTGGGGTTGGAGAAACCAGCTTTGTCTAGCATTCCTATTTACTACTCACATGCATACAAGTATACACATATTGCACTGTTTACTTACATTTATGCTGGCCGTTGTGGCCGAGTGCTTCTAGGCGCTTCAATCTGGAACCACGCGACCGCTACGGTCGCAGGTTCGAATCCTGCCTCGGGCATGGATATGCGTGATGTCCTTAGGTTATTTAGGTTTAAGTAGCTCTAAGTTCTAGGGGACTGATGACCTCAGATGTTAAGTCCCATAGTGCTCAGAGCTATTTGAAACATTTTAACTTACATTTACATTTCTTATTTCCTGTGAGGAAACAAGGAGGACTAGCCTGATTACCAGGAAGTCATGATGGCGTTTTAGTTTACTTTATCTGTCTGGAAGGTGGCCTTGCTGTATCGTATTTGCATTGTGCCGTGACAGAACAGGCTATGAATCAGTGATAGAGCCATTCATTTTTCAGTGCTGTTCAGAGATGTGTAGTACAATATGATGGAGCAGTACTGGAACAATTTCACAGAACTCACTGACATGTGTATGGGGAAGTAAATTTCAATGGTCATGCTGTTGAAAGGCTGTACCAGGTCCAATTTCCTAACAGGCATCCTCCATCATGATGAGTGGTTGTTTCTCTAGATTGACAAATGTGGGATTCTGGTTCACTGGACAGAAGAAATGAGGGACATGGCAACATCATGACCACTTGCATGTTGGATTTTGAATAAAAGGTGCTGGAACATGTTGCAGCAGACCCCACTACAAGTACTCATTGTATTTCATGTGAAACAGACACAGCACACATTAGTGTGTGGTGAATACTCCATCAACAACAATTACACCCATATCACCCGCAGTGAGTCCATGCACTACTTGTGACTGACTTTGCACTAAGGATTGCATTGTGTCAGTGGTTTGTCCAACAGTGGATTAATAATTATGGCATGTGACGAGGGCCTCCCGTCAGGTAGACCGCTTGCCTGGTTCAAGTCTTTCGATTTGACGCCACTTCGGCGACTTGCGCGTCAATGGGAATGAAATTATGATGATTAGGACAGCACAACACCTAGTCCCTGAGCAGAGAAAATCTCTGACCCAACCAGGAATCGAACCCGGGCCCTTAGGATTGACAGTCTGTTGCACTGACCACTCAGCTAACAGGGGCAGTGGATTGATTGACCAGATTTCCTCCAAATTGTTCTGTTTACTGATGAGGCTTCATTTGATTGTGATGGTACTTCAAACAGCAGGAATAGCCATGTGTGGGATGAGCAAAACTCTCACACTGTAGTAGGGTCACACCATCAAGTATGTTCTGCTGTGAATATCTGGGCCAGCATTGTACGCAACTATCTCATGGGGCCAAATCTTATATGTGGCCATCTGAATGGCCACTTGTACAGAATTATTACAAATAATACAAAAGAAATATATAAAAGTACCTCTTGCAAGAGGATATCTGGTATAACACAAAATACACATTAATAGGTATAGAAAAATTACATTAAAAATATGGTAGATCTTAATAGCTAAATGAAAGACACAGTAATGTTAACAGTGATTGTGAGTATTGTAATGCACAATAGCATATCAAATTAGTAAATGAAAAAGTCTATTACATTTAACTCTATTCTACCGAATAGAAGGAATTACCTAATAAATACTGTTTGAGATGTTGTTTAAATTTGGAAGCTCGTGGATAAGTAATTTCAGTGATGGTGGGAGAGCATTGAACAACTTGCAGCTCATGTAATGGACTCCTTTATGTACAATAGTAAGGTTTTTGATTAATAATGGAAGTCCATCTTCCTCCTGGTATTGTGTGTATGGTATGAATCATTGGTTTTGTACGATTGTCCATTTTTACCAATGAAACATAACAGGGTGTAAATATATTGGCATGTGATTGTCAGTATCCGTAATTTTCTGAAAACATTCCTATGTCTAGGCTGGACTCCGTCCATTATCCTAATAACTCTCTTTTGGGCAATTAATATTTTTTTTGGATAGTGGCTGATTACCCCAGAAAACCATACCATACAGCAATAATGCATGGAAATAACTAAAGTAAGCAGTTTTTGAGGTGTCTCAGTCACATACAGTGGAAACAATACGAACAGCAAATGTTGCTGAGCTGAGTTTTTTGTGGAGGTGCAAAATACGTTCAGATCATTGTAGACTGTTGTCAATGTTTACACCCAGAAACCTGGTTGACTCAACTTGCAGTAACTCACTACCATTCAATGTAATACTTAATTGATCCTCAAATTTTTCCTTACTTGGAAATGCACAAACTGAATCTTATTAACATTTAGTGATAACCCATTATTTACAAACCAATTACATACTTCACTAAAGACAATGTTGGCCGATTCCTCAAGATTGAGATTGGGAGTTTTGTTGATGAGGATAGAGGCGTCATCAGAAAAAAGAGTAAAGTGGGTTCTAAAGCTGGTATGCAAGGGATGGTCATTGATAAAGATGAGAAAAAGAAGGGGGCCTTTGACTGCCCCAGAAGGCTACACTGTTACATAACAGAGAATGAAATATGTGGAATAAAGCAACACCTGACCAAATTTCATCGTCTGTGTGGTTGATTCTACTTAAATGTTTTCTTTTGTGATAAATTTATGAGAATATAATCCCCTTGATCAAAAGGATCTGCACTGAAATGAAAGACTAAAACTTCACACTGCTTTTCTTACTCTGGATCTTTCTCTTGCACAGAAAGGAACAAAGTATGCAGCCATAAGCATATTCGACCATCTCCATTCTATATTAAAGCTTCTGGCAGATATCGAAAGTTTGAAAAACAAACTCCAGTTACATCTCCTCACCAATCCTTTTAGTCCATAGATGAGTTTCTGAGTGTATAATTTCAGGAGCAGTCAAAAAGTTTCTTTTCAAAGGCTGTACCATCCAAAATTGGTTTGCCACTCAGGAAAAGCGCTATGAGAATTGAGGTAATCAACCCACTAAAACACTAGGTTGAAGATACCCATTTGATAAAACACTGTGTTGTGCTGCGTGAAGTAGCCTGTAATGGCCTGCTAATGTCCTCATATGACAGGAATTGTCAAGCCTTCGAGGCCTTCTTTAAGGACCAAAGGCACGATAATCACATGGGGAGGGATCAGGATGGAATGGTGGATGCTCGAGTGTCTCCCACACCTGTTGGCGTAACTTTGCACATCAACTGTAGTCTCGTGCCAAATTGTGACCGTCACAGAACTATGCATACCATTCTACAGCTGCCCCATATACATTCGTAATTCTCTGATGGATGTCTACTTGTGTTTGTCCTTCAACAGTTAATCAAAGAATATCAGCACATTGGTTCTGTTTGGGCACATGTGGTAACAACATCACCATACTTCACATTTCCGCATTTACTGTTTATACATTGAAAAGACACAAATGTCACACTTGTCCCTTACCCATATGTTGGGGGTTATATTGCTGCATTGGAGTTGCACTATGTTGCTTATACACTGCAGCAATGCCCTCGAATGGTAACTCATTGATCGTCCCTTGTTTGTAGTGCTTACCTGGTTAGGTTGCATTTTTAAGCTTCCATTGTAATTTAAGAGTAAAATAAAATATCCAGTTATGTAAATGGCCAGCAAGTAGCCACTTTTTCACATCGCATTTCGCATTAGGCAAGTAATACTTTAGCTAGCATTGTCCACTTCCCTCTGAGCCTACACTTTCGTGTTTCCTTTCTCACCTGTGCTTTTGGCAAAAGTTGTACATCATCTTATACTATCAAGAATGCAGTCAATGGACTGATAAAACTAATTTCAGTATGACTAGCTAGAGAAACTTTTTTTTTTTTTTTTTTTTTTTTTTTTTTTTTTTTTTTTTTTTTTTAAAAAAGCACAAGGTGGTGTAAAATCAGCTTCTCCAACAACACAGGCTTATTAAGGGTAACATATTTATTACATATTTATTATTAAAACACAGAAAGTAATAGTTCTGACTCTTCAATAAATACACAAAACAAATACTTGTGGAGGTGAGTAACTTGGGGTGTATACAGTACAGTGAAAGTTGGTCACATAACTGACACATTGGTGCTGAATAACAGTGTTTGTAGGTTGGACTGGAAAGCACTCAGAAACGAAGCACACACTCAGTGCACTCATATGTCAACACTTTGTCCACTAAAATCACAACTGTCTGCCAAATGGTGAGCAAAGGCAGTCCCAGACTGAGTGGATGCATAATCTCATGCTCTAGACAAAATCAATGGTATGCTTCAACAGGGTCGAAATGACAGTCCGTGAGAAAATTTCATACCACAGAGGCATTGTCAATAGGCACACCAAAGAGCCTGCAGTAAACATCAGCAGGTTGTGACAAGTTAGAACGTGGAACTCCACAGAAGCCCTTAAATCTGACACATGTGTTTTTCCATGTGACCTGACACCAGCAGACGTATTCTGTTGTGCCATACCCAGCCAACTTGCCAGATTTATATGGAATTACATCAGTTGATCTGTCAGTACATATGGTGGGATTGTGAGAGGAAAGACTCGTTTGCTTTCTCCAATACCTCCATCATAGATCCTTTGATAGCAGATAATGAAAGAAATTCTGGCTTGAGCTACCGGAGTCGGCAGTAGTGTGTATGTGAGCCTGTGTAAGTGCCATTTAACTGTGCCTGTCTGCAACTTAGTGTGTTATCCTTACAGTAAATAACAATCTACCTTTTCCTATGTTGTTGACATCCCTACCTGGAGTTTCCATTGTTTGATATTCCCACCTGGTGGGATAAAACCTGCAGCGTGAAATCCTTAAATTTGGTTTTTGATTATGTCACGGTTCTAGTATAGGAATCATTAGTAAACAGTGCCACATCTACATCTATACTCTGCAAAACATTGTGAAGCGCATGGCAGAGGGTACATCCCATTGTGCTACTTATTAGGGGTTTTGCCTATTACATTCATGTATGGAGAGTGGGAAAACTGATTTTTTTAAATACATCTGTACTGGCTGTAATTAATCCACTCTTTGTGGGCTCTTCAGCATTACCTGCAGTTAACATGAAGTTATTTGCAACCAAACGTCAAAAGTTTTAAATGGCAAAATAATACACAACATTACAGTACTCATTTTCCACAGAGTGTGGTCTCCAGGGTATGGTACACTTCTGTTACAAGGCTGCACTTTGCAGCTGGAGTGTGGAGGGAATGACATTATTCTTACACCATTTGCTTTTTCCAAGCTAATGATTGGTATCCTCAAACTGAGTTTCATGGTTGTCTGTGAGCTACAAAGTTAGCCTTTATGCACTTGGCATTAAATAGAGAACAAAGGACCAGAAAACCTGTGTGACAAATTGTTGGAATAAAATTAATTTAAGCATTATTATTAGAACTGATTATCATAGTTGGCTGATACGCATATCCGAGTTTTCATTTCTCTCCTGAGATTTCCTTTGTCACGGTTCAGGCATGGAAGTGTCGTTGATGGCTTAGCAATCCAATCCTAGCGTGGAACAGGCAGCCACAGACATTACAGCTGACGGAAGGTGGAGGACGTGGCTGAGCCTGGAGGAGTTTACGTCTCCGGCGTTTGAAGTTCCAGCTCAAAGTTTTGAAGAGCATTTGAGGTAACTGAGCACCAGCAACTTTGGTCTTCTACTATTGTGGTCCAGTTACTCGGATTGATGTTAAAGTTTTTCAGATTTTTCTTGTACTGATCCTTATAACGTTTGAGAGGGGCACCTCGTGGCCTTTTACCTGTGCTCACTTTGCTGTACAGCATCTGGCATGGAAGTCTGTCATTTTTCATCCGCTGGACATGTCCGACCCATCTCAGTTGATGCCCAATGATAAGAGCTTCCATGCTATACATTTTTGCTTTCTAAAGAACAGCTGTGTTGGATATGAAGTCATCCCATTTCAGGTTCATGATATATCTTAGCTTCTGCTGGTTGAAGCGTTCTAGTTTCTTCAGATCACAGCGATATAACGTCCAGGTTTCGCAACCATATAGCAGGGTGGAAATGACTACAGCTTTGTACACCATCAGTTTGGTGTACAGTGTTAGGTCTTTATTCAGGAAGACACGCTTTGTAAGACGTCCAAATGCTACATGGGCAGCACATAATTGATTCTCCACATCTTTTCCAGATGAGCAGTTAGATGACAGTATGCTTCCCAAGTACAGGAAATGGTCCACTTGTTCCAAGGGTGAATCATAAATGGATATGCTGAAGTCAGGAACTGATTATATAGCACTGGCATATCAATTGATGACAGAACACTTTTTAAATGTATTAGAATGTAAGACTCATAGTTAGTTTGTTTACTCATTATTACTACTATAATTTTTGTTGTTGTTTAAACACTTGAACCTCATGTATCAGTTTATATATGATTTAGTTTGTAAGCCTCATGACCATTTAGATTTAGTCATTACTGTAATAATCTGACACATTCTGCATCCTAGCAAACCACTGCATCAAGGATCTATGGAACACGAAAATAAATAAATAAAAATAAATCTGTAGTTGGCCTTCTTCTCTTCCTCATCTTTATCAATGACCTTCAGATTGGAATAGAATAGAATAGAATATTTTAGAATAGAATAGAATAGAATATTTTAGAATAGAATAGAATAGAATATTTTAGAATAGAATAGAATAGTGTAGTGCATCTAAAACTAATTTTACTATTTTCACTGATGACACCTCCATCCTCATCAACAATACTCCCAACCACAATCTTGAGGAATTTGCCTACATTGTATTTAATGAGGTACTTACTTGGTTTAAAAGTAATGGGTTATTACTAAATGTTCACAAGACCCAGTCTGTTCATTTCCAAGTAAGTAAAACAGTGGAGGATCAATTAAGTATTAAATGTAATGGTAGTGACTTACTACAAGTTGAGTCTTCCAACTTCCTCAGTGTACACATTGACAGCCATCTAAAATGGTCTGAACAGACTTTACAACTTCTCAAAAAACTCAGCTCAGCAACATTTGCTATTCACATTATTGCAACTGGGGTAATCAGCCACTATCCAAACACAAATTCACTGCCCGAAAGACAGTTATTAGGATAATAACCAGAGTCTAGCCTAGATATTCTTGTAGAAACCTTTCCAGAAAATTTTGGATACTGACAACTGCATGTCAACATGTCTGCTCCCTATTATGTTTAATTGGAAAAAATGAGCAACTACACAAAACCAATGATTTATACCATACTCACAATACCAGGAGGAAGATGGACCTCCATTACGAATTAAAAAACCCTAGTATTGTACCAAAAGAGGTCCATTACAGGGGCTGCAAGGTGCTCAATCCTCTCCCACCATCAATGAAATCACTTGTGCATGAGCTTCACAATTTTAAACAACAGCTCAAACTCTATTTAACAGATAATTCCTTTTATTTGGTTGAACAATATTTCAATTGTGTCAACACTAATTGATTTTTTCTTTTAACTAAATCTGATGTACTCTTATGCATTATAATATTGAGAATCATTGTTAACATTTCTATGTCTTTTAAGCAGCTCTTAATGTCTACCTTCATTTTAACTTTTTTAAATGTAATTTAGTCTATTCATCTTAATTGGTATTTTCTCTTACTCCTATGTCTCCTCTTGCAAGAGGAATTTTTTTTGTGTGTTCCTTTTGTATAATTTGTAAGAATCTGACTCGTCCTACATCCATGCGAATGTCTCACTGTATTGGATTTATGGGATCTAAATAAATAAATGATAAAAACTATTTACACAGTTCTGTACATACATAATGCTGATGAAATGCATACAATCCACTCCAACAATTCCCTCTGACATCCCCCTAAGCCTGAAGACATCAACCAGTTCCTGATCATCATCCTGCAGAACATCCACCCCTTCAGAAGTCCCTACACCATCCATAAGATCTCCCTTGCCGCCTGCTCTGTCTTCCATTTGAATGCTTATGCCACCTACTCCCACAACCAGGCCCACTTTACCTTCACCCACCAAGACACCATCGTTTAAGCCCCTCTCTCCTCCCCTGCCACTTCCTTTCCCCATCCCAACACCTGGTGCATCAATAAAATCGTCTCCTCTACCTAAACATTCGCTCCCTCCCTGCCAACAAATACCTCTTCATGCATACCCTGTCCCAGAACCAGGTCAACTCTTGCATCCTTAATGAATCCTTCCTCCAACCTCACTACATTGTCCGTACCTGCACCTATCTCCTTCACCGCACCAACAACTCCCTTCCCTTTACATGACGCAGGGTTGCTATTGACCACCTCAAGCATCTCCCTGTCTGGCCACAACCCCTACTCAATGACCCAACCAAACATCTTCTCTTCAGCATTTTTTTTTTTTGCCTCCATCACCTCTGCCACTATACATATCCAGCCCACAGTACCTCTCCCCCTATGACTTCATTTCCCTTGTTGACCATACCTTCTCCATTTATGTGATTGCTGCCAACCTCTACGTCCACAGCTGTGACCCTGCCACCCTCTGACAGCAGTATTCGTACCTTTGCACCCTCTATGGTCACCTTGTTCCTCTCATACAGCACACCCATCCTGAAAGTATCTCCACCATGGATGAAATCCTAACTACCCCCAACCTACTTGGTCGCATCATTGCAGGCACTCTCGATCCCATTGGTGGTGACCACCTCTCCATCCTTCTCACCATCTCCTCTGCCCTTCGCCCCCTTCTGCCCCCTCCCCCTACCCTGCTGCCCCTCAGAAGTCAGTCCACGATTACTGCCATGCTGACTAGGATGACTATCAGGAATCCATTGCTTCACAGGTCGAAAGGCATCCCCTTACCTTTCACCATCCTGCTGACATCACCCATGCTTCTTCCTTCCTCCAGAAGACCATCACTGACACTGTGGAGGCTCACTTTCCGACCAAACTCATCCACTATGACTGCCCTATGCTTCCTCCACAGGCCAACCTTCTCCGTGGGTCCCACAGGCTCTACTGCTCATTCCTCTCCTCCCGTGACTGGGATACACTCCTCCATAACCTGAAATTGCAACACATCCGCAACCCACACATAGCAAAAAAATGCAGGACTGGTACCAGATATATACACACCTCAAGTCCACCCTCCCTGTCAGCTTCTTCAAGTACTGGTCTGCTTTCCACCACCTTACTGGTAACACTTGGGCCCAGCATTACTCCGTTCCTTATGGCAACCATGCCTTCCCTGACAACCTCAGTAAGGCTAACGATTTTGCTTCCCACCTCTCTGAGGTCTAATCCATTCCTGATGATCCCCATTTTGATTACTGCCCTTCTCCGCCGTCCTTGAACACACTGATGCCACTGTCCCACCACACACACCCGTTTCTAGTACTTGGATCAGTTACCCCCTTCCAACATAAACACTTCCATATGACACACCACAAAAACACGTCCTCCATTCCAAACACTACACCATTCCTGATCACGACAGTGTCACCTACCGCCTCCTCCAGGAATTCCCCCTATGCTTCCTTGCTGCCCTTGCTACCCTGTACAATGTCCTCCTCTCCACCAGTTTTTACCCTGAACTGTGGAAGACTTCCCATGTCCTACTGTTCCCTAAACCTAACAAACCCCCCTCTGACACCTCTTGCTATCGTCCCATCTGCGTCACCTCCGTGTTCAGTAAGGTCTATGAGTCCTTCACCACCTTAACCAGAACCACCTTTTTCCAACTAACCAATGTGGCTTTTATCCCTCCCTGTCAGCCAAAGACCAGCTCCTTAACCTTACCAATCTCCTGTCCCTCCAACTTATCTCCTGTTGCTCTGCTGTCTTTATTTCCCTCAACTTCCAGAATGCCTACAACTGTGTCTGGCATTCCAGGCTCCTCTTCAAACTCCAGACCATTGCTCTCCCCATCACTTTTGTCCATCTTTTTACTCCCTTCCTCTCCCATCGTCCCTCCTATGTCCCTATCCAATATTCCAACTCCTGTACTTTCTATCCCACTGCCAGCATGCTCCAAGGCTCCATCCTCTCCCCTCTCCTGTATACTGCTGATATGCCCAAACTTCTACCGCTTTTCATCTCCTCCAATTAACTGATGACACCTCCTTCTTAGCCCTTTATCCTACTCTTATATGGTCCCAATGTACCCTCCAAACCCACCTCTAACATTTCACCACCTGGTGCAACCAGTGCTCCTTCGCATCAACCCTTCCAAGACCCAGGCAATCGTCATATGTCATATGACCAGCTCTTTCCAGCTCCACGATTTTTACCTCACGATTTATGGTCATCCTAGCTATCTCACTCCTACTCTGAAATACCTTAACCTCACCATTGACCATCAACTCCCCTGGTCTCCTTATCTCTTTACAAGCCAACACAAAGCCCACAATAGACTCCGCCTCCTGAAACTCCTGTCTTGCTGAACATGGGGACTGAATCCTTCCATCATCCTTCACACCTACAAATCCTTGATATGCCTCATCCTTTTTTATGCCACCATCACTTGGATTTCCACCCTTCCCAGATTCTATAAAGCCCTCCAAATCCTAGAACACCATGCACTACCCCCCCCCCCCTCCCACCTTCCATATTCGCCTTCTGTCACCCACGCCCTTCCTCTATGACTTCATCCCCTTCCCCCACCCTCTTCTTTTCCTTGAACACGTCCACAACCTGTACATTGTCAGTCGACTCGATCCCCCACCACGCCCTTGTGTCCCCCTTCCTTTCCACCCCCATCCTGTTGCCACGCCTTTACCGTAGTGTCCTGACCTCTCTTCATCTCCACACACTCCACCTCCTTTACCAATGCAACATCCAGCACCTACCCCTCCAAAATGATGGGCTTCGCCCTGACATCTACACCTCCAGCCAACTGTTACCCCATCTTCCCCCTCCTCCTCCTCCTCCTCCTCAGGGCTCCCTCTGCCCTCCTCTTCCCTTTCCCTGAGTGGTTTTCCTCCCTCCTATACCCCCCTTTCCTGTGCACCCCATCTGTGTCTCCGTGTTCTCTCCTGCCTTGCCTGCCTTCTTCATATGCCAACCCGCACATCTCCTGCCTCTTGGTGCGCCCCCCACCACACCTTTTCTTTCCTTTTCTGGCACCCCCAACCCCCCAACCCACTGATCTTCCTCTCCCCTCCTTTTCCCTCCTCTCAGGCCTACCATTCCTTGGCAAGTCCCTACCAACAGTTTTTATTCTTCATGTGTGCTCTGTCGTTTGCAGCGCTATTTTAAGTGTCTCTCGCTCTGTGTGTTTTTATACTGTGGCTGACATTTAACTTGTGTGTGTGATTTCACTGTATTTTAAGTGCCTCACAAATTGCCAACTGTGTTATTTTAACTGTTTGTCACTTTTTAACTACCCCCCAATGAATGCCACTGTGTTTGTGTATATTTTCACCTCCATTGTTTCCAATGAATGGCACTGTGTTTGTGTATATTTTAACCTCCATTGTTTCCATTTACTGTGTTTTTATATCCCCCTTTTTCCTTCATTTTTTATGTATCGTTTTGCTCTTTTATTATTTGTATGCCACTTGGTTGAAGAGCTGCGGATTGTACCACTGCCAGCCCTCCCGTAACCATGAGGGGCAGGGGAATGAAATTGCAATAAAGAAAAAGAAAAAACAAAGCTGTTCAGCATCAGGATGGTTGTGTGGTACAACCAAATGTATTGTTAGGGCGAATCTCTTACTCACTCAAAATTTTTTTTTATGGAGGATGTCATTATCCTGTAGTATATTGAAATGTTAAATATAGTTATACACACTGATTGATGTCAAAATTCGAGCCTTCAGAAATGGTCCTACACTTGACTCACTCAGTGACATTCATGTGACTCAATTTTAATTATGCAGAATTATATAAACATGTCTGATGGCCATTTTCTGGACCGAGAAGCATACATGTCTGAGAAGTTGAGAACACTGAAGGTTGTACATTTTGGTAGCAATGGAGGGATCCACAGCTTATGCAAGACAAAAGGGATCGTGAAGCTTATGAGCAAGATGTAGGTGTCCACGGCTATGCTTCCTCTGTGAGAAGAGATGTGCATATTACCGCCAGTCACCTAAAGGCATTACAAAACATAAGAGAATTGATGCCTAATGTTTTTTATGCTAGAGATTTGATGCTACATAATTGCATACCAAAAATTATACAGTGGAAAATACAGGATGGGATGTGATAATACCAGGGAAGGATAGTTGCTACTGACCACATAGCAGAGATGCTGAATCACAATAGGTACAACAAAAAGATTCACACAATTATAGCTCTTGGCCATTAAGGCCTTTGTCAGCAGTAGACACACATACACACATGCACACACACACACACTTACAGAAACACATTTTGCACACACGTCTGCAGTCTCAGAGAAATGGAACCACACTGAGGAACAGCAACAGTGCATGATGGGAGTGGTGACTGGGTGGGGGTAAGTAGGAGGATGGATTGAGGAGGGGGAGGGATAGTATGGTGGGAGTGGTGGACAGTTTAGATGGAAAACAGGAGAGAAGGTCTCAGAATGAGATTTTCGCTCTGCAGCAGAGTGTGCGCTGATTTGAAACTTCCTGTCAGATTAGAACTGTATACCGGACCAAGACTCGAACTCGGGACCTTTGCCTTTCACGGGCAAGTTCTCTACCAAGGCCTTGAGTTTGAGTGTCACTCTGGCACACATTTTTAATCTGCCAGGAAGTTTCAGGAGAGAAGATGAAGAGGGGGGAGGGGGTAAGTAGTGGAAAGGAGAGAAATAAAAAGAAATTAAAAGACTGGGTATGGCAGTGAAATGATGGCTGTGTAGTGCTGGAATGGGAACAGGGAAGGGGATGGATGGGTATGGACAGTGACTAACAAAGGTTGAGGCCAGGTGGGTTACGGGAACATAGGATGTATTGCAGGGAAAGTTCCCACATGCACAATTCAGAAAAGCTGGTGTTGGTGGAAAGGATCCATATGGCACAGGCTGTGAAGCAGTCATTGAGATGAAGGATATCATGTTTGGCAGCGTATTCAGCAACAGGGTAGTCCACTTCTTTTTTGGCCACAGTTTGTTGGTGGCCGTGCATGAGGACAGAAAGCTTGTTGGTTGTCATACCTACATATTCTAAGTGAACAGTACTTTATTTTAGGGATTCATTAAAAATGTGACGCAAGACTGCATTTATAAAGCCATGACAGTGATTGAGTATCTTGGTTTAAATATTATCAACTTGACAAGAGTTTTTTCACTTCATCTCTTTGATTGTTTTATTGATATCCCTAATTGCTATGCGGTTATCTGCATCTGGCAAACTCTGGCATTGTTAGCTATCACGTCAACCACTGAGCCTTCACAGCCAATTTCTTCTACAGCTGTTAAAAAATGTTTATTGAAGATATTGGCAACTTCCTCAGTATTTTTTACAACATTTCCACCCTGAATTAAGTCTAGGTCAGTCAAATACTCTACTTTTTTACCACTCTCCCTTTTTATAATTTGCCACTTGGTTTTTGATTTGTTGTTTGGGTTATCTATTTCAGATGTTATGTACATAGTTTGGATATTTTTATTCCTCTTTTTAAAATATTATTGTACAATCTATGGGAACTACATTGGTAATCGGGATATAGGAAACTTAATTTCCATATATGTCATAGATCGTATATACACCCTTGACACTGCGTCCGTACAGAATGAAGTATAACAAAGAACTGACTAAAGTTAAGATGGAGGCTTGACAGAGCACTTAGAGTTCACAGATATTACGTTTCGTGGTCGATACGAACTACTGTCGTCGTACAGCACCCCTCCCCCCCCCCCCCACAGTACGGAGTACTACAGATGTCCAAGGGTGAGGGCGTGTGGGCGTCGACATCAGTGGAAAATCGTGCGCGTAGGCAGGTGCACCACAGATACTTCCATCTAGAATGAGTTGGGTTGTGCAGGTGGAGTGGCAAGAGGCAGGTCCACTTTGTAGTCAGTCAGCCACTGTGGCTGGATGAGACAGCAGCGAGCCCGGGAGTAAGTGGTCGGGGCGGTCGATGGCGTGATGGACGCGTGCGTGGCCCTTAAGTAGATCGAGCCGTCCTTAGAAATGAAAGCACGTAGAGATGGGAGTGTGAGGTTGAGTGCAATGTTTACATGTAAGACACCGTCCGATGGGACCTCGGTGTCTGTCAAAAGAATGAGCACTCTGTCGTCGAATGTCACTATAGAAAAGTCTTTCACTCGGTGCAGCTGCACACTGCAGGACAAACTGATAGTGGGTGTGTGTGACTCCAATGTTGGAGGTGAGGGAGAGAATCCTGCACAGGGGGAAACGGGGCAAGGTCGGGAAACCAACAAACAGTGGTGAACAGTCTTCAGCAGAAGAGGTCGTGCGGTGGTGTTGATGAGAGCACATCTTTGTTCTCAAACAAGAAGGATGGATCGTCTGCAGAGTCTGACTGTGGTGGTGTGATACCATCAGGGAAAACGAGAATGTTGTCCAGATAAGCAAAGGAAAACTCGAACTGTCACAAGATAGAGTCGATGAAATGGCGCCACGTTTGCACCGCATTCTTTAGGCCGAAAGGCATGAAGTGGTATTGGAATAAGCCGCGTGGCGTTATAATAGCCGTGTTAGGAATGTCTTCTTGCGTGATGGGAATCTGGTTGTAGACGCATTTACAGTCAATAACACTGAAAATTGTAGCGCACGATAACATATGAGTGAAGTCATTGATGTTGTCGCCGCACATTCGAAAAGATCCATCGTGTTTGGGCATGAGGTGGATTGGTGAAGACCAGTTGCTGTCTGAAGGTTGCAGAACACCTGCCGCCAAAAGTTCATTAACCTGCTGCCGGGCCACGCGCAACTTGATAGGGGTGAGGTGTCAGACCTTATGCCTAATAGGAGGGCCAGTAGTGGTAACTATCTTGTGTGTTGTTCCATCAGTGACGGAAGAAACTGGGAACTGCAAATAAGATTGGTTAACGTCCTGGCATCGAGTTTTCAGACAAGTAGGTTGTGACAAGGTGTAGCCATTAGCACGAGTGGGGAAAGGTAGCACGAAAGTCACATGTCTCTTATGGGAGCACGGTGTGCGCTTGTGTGGAGGGTGTCTGTGTGTGTGTGTGTGTGTGCAGTGCTGAGCAAGGGGAACAGGTGGCAACTGTCTGCTGTTAACCTTGCACTGGACAACCGGCCACTGGGTCTTGTGGCCGGTGACTCAGGGAGGGGGAATGTTTATCAGCACGCACGGTAGCTGTCCAAGAGTTGGGCGTCATCGCAACGGGCAGGCGGCTGTCATTAGCAGCACTGTTTCAAACGAACGGCACTGGATGAGGCGAGGATGACGGTAGGGGGGAGGGGGGGGGGGTGGACATCACATGTAAGTAAAAATTGTGGACTAACCTGGTGAGAGTTCGAGCTAGGCTCGGCCGAGCAATCTTGTTTAGATGGCGGTGCCATGGACTGCAGTTGCAGAAGCGAGGTACAAGCCGCGACGTGCTCACTGTAAGTGGATGTGATGCGTTGTTGCAGCTTCTCATTGTCCTGGCGGAGTTGTGTCGCCAAGTCATATTTTGACAGTTGGTCGGTAACACAGGTCACAATGTTTCCCGCTAGGGCGGAGTTCTTGCATATGATAACGTATGTTGCGGTGGAAACAGAGTGTTGGACATAGATGCAGGTGCACAGAATGTGAGTATTGCTAGGATGGTGGAGCACTGAAGCCTGTACGATCTTCTGAGATAGTTTGTAATGAGACAAAAAATCCATAACAAGGATCAGTTCATGGATGTCGGCAATGTAGAACATCCACGGAAAATGTAGAGAAGAAGATGGGTACACTTTAACCTTTACTGAGCCTGAGGTAGGTAACGTTGTTGTGTTGACAGCTCATAGAAGAGACTTCATCTGTGAAGAAGTGGGTGGAACCATCTGTAACACCATAGCTCTTATACTCTACTAATTTATTTTGCTTTTGTTTTATTTAATGTTACATCGTTGAGATTCTGTAAATGTGTTTGTGTGAATCGATAACATAAAATTGTATACTCCTTTCTTTGTAAGAACTTTGATGTCATGATTTGATTCTATGCAATGTAGTGTATCTGTCATTTAAACTCTTTGTCCCATTTGGAGGGAACAAAACTTGCTGTATATGATTGTAATTTCTGTGTGAACAATTTTTTGTAGATATGTCAATATGTGCAAATGTTCTGTTTTATTTAAAATGTTTGTTTGCTGTTGTGTAAACTGCTGACCTTCACTTAGGGTTCTTAGTTATTTTGTACGTAAAACATCTTGTGGTTCCCCTCGCGAACAGAACTGTGTAGTGCATGCAAATTGTGGTTGGCATAGCTAGAAAAGGTGGAAACAAGTGTCAGTCGGGGACGAGCTACCAAACTGTCCACTGCCATGTAAAAGTTACATGTTGTGCTGGTTCATAGAGAGGCTTTTTCTGCTACTTTCCAATGCCTCGGATGGATGGATAAATAGCTGGAACGATTCTGGAAAAGGTATTCATCATCGTCACCAAGAAGGGCCAGAGTCCAGCAATTCTGTCTGCAAATCCACCTACCAACATACAGTTGCCACCACATTGCGCAATCACTGTAAAGGAGTTCTATAATAATGTACAGTGAAGGATCAGCTTATTGGGCGATTTAGTGTGCACAAATATAAGGTAACTTATAACTAAATTTATGTACCTACCTTGATTTTTTCCCTATCACAACACCTCTCAGGTTCCTCTCCATTTGAATTATGATTACCAAGTGTCCTATTTTGTGGAAAAAATGAAAGCCTCCAAGTTAGACAGTTAATTACATAATATTGTTTGATCTTTGATGAGAAGGGAATATTCAGATTTACTGTGGATTTAGTGAAATTGTGGGAGGCAGTAAATGTAGTTTTGTGAAGTTTAAAGTCACCTATTGAATCATTTACTTGAAAGTAGAAGACTGTGGTAATAAAGACAATTTGCAGTTTCTTTTAAAGATTAAAAGCTCTTAAAACTGAAGCTTATAAAGTTTTGCTTAGTAGATGATCACATTGCTGTCTGTAGTAAATTCTAAAAGGTGAGTCAGTCTCTTGCAATTTTGTCAATATTGTGTTTCACTGTAGTAAAAGTGGAAAACTGCAATAGTAGAAAATTATATGTTCATGATTTCTAAGTGTTTGTCTCTCTTGTGTATTGGAAGTGCATATTAACAGTATAACAGGATCCACAGTTTGCCTATTATGCTAATGCTAGGTAACAAGTAATGGGAAGACAACTATTTATGAAAACCATAATATCTTTATTCAAAAGATAGTGAGAAGCAACCTGTTAGGGGATTCCAATTAACTTTCATTTTAAATAGTAAAGTATTTAACTAAAAGAGACTTAATCTATGTCCAATTTATGATCCTGCAGTGAATGTTAATAGTAATGTTATAAAGACCATTCAGTTTGAACAAGACCTGAAAGTAATAGTGTGTTTTGGTATCTGTTATATTTTGCAAATAGTTTGTGCTGCTCTAGTTGTTAGCTTTAAACTTACCGTAAACATATGTATGTGTCAGAGTTCATTGCACTTGCGTGTGGCCAAGTCTAGGTTGTGTTTGTCCATTGAAGTTAGTTCATACCTATTTTCTTAAATGAGAATGTTAATCTTTCTCTTGCCTAATTAGGCTGGCGACCATTTTCCTTATTCTTTAAACAGTATAGCTAGGCAAAAACATTGTTTGTTACTGTCTGAATATTTATGTAATTCTGACTTTCATTTCCGATAAGTCATCTCCGTTAGGTGCAACATGGTCAACCTAGCAAAATTCCTCTCAGAGGGTAACACTGCTCTGTTGCTTTATACCATAATTGCTTTAACAAGATAGTTTTATTTCACGACCTGCCTCCAACTTTAAGGTTATGGTATAGCAGTAGTGGACAGGAGTGTTATACATCGAAGTAGGTATGATCAACACGTCAGCACCAGTGTCGACCAGAAAAGCTAGACCAACGCAATGTCACACACATAGAGACGACCACTCATCTGAGCAGACAAGTGAACATTGTGTAATGTAAGAGGACACCTGTTAGGTTCCCCACAGGATTCGGTGTCTCTTAATTCCAGCAGCCGGGATTTGGGTGTTGGCACGGCAACCTGCACTTCTTGGCTTCGTCGCCAAACACTTTGTGGTACCAGCAGAAAGAGTGAGGAGGAGGTGGAGACTGTGACAGTGGTGGTGGCTTGTCCTAGTTGATTTGTTCCAGCAAATAGACCGGAACCTAAGGTGTGCGGGCGATCCTGGAGTGTTCAGACAACGGAGAGCGTGAGCCGACGCTGCCAGGAGAAAGAGACGAGGTGACAGTGGAGCGAGCCCTGCCTCTGCCGGCCGAAGGTCAGTATGCAGGGGTGGCTGTGCCAACAAACGGTGTGGAATGAACCAGCTGATGTTGCCGCAGCAGTGAATACAACTGGCGAGAGCCGATGGACTCAAATGAGTGTGGTAACTGGTGGATCTGTAGATTGGTAGGTAGTTTGGCAGACACACAGTATATAGTATAGCGTCAGGCATGGTATGCTCGTTCACGAGCAACCAAAGGCGGTGCCAGAGCTGTGAGGGGCTGTGTTCCCCTAGGTGCACCTCATAGAGAATCTTGATTATTAACTCTTGTGGCAAACAGGCAAGTCGTTCCATTACAGTCTTCTTTGCAACCTCGTATTTTGATGCAGGTGGCGGCGAAAGGAGCAGATCACAAATCAAATCCAAGTGGTCATGGAGGTGTGTGACAAGGCAGATAAACTTTGAGTTGTTGTCAGACACATGATGTAACTCGAACAGATGCTCAACGAGCGCGAACCACAATGCCGGGTTGTCCTCGTATAAGGGTGGTAGCTTCGGCAGGCTGCCAGGAGGATGTGATGATGGTGGCTTCAGTGTCTCCTATGGTAGCAGCTGAACTGAGGTTAAGTCAGAGGCCGGCACAGAAGGCCCGGATTTAAACAAGGCGAGTGAATCCATAGCAGTGGCAGCTGTCATAATTGACTGTGTGTCATGAAAACACAGCGCGGCAGGCACAGATTGTACCACGGAAACAGGCGGATGGACGGCACATGAGGGGGGCCCAGAAACTGGACCGTGAGTGACGAGTGCTGGATGGAAGCAATCCACTTCCGGAACAGGGCAAGAGACCCGTGCGGAAGACACAGGCGGGTCTGTGTGAGAAGCTGGTGGTTGTGCGCTGACCCCGGGAAGTCGAGGGGAGGGGGGGAGGGGGGGGGGTAGTGGGTGTAGTTGAGAAAGCTACCTGTGTGGAAACTATCTGATGCACACAGTGCATGTGGCGGGCCACTGAGGTGCAAAACACTGAATTGTGCATGTAAATTGGATACAACTGGAACACCAGGTGCGCCCAACAGATCCGGCGTGGTTTGTAGAAATGGCAGCATCGCACACAGCCCGACAGTGTCTGATGTAGCAAGACGGTGGGTGGCTAAACCAGTGTTCAAATGGAGATCACTTTGTTCTTGGAACATTCAAACAAGGCATTGTTTGGCATGGTCATTGCGTAGTGCATATAACTTGTTGCATAAACACCAGAGCGGAAGATGTGAAATACGAACTGCAGAGCCATCATTATGGGAACGGGATCAGTAATCAGAATATGAAAAACTTAATTCCCATTCATGTCATACCTCATATATATTTACACTTGACACTGCATCCGTACAGAATGAAGTATAACAAAGAACTGACTAAAGTAAATTTAAGATGGAGGCTCGATAGAGCACTTAGAGTTCACAGATATTAAGTTTCGTTGTCGATACAAACTATCGATGCCACAAATCTATCGTCCTCATTTGTGATGGGATCATCAGATACCTAGCCTTACAGATTCATATAAATTTCCTTTTCTTCTACAGGAAATTCTGATGCCTTCAGTAATCCAGGGTTTCCATTTTGCAGCCTGAGGATTATTTCTCAAGATAATTTTTGGAAATAGAGATTAAATTTTTCATTAATATTGCTCTCCATAAATACAGGGCTCCAGTCGATCTGCTGTAAGAGAAGGTAGAAAATTTCTAAGTTATTATTGGCTGGCCTGACAGTTTTAAATGAGTGTTTTGGTTTATCACACAGTTTACTGTAAGCAGCTGATCATGATGATCTGACAGACTATTGAGAATTTGACTTACAATAATACTGTTGCTTCTGTATCTGCCCAGTGATATATTGTCAATAAGGCTCTTACAAGGACTAGTTACTCTAGTGGTAAAGTTAACAACTGAAATTAGGTTAAATGATTCCATCAGGTGCTCTAGTTCTCTTCGGCTGGTAGTTAAGAAGTTAATATTAAAACCATCCATGATAATTAAATCCTTGTGTTTTGAATATATCTGGTACAAAAGTTGTTCTATGTGGTTCAGAAAGATGCATATTTTCCTTGCAGGGGCCCTGAAAACTGACAAAATTATAACTATTATTTATAGTAATGTCGGTTCCACAGGCTTCAAAGTGAGAATTTACACTGTAAGTTTGCACTATCAAAAACAGATAGCAGCCGTGAATTTGCTCACTACCTCAAAAAATACAAGTTAACTCTGAGTTGTGTATTAATGGAAGCAAAATTAAGGGAAAATGACAAACTTATTATGAAATCATCAAACAAAGCTAAGACAACATGGAGCTCGGTACAGAGACTTACTGGAAAGGTGGAAACACACAAAACTATTGTATTGTCACAGGCAGGCAACAAGATCACTGATCCAAAATTAATTGCTAACCACTTAAATACTTACTACACCAATATTACTGGTGAGCTAGTGAAGGAACAAATGGGAAAAACATCAAACAAAATATTACAGGAAATTTCTGGAATTAATGTAACAAATACATCCATGTTCCTTCGACCAATAAGTAGGGAAGAACTGTTAGGCCTAAACACCATAAATTCATTAAAAACAAATATTCAGCCGGAGTTGACGATGTGCCACACTATATTATAAAAGTATTAGCTGAACAGATACTCGCACCACTGCTAGATATATGCAATTCTTCGCTATCAAGTGGTATTTTCCCACAACAGTAAAAACTGCAAAAGCTGTACCCCTTTACAAAAAGGTTGATCGGCAGCAGATGGTCAACTATAGGCCTGTGTCACTCCTCTCAGGTTTTTCAAAAATCATTGAAAAACTATTTCTGTCACAATTAACTGATTTCTTTAACAAAAAATAAAATATGATCTCAGGAAGTCAGCATGGTTTCAGGCCTCAGTGCAGCACTGAAACAGCCGCTTTTAGCCTCATAAATCGTATTTTAAAGTCAGTGGATAGTCACAAAAATGTTTTGGGGATTTTCCTGGATGTAACAAAAGCATTTGATTTAATAGACCATGAAATTCTCCTAAGAAACTTAGAGTGGTATGGTGTAAGAGGCCTGCCACACGAGTGGCTGAAATCCTACCTAGAAAATTGCTCTCACATAACAGAGGTAAAACACATGAGAAAACATGAACTACAAGCTTATCAATCGAAACCTTCCTCATTAACCCACGGTGTACCACAAGGATCAATTTTAGGTCCCCTTCTCTTGTTAATTCTCATTAACGACTTCCCCCTACACATTCAACACTCCGAACCAGCGCTACTTGCAGATGTCCCGAGCATATTAATTGAAGGTAAAAACGAAATTGCTGTAAGTTTAAATGCTAAAGTCACAAATGAAAATGTCACAGAATGGTTTATGAGGAATAAATTACTGATAAACCATCAAAAAACAGTCGTCGTACACTTCAATACACAACAAAATAAAAACCCATTAAAACAAAACATGTCCATGGAAAACCAAATAAGTAACAGTGTCACTAAAAACAAAATTCCTTGCCATCTACTTACAAGACAATCTTAAATGGAATTCCCACACCAAATCATTAAATTCTAAACTATCGAAAATGACTTATGCAATGAGGATTATATGGAACAACACAAGTCCTGAAACAGAACAGTGTATTATGCTTGCGTACACTCCGTATTGAGATATGGCATCATATTCTGGGGAAATTCTATTCATAGCATAATAACATTCCAGAAAAAAAGGATTGTGAGGATAATGAAAAATGCTGACAGCCGAAAATCATGCAAACCATTCTTTAAAGAACTGGGGATTCTACCCCTAGCATGTATCTATATACTAGAAGTTGTCATATACCTAAAAAAAAGCATACTAAAAATGGAAATGTATTTATTCAAAATAAATCTGTACATGAACTCCATACAAGGGCAAATAGTGACATACACAAACGTCATTGTTATACCACACTGTGCAAGAAAGTTGTATATCACTCAGGTTCACATTTGTTTAATAAGCTGCCAAGTAACTTAAAGGCCATAAACAAAATTCACAGCTTTAAAAAATCTGTAACTTCATATCTCTTGGAAAACTGTTTTTACTCCATAACACAATATCTAGAAAAATAAGTTAATTTCTGTTGTAACAATATGAAAATGTAATGTAACAATATAGCAATATAACAATGTAACAATTTATAAATGTAATGTATACAATCAATGTAACAGTATATTAATGTAATATCATTTTGTCAAACATCTAGGGTATAGTATATGTACCTCAAAGATTCAGGAAGTAAATAAATAAAATAAAGTACTTATGTCTAGGGTTTTATATTTCACGTTAGTTTTAACATAGACTGCAGTCTCTCCTTTCTCCTTTATGGATCCGCAATAGCTTTCTATCAGTGAGTAACCATCAATTTGAGGTATTTCAGTTCCATTTGTCACATGGCGTTCTGTAAGACATGTTACTTGTGCATGGTTTACAGATTCAGCGTCAATACTGTCGAGATTTAGAAGCTCCAGTTTGTTTCTGAGACCACTGGTGTTTTGATGGAACACACAGAGTTTACTGCTACTGGCATTTCTTGGTTCGTAACTACACTTTCATAGCTTAGCATTCCCCTATAAACTCGGACTCTTTATTACACCTCGGATTATCACCAGTCTTAACATTTAGCCTACAAAACCTTAGAAACAGATTGCTGATTTTCGTCTAACGATATTAACCGCGTGATTACCTCTTGAGGCTTATTTCCTATTTCACTCAGCACTTTATTCGCTACAAGTCGTATTCCCAGGCCATTTAGATGCCGTTCATGGGCCGTGTGAAATCGGTGGTCAATATTGTTTATATTCAATACAGCAAAGTTTTTGAAGTATATACCAATTGATTCATATTGATCATTAGCAGCAGGTATTTCATGATTCAAGCATGACCATTGTGGCAGATCATGATGATGCGGGATCTTGAGAACAACAATGTTAGAATGCGTTAAGTGATTCAAACATTCCTTTTGTTCCTGATAGGCATTTGATGTTTCGTTTTTAATGATATCGTTCGATCCTCCAATTACCACATCATAATCATTTGTGGATAATTTACCGACTTCTCCTGAGTTTGCATGTTTCCTCAATTCAGTTAAACCTGCACCTGGTTTGATGTATCCCATAGCAGCAATCGTTGTAGATGCCTCATATAGTATCGGAGAGGCGATTCCGCGCCCATGGCTGTCGGTAATAAGCATAAGTTTCCTTCTTGATTTTTCTTCCTTGGAGCATTGAGATTGTGGGTGATGGTATTGGGGAACAGCTGCGTGTTGATCAGACTGATTAGCTTCAGCGCTGTTATTCACCTAAAGCACCACTTATTTGAGTGTCTAATGTACGTCGATTAAGTGTGCCTTCACTGATAAATTGTGATGAAAGGGTTTTGTTGGTGTAAACACTATAATCCTTAGAACTGTTTTCACTTGTATGACTGGCAAGCACTTATTTGTGATGTTTATATCAGAAGTATCGGAGAGATCTGGACTGCTGTTCTTATTGAGTATGCATAATTCACACTTCCACACTTGTACGTAACGTACCTTATTCTTTAGTGAGGGGTCTAGTTTGCTACGTCCATAATGAAAAGTGCTTTTGCAGCACACACATACGCCACCATCCTTCATCTTTTTGGAACACTTTTTGCTAGAGGTGGCAAAAAATAACGTAACTGATAGAAATAACCAGTTACTGAGAAGTAACGGTTACTGCAATAATCGTTCCTCTGATACAGGCAGTTATTTCAATAAGTGTCTAATGTCAACTGTGCCTCGCGCCATCTGTTGACCGAAGATCGTACTACGCTTTCCCGTCAACTCATCGGAGATCTGGCTAGGAACTAAGGAGAGGGTAGACCATTTGGAAGGCGTTCTATAGGGCATGGGAATAACTGTGAGACTGTGCGCGATCTGTTGATAAGAACTGTGTACTATATCGTGCGCCTTCGTTACTTTTAGCACAAACAATTAAATAAAGTTAATGTCCGAGTGGTGACTGATAGGAGTTGCAGTACAGTCATTTAACAAGTATGGTCGTTCACTTAAGCCACTGCCTCATATGACAGTTTAGCTTGGACAGGTAGTATAAAGAGAGGTACCATAAGGAATTCGAGCGACTATGAAATAACTGTCAGAGATCGGTATTTTCCTCTGACTTCTCCGGCGGTGCTCCGCAAGGATACCGCCCTTCGATTGTGCCATTCCAGCACTAATTGAAGTGCTAGGTTTTCAGGTGGCAGCCAGCCAGCCAGCCGAGCAGCAGCGGTCCAGCTGTACAGCAGCAGCAGCGGTCCCTGCCAGCAGCAGCGGTCCCGGCCAGCAGCCAGCCAGCCAGCCCGCCAGCAGCCAGCCAGCCAGCCAGCCCGCCAGCAGCAGTGGTCCAGCCAGCCAGCGCTCCATTAGCAGCAGCAGCAGTAGCAGCAGCAGCAGCAGCAGCAGCAGCAGCTGCGGCATTCCTGCCAGCTGTCGTCGGAGTCAGCGCCTGCGCCAGCAGTGTGGGACTCTGGTCTTTGTCCATCTTCTTCTTCATCCGTCTTCGTCTTCATCCGTCTTCGTCTGTCCCCAGTTTTTTCTTTTCCTTTTTGTCCTGTGCATTTTTGTTTATCCCTGTCATCATGTCAGCCCCCACCACCACTACCACCACTACCGCCACAGCCATAGTTTATACTTCCCCCTCCGCCACCCCCACCACCATTACATGGTGTGCCCAGTCACACCCCCCTCCTTCCATCCCTCCTCTTCTCACTCTCCCTTGTCCCTCGCTCTTTGTCGCCCTCTCTCCAGCTTCTTCCTCCCGCTCCTCTCCCTCTGATCCTTTCTCCCCACTCCCCCAGCCTGTCACTGCCACTCCAGCTGGGGTGGTGGCCCATCGGGCCACTGCCCATGCCCAACTCTCCCCATCGCCTTCGCCATCACCGGCGTCGGCGTCGCCGTCGCCTTCACCGTCACCATCTCTGGTGCTGTCTGCTGTGTCCACGGCGGGACCTGCCCCTACCCGCAACCTCCCTATAGCGCCCGTCCCTCATATCACCACCCACCCTTCTGCTGCCATTAAATGCCGTGGTGGCACCTCCACCTCTTCCGCTCCCAAAAAGGCCCTGCCCCATCCTCCTTCCCCCCCCCCCAGGATGCGATGGATGTCTCCTCGCCTGGCCATGCTCCCTCCGCCTCCTCCTCCTCCTCCTCCCCCCTCTTTATACAAATACCTCCTCTCCTGTCCCGATCCTACCCTTCTTGAGGCCCAGAATCTCTCCCTCCTCCTCCGCCAACACTTCCCTGGTGCCCTCATCTCTCTCCTCACTCCCAGACGGGATTCCGTTCTCATCTCCTCCCCCAGCCCCATCCTCCATACTGACATCCTCTCCCGCCTCCCCATCACCTGTTTTGGCCCCAATGCCTCCCTCACCCCTGCTCCTTCTCCATCTCCTACCCGCCAACCCCAACCCCCACATCGCCCGCCGACCCTGACCGCCGTGATCACTCGGCTCAGTCCGTCGATCACGGAGGAGGAGGTGTTGGCGGAGCTCAAGGCGCATCCCACACTGGAGGTGCGGGCGGTCCGCCGCATTTTTAACTCGGCCGGCCCCACCCGCCTTACGCAGGTTTTCTCCGAGGACGCCCCCTCCATAGACCGTCTCCTGAAGGAGGGTGCCCTCCTCTTCAACCAGCGCTATAAGGTCGACCCCTCCCATTCCCCTCCTCAATCCCTGCGCTGCCAAGGTGTCTGTGCTATAACACACACCCAACAGCTGAGTGCTGGGAGGCCCCCACCTGCCCGCATTGTAGGCAAGCGCACTTCCTCCGGCAGTGCCACAACCTGCAATCTCCCCCATCCCACCTACTCCCAAAAGTGTAAAGCCCGACCCCCTCCGATCACTCCTGAACTCACCGTCCCTGTCTGTCCTCTGGACGCCCCCACCCCTCCTGGCAATTCCCTTTGTCCCCCCCCCCCCTCACCGCTGAGGCATCATCCGGTTCCTCGCCATTGTCCTACGGAACATCCACCCTTTCCAGCGCCCTCACACCCTCCAACAGGTCTCCCTCGCCGCCCGTTCCATTTTCCACTTAAAAATGTATGCCACCTGCTCCAACAACCAGGCCCATTTCACCTTCTCCCGTCTTGACACCTTTGTCTAAATCCCTGTCATGGCGCGACAGCACCATATCCTTTTCAACAACATCCGCTCCCTTCCCGCCAACAAGAACCTCTTCTTGCACCCCCTTGCAACCCACCGTGTGGATGCCTTCCTTCTCAATGAAACTTTCCTCCAACCCCACCACACCGTCCACACGTTGCCCTACCTCCTTCACCGCTCCAGTAATCCCCTCCTGATTGCGCGTGGTGGAGTTGCCGTTGGTCACCACCGCCAGATCCCAGTTTGGCTCCAACCTCTCCTTCCCGACCCCACCGAACACCTGATCCTTAGCTACTTCTTCCCCGGCCTTGCCGTCACCTGCGCCACCATCTATGTCCGCCGTAACGTCCCTATTCCCTTCGCCTTCCTCTCCGGCATTGACCGTACCTTCTCTTCCTACGTGATCGCCGCCGACCTCAACATCCATAGTCGTTCCACCGACCAGTTACAGCAGTGGCATCAGTTCCTCTCCTCCCTTCAAGGCGACCTCATCCCCATCCCCTAGCACACCCGTCCCAAATCCAACTCCACTTCCGATGTTATCCTTTCCTCCCCCAACCTCCTTGGCCGCATAACGGTGGATGTCCTGGAGCCTGTTGGTAGCGACCATCTCCCTGTCCTCCTCACTGTTTCAGACGGTAGTCGCCCCCGCCCCGAGCCACACAATGACCCTCCCCCTAAGTACGTCCATGACTATTACCGTGCCAACTGGAATGCCTACTGGGATACCCTTTCCACCCAGGTCGATAGCCACCCCTTCACCTACCACCACCCTGATGATGTAACCAATGCCGCCGCCTTTCTCCAGCAGACCTTCTCTGAGGCCATGGAGGCCCACGTCCCTACTGTCGCCATCCACTCACACCATCCTACCTTACCCCCACAGGCCGTCCTCCTCCTCCGTGAATCCCTCCGTCTCTACCGTGCCTTCCTCCACACGCGTGACCCGGACACACTACAACACCACTGGCAACTCCAGTGACATGTTCGAAATTTGCTTGCGGCTAAGAAACGCCGAGAGTGGCAACAGACATGCACCTGTTTAAATGTTCCCCTACCTATAAACTCGTCCAGTTCTGGTCAGCCTTCCGTCGCCTGACCAGAACTAAACCCTCCCCCTACTATCCTCTTCTCCATGATGATCACCTCTTTCCTGACACCCTTAGTAAGGCCAATCACTTTGCCTTTTGAATGAAATTTTTACTCTGCAGCGGAGTGTGCGCCGATATGAAACTTCCTGGCAGATTAAAACTGTGTGCCCGACCGAGACTCAAACTCGGGGCCTTTGCCTTTCGCGGGCAAGTGCTCTATCAACTGAGCTACCGAAGCACGACTCACGCCCGGTACTCACAGCTTTACTTCTGCCAGTACCTCGTCTCCTACCTTCCAAACTTTACAGAAGCTCTTGCCCGCGATAGGCAAAGGTCCCGAGTTCGAATCTCGGTCGGGCACACAGTTTTAATCTGCCAGGAAATTTCACTTTGCCTCTTACCTCTCCGATGTCTTTTCCATCCCCAATGATCCCCAGTTCGCTTACTCCCTCTTCCCGGATGTCTGGTTGAACTGACACCTCTGTCCCTCATTGCTACACTCACCACGAATCGCAACACCGCTCCTGGTAATGATCGTGTCACCTACCGTCACCTTCGTGAAGCTCCTGTCTCTTTCCTCTCAACTCTGACCAGGCTCTACAATGTAGTCCTGTCCACCGGTTACTACCCTGACCTGTGGAAAACTTCCTGTATCCTGATGTTCCTTAAACCTTGTAAACCGCAGTCTGCCGTCTCCTCCTACCGTCCCATCAGCCTTACCTCGGTCTTCAGCAAGGTCCTGGAATTTATCCTCACCCGCCGCATCCACCAGCATCTCCGCCAGCACCGCCTCGTTCCCGTTAACCAGTGTGGCTTTTGGCCATCCTTCTCTTCCGACGACCTTCTCCTTCACCTCACTCATCTCCTTTCCAAACAGCTTAATTCCTGTCGCTCCGCAATCTTCCTCTCCCTGGACCTCGAACGTGCTTATTACCGTGTATGGCATTCCGGTCTCCTCTTCAAGCTCCAAACCTTCGCCCTTCCCATTAATTACGTCCGTCTGATCGGCTCCTTTCTCTCCCACCGTCCTTCCTACGTCACCATCCATAACACGGATTCCTACACCTTTTTCCCCTCCGCCGGTGTGCCCCTAGGCTCCGTCCTCTCTCCCCTTCTGTACCTTTTATATACGGCAGACATGCCGCCGCCGTCACCCCCCGTCCACCTTCTCCAGTTTGGCGATGACACCGCCTTCCTTGCCCTTGCCCCCACCCTGCAGCACTCCCAACACCTTCTCCAATCCCATCTTGACCGCTTCACTGCTTGGTGCAACCAGTGGTTGCTCAAGGTCAATCCCTCCAACACCCAGGCAATCATTGTAGGCAAAACCACCCTCTCCTTCCGATTCCTTGATTTATATCTCACCATCTACGGCCGTCCTATCGCCCTCACCCCCCACCCTTAAGTAACATGGCGTCACCCTCGACCGTCGACTCTCCTGGACCCCCCATCTCCGGACAATCCAAGCCAAGGCACGCTCCCGACTCCGTCTCCTCAAGCTCCTTTCTGGCCGTACGTGGGGTCTGGAACCCTCCACCATACTCCACACCTATAAATCCCTCATCCGCCCTATCCTTTGTTATGCCCATCCAACCTGGATCTCCGTCCCCCCTACCTTTTATAAATCCCTTCAAATCCTTGAACGCCATGCTCTCCGCCTCGCCTATCGCATCCGTCTCCCCTCCCCCATGCGGATCCTGTACGATCTCATTCCATTCCCCCACCTCCTCCTTTTCCTTGAAAGGATACAGATCCTGTACACCTCTCGCAAACTCACCCGCTTGTCTCGCCCATCGTCTCCCGCCCCCGCTTGCTGCCGTGCCTGTATTCCCCCGTCCCACCCGGTCTCCATCTCTCCACCCTACTTACCCTCTCCCAAGGTGGCTTCCACCAGCTCCCCCTCCCTGATGATGTCCTCCTCCCCTCCATATACCCCTCCTACCAACATTGATCCTCCCTCCTTCTTCCTGTGTCTGTTCCTTTGGGCACCCTCCCTCCATCCTCCCTTTCTCCCACTCCTTCCCCCGGCCTCCTCTCCCCTGTCCCTCTACTCCTCGTCCCATCTCCTCAGCCATTGGCATCTTTGTTCTCCTCTCTCCACCCTCTCCACCCCCCCCCCCCCCTCACCCTTCTTCCCCTCTTAGCAGGTCCCCGGACTCGCACACTCTACGTGGACTTTCGCACGCCAGAGATCATCACCATCAGTGTCTCGTGTGTGTGAGCTCGTTTTGTGTTTTTAGTGTCTGCCATCACGCTTCTACGTTCACTTGTGCCGTCGGATTCTTCAGTGTTATGTGCGCCGTGTCAACGGGTTTTCAGTGTCGTCATCATCGAGTGTGAACGGCTCCGTGTTTTTTGTGTATCTGTGACCACTATTTTTTGCCCGTCACTATGTTCATTTTAATTCTCCATTATTGTACTGTTATTGTCAACAGTATGGCTGAAGAGCGGCGTAGCATGCCGCTGACAGCCTACCTGATTGTTCAGGTATTAAAATAACAATAAGGAAAAAAAAAAGTATTTTCATCTGGCAGTTATCGTTAATGGCTCACAGTTCTTGCTCTATGGCAGTTATCGGCTACCATTACAGGTAACCTGGAAGTTGGTAAAGGAATAACCGTGTGTCTGTGTTCCTGCACAGTGACTCCAGTATTAGGCCCCGGTGATATTTCAGAGACGATAGTTACTGGAGCGAACAAATATTTACGTACTTCTTCAGAAATAGCCGCTGGCCATTGCTAATGACAAATAACATGTCAGAATGTATAACATAATACAGTTGAATATAATAATTATTGTCAGGAGATTGTCAAAATATGTGAATATATTACAGTAATTGCTAATATTTACATAATTGATACACTGTCAGAATAAAACACAGTTACGCACTTTTAATAAATTTATCATACACAGAATACCCGATCTTGACTGTTGCAACCAAGTGCTGTCAAAACTGAAATATAGCAGAATTTTTACCTAAGCTGGTCTATCAGCCTCTGTTACGATTTTCATCTACAGGGTAGAAGGAGGGGTCAATGGAAGCGTCTGATTCTACCCGTCTGCTTCGACGTAAAAAGGTGTTGTGGTGTGTGAATGTCATTATGGCACGGTGTTTATCAACTGGTTTTTGTGTGTGTGTGTGGGGGGGGGGGGGGGTGGGAGGGGGGGCTGGCCCATCTAGTTTGCAGTGCCGGAATTTGCTGGTGGTAATTAATTTTTTTTTTCTAGCTGTGATGTTTTCTGTATTGACGGAGTATTGAATGTTATTTAATTTATGTAGGGATGATTGATTTGTGGACATTTGGGATTGTGGTTTTATTTTTCGCTGTTGTAGGTGTTGGTTTTTTGGCATCAGTAGCTGTGGTGGACCTATATAGCTCACCGGAAATGACCGATTCCCATTTTCATAGTTGTACGTGTTGATGTTTTGGTATCGTCATCTGAGGTTTACCTATGTAAGTCAAGGGAAATGTCCGATTCCAATTTTCGTGCTTTTAGTTGTGGGTATTGGTGTTTTGGTATGGTCACCTATGGTTGACCTGTAGTGTTCTAGGGAAGTGTCCGATTCCTGCAGATTTTTGTTGCTGTATTTTTTTTCTTTTTGTTCTTCATTTTGTGTTTTGAGATCATGGTGTGTTTTTTTTACTAGCTTGTCCTCACCCTAAAATCCCCAAATTCCCGCAGTTGTCTCGTTCGTTTGACTGTATTTTTGGTGGGAGATGTTATTGTATTATTTATATGTATCTTAGTGTTTGTTGCCATGTGTATGTAGTGATGTCATAGACACACTTAAAATAGCCATTTCCGGTATATTGATAATGGGTGGAATCAGACACTTCTGTATCATAAAGTCTTTCAAACACACTGTAAACCGTGCTCTATCCGAAACCAAGTTTTTAATGGTTGCTGACTTGCTGGCAGTTTATTGAAAATGCATGTTCCTGAATATTGGACCCCTTTTGGGCCAAGGTAAGTGATTTTAGGTCTTTATGTAGTTTGCTGTTCCCATTTCTAGTACTGATATTATGTATTGAGCTATTGGTTGGAAATACTTGTAACAAATTTCATTAAGGAATAAATATACTAGGAAGCAGTGG
The DNA here is from genome assembly GCF_023898315.1 of Schistocerca nitens. NCBI lineage: Eukaryota > Metazoa > Arthropoda > Insecta > Orthoptera > Acrididae > Schistocerca > Schistocerca nitens. The sequence goes on from NC_064624.1 coordinate 135,002,020, forward strand.
TTAGAATACAAAGTTCCTTGAAGAGATTCCTACATGAATTTATACCACAAACGATTTTTATTACACGCTTTTACATGCTAAAAACTTTTTCTACGTTTGAGGAGTTACCACAGAATATGCTCCCTTATGAAATAATACGGTGAATAAATGTGGTATGCCCTTCCCAACTGAATTTATTATCGAGTTGTAGTCCCAGAAATGTAACACTGTCAACCTTTTCGATCTGCATGTCTTCATATGTTATAAACATGCTGTAGCTGGAGAAATCGAGCAGTTTCCAAATCTCACATAAAACTTGGATTAGCGTACTCACATTTTCCCCAATAGGACTATCTTTTACAGCACAGGAGTAAACGAATCTGTCACATTACGTAGATTTTTTGTTGTATTACAAGGCTGTACACTTTATTCTATTATGTGAACAGCACAAGAAATTAAGCTTCGAATTTAACCTACAGTACTCAGTTTACATATTACTTCATACTTAAAAATGCACGTTGTTAACATTTTACTTCAACAGTGCTGTGGCGAAGTTCCGCGTACTTTCTGTTGCAACTGCGAATATAATATTTCTAACAGCGACCGATAACCTACAAACATATAATATGAAACACTAATAATCGTTCTAACATCAACTAAAATGTACCCAGAGTTAATAAGCTAAGGTTATGAGACGATTCCTACGACATTCCTGCCATTTCACACTACTCGCAGTTATACTGATAACTAAACTGATGGATTCCAACTATGTCGTTATTTAATTGTAGCCCCTCGGAGTATTCGGTATTCGCTAGCGAAAAATAACTTGGCAGTTATTTTATACAATATGAATGAAAAAACACACAACGAATTACTTCGTATAATCACAGTTGCTTCACGTACCTACTTAATCTCTCTAGTATATCTTATCTGTTTGTAATTTACAATTGCTTACAAACAAGTTTATTTTTTTCAGCCACATCTTTGGGATATGTCAGCAATGTTTACTGTTCAATTCATTTCCTTGTATGAACAACTGTTGTAATTTGTACATACTTCATTAGTCTTGTTTTAGTTAAAAGCCGAAAGTGCAGTATGATTTAATCAGTTTTGTAGGAACTGGAACTCAGCACCTTGGTTTATCTCTCTTCATGAGTGGTAAGCAGCTTTGATACGCTCACCCTTGAAGTAAAGCTTCGTGTTTAACATTCTTTCACGACCGGGGCGGTGAGGGGGAAGGCAAGGCTGGAGATTTGAATATTATTCAGTTTCCTAACAGATTTAGCAATAGCGAAGAATTGTCTCGTTCGCTACTTCGATGTGAACACGAAATGCACTCTGTAACTACACCGAATCTAGAATTGCGTCCCTCTGCAACAGTACGCTCCTTCTGGTCTATAATGTAGTTTACAGTGGCTTGGTCGATATACACTAAAATATTTGTGTGTACTGAATGTGATAAATTACCCATCACAGCTCTCAATGGAAAACATTGAAAGCCGCAAAACTCATGCAAGGAGTGTACGCGCTGCCATCTAGCGGCTACGTGGAAAAATAGATTAGAGGTTAACTTAAATGCCGCCAGATCGTCACATGAGTTACTATAATTTACTTCCGTATATAATTGTCAATCAGATTCACAGGTATGATAGATTGTCATACAATTGAAACAAAACTACAACTTTTTTCTAAATACAACCTTTGGCAGGTTAAAAAGGTATTATTTCGATAAATAATTTAGAAATTATATGGCTGTTCTCACAATGAATACTGTCAATAATGTTTTTAAGTAAAACGTTGAGAAGCATCGGTGCGCTGCCAGAGATGTCTGCGCTATAATGCACATACAACAGCCGAGTGCCGCGAGGCCCCCACCTGCCCGCATTGTCGACAAGCGCACTTTCTCCGGCAGTGCCCCAACCTCCAATCCCCTCCCTCCTGTAATACCTGCAGCCTCCCCCACCCTACCTACTCCCAAAAGTGTAAAGCCCGGCCCCCTCCCACCACCCCTGAACTCACCGTACCTGTCCGTCCCCTGGACGCCCCCACCCCTCCTGGCAATTCCCTTCGTCCCCCCCCCACTGCTGAGGACATCATCAGGTTCCTCACTATTGTCCTCCAAAACGTCCATCCCTTTCAGCGCCCCCACACCCTCCAACAGATCTCCCTCGCCGCCCGTTCCATATTCCACCTTAAAATGTACGCCACCTATTCCAATAACCAGGCCCATTTCACCTTCTCCCGCCTTGACACCCTCGTCTAAATCCTATCATGGCGCGACAGCATCGTATCCTTTTCAACAATATCCGCTCCCTTCCCGCCAACAAGAACCTCTTCCTGCACACCCTTGCTACCCACCGTGTGGATGCCTTCCTCCTCAATGAAACCTTTCTCCAACCCCACCACTCCATTCACACCTCCCCCTATCTCCTCCACCGATCCGATAATCCCCTCCCAGTGGCGCGTGGCGGCGTTGCCATTGGCCACCACCGCCAGATCCCCGTTCGGCTCCAACCTCTCCTTCCCGACCCCACCGAACACCTGATCCTTAGTCTCTTCTTCCCCGGCCTTACCGTTACCTGTGCCACCATCTATGTCCGCCCTAACGCCCCTCTTCCTTTCGACTTCCTCTCCCACATCGACCGTACCTTCTCCTCCTATGTGATCGCCGCCGACCTCAACATCCATAGTCGCTCCGCTGCCCAGTTACGGCGGTGGCATCGGTTCCTCTCCTCCCTTCAAGGCGACCTCATCCCCATCCCCCAGCACACCCGTCCCGAATCCAATTCCACTCCCGATGTTATTCTCTCCTCCCCCAACCTCCTTGGTCGCATTACGGTGGATGTCCTGGAGCCTATTGGTAGTGACCATCTCCCTGTCCTCCTCACCGTTTCAGACGGTCGTCGCCCCCGCCCCGACCCTCGTAATGACCCTCCCCCCAAGTACATCCATGACTATTCCCGTGCCGACTGGAATGCCTACCGGGATACCCTCTCCACTCAGGTCGACAGCCACCCTCTCGCCTACCGCCGTCCCGATGATGTCTCCCATGCCGCCTCCTTTCTCCAGCAGACCTTGTCTGAGGCCGTGGAGGCCCACGTCCCTACTGTTGCCATCCACCCCCACCGTCCTACCTTGCCACCACAGGCCGTCCTCCTCCTCCGTGAATCCCGTCGTCTCTACCGTGCCTTCCTCCGCACGCGTGACCCGGACACCCTACGACGCCACCGGCAACTACAGCGACACATTCGACATTTGCTCGCGGCTAACAAACGCCGGGACTGGCGACAGACATGCACCCGTTTAAATGCTACCCTTCCTATAAACTCGTCCAAGTTCTGGACCGCCTTCCGTCGCCTTACCGGAACAAAGCCCTCCCCCTACTATCCTCTTCTCCACGATGACCACCCATTCCCTGACGCCCTTAGTAAGGCCAACCACTTTGCCTCCTACCTGTCCGATGTGTTTTCCATCCCTGATGATCCCCGGTTCGATTACTCCCTCTTCCCCGATATCCGTGATCGAACTGACACCTCTGTCCCTCCCCTCGCTCCTGGTTTCCAGTACTTGGACAACATTCCACACACGGAACTTAATGCCCCCGTCACTACACAGGATCTCATTACTACACTCCGCACCAAACGCAACACCGCTCCTGGTCACGATCGTGTCACCTACCGTCACCTTCGTGAAGCTCCTGTCTCTTTCCTCTCCACCCTGGCCAGGCTCTACAATGTAGTCCTGTCCACTGGTTACTACCCCGACCTGTGGAAAACCTCTCGTATCCTCATGTTCCTCAAACCTGGCAAATCGCCGTCCGCCGTCTCCTCCTACCGTCCCATCAGCCTTACCTCGGTCTTCAGCAAGGTCCTGGAATCTATCCTCACCCGCCGCATCCACCAGCATCTCCGCCAGCACCGCCTCCTCCCCGTTACCCAGTGTGGCTTTCGGCCGTCCTTCTCTTCCGACGATCTTCTCCTTCACCTCACTCATCTCCTTTCCGAACAGCTCAATTCCCGTCGCTCCGCAATCTTCCTCTCTCTTGACCTCGAACGCGCATATGACCGCGTATGGCATTCCGGTCTCCTCTTCAAGCTCCAAACCTTCGCCCTTCCCATTAACTACGTTCGTCTGATCGGTTCCTTTCTCTCCCGCCGTCCTTCCCATGTCACCATCCATAACACCGATTCCTACACCTTTTTCCCCTCCGCCGGTGTGCCCCAAGGCTCCGTCCTCTCCCCCCTTCTGTACTTGTTGTACACGGCGGACATGCCGCCGCCGCCACCCCCCGTCCACCTTCTCCAGTTTGCCGATGACACCGCCTTCCTTGCCCTTGCCCCCACCCTGCAACGCTCCCAACACCTTCTCCAATCCCATCTTGACCGGTTCACCGCTTGGTGCAACCAGTGGTTGCTCAAGGTCAATCCTTCCAAAACCCAGGCGATCATTGTAGGCAAAACCACCCCTTCCTTCCGCCTCCTTGATTTCTATCTCACCGTTTATGGCCGCCCCATCGCTCTCACCCCCACCCTTAAGTACCTTGGCGTCACCCTCGACCGTCGTCTCTCCTGGACTCCCCATCTCCGGACAATCCAAGCCAAGGCACGTTCCCGACTCCGTCTCCTTAAGCTCCTTTCTGGCCGTACGTGGGGTCTGGACCCCTCCACCATCCTCCACACCTATAAGTCCCTCATCCGCCCTATCCTCTGTTACGCCCATCCAGCCTGGATCTCCGCCCCCCCTTCCTTTTATAAATCCCTCCAAATCCTTGAACGCCATGCTCTCCGCCTTGCCTATCGCATCCGTCTCCCCTCCCCCACGCGGATCCTGTATGACCTTATCCCCTTCCCCCACCTCCTCCTCTTCCTCGAAAGGATACGAATCCTCTACACCTCCCGTAAACTCGATCCTCCTCACCCGCTCGTCTCCCCGATCCTCTCCCACCCCCGCCCGCTGCCGCGCCTGTACTCCCATGTCCCACCCGGTCTCCATCTCTCCACCCTCCTTACCCTCTCCCGAGGTGGCTTCCGCCAGCTCCCTCTCCCTGATGATGTCCTCCTCCCCTCCATCTACCCCTCCTATCAACTTTGATCCCCCCCCCTCCTCCTGTGTCCTATCCTTTAGGCACCCTCCCTCCCTCCTATCCCCTCCCTTCTCTTTCCTTTCCCCCCTCCCTCCTCCCCTCTCCCCCGGGCTTCCCCACCCCCTTCCTCCCTCCCCCTCTCTCCTTTGCCCATGGCATCCCTGCTCTCCCCTCTCGCTCTCCCTCTCCACTTCCTCCTCCTCCTCTCTTGGCAGGTCCCCGGACTCGCACACGCTTAGTGAACATTCGCGCGCCGGAGATCATCGCCTTCTGTGTCTCGTGTGTGTGCCGCCGTTTAGTGTTTTTGGTGTCCGCCGTCCCACTACTGCGTTCACTTGTGCCGTCGGATTCGTCAGTGTTGTGTGCGCCGTGCCAATGTGTTATCAGTGTTGTTATCGTCACGTGTGAACGACTCCGTGTTTTTTTGTGTCTATGTGACATCTTTCTTTTGCCCGTCACTTTGTTTCATTGCCTTTCTCCGTTTTTCTACTTTTGTAAACCGCTGTGGCTGAAGAGCGGCGTAGTGTGCCGCTGCCAGCCTACTTGCTTTGTACAAGTATTAAAATAACAATAAAGTAAAAAAAAAAAAAAGCATCGGTGCTCTCCCGACCACGTCGAACTCCACTTTTACGGACTCGATTCCAACCCGAACAATTTGTTTGGGCGAGTCGGTCTTTGTATAATTTTTGAAGAGAGATGTAAAATGCATCTTCTCAAAATAATTGCTCATTAAACTTTGTGTGACTATGATTGGAGCTGGTGGGGGAGCGTAAGGTGTGGAGGCGGACGTATTTTGAAGCCGTTCAAGGTGCAATTCTTTGGTAGCTTCCACCAACCACCCAAAAATGTTACGGACTTACGAGAATTGGTTCGTAATTCTTTATGCTATGGACCTGTCATTACATACCGGTTGTTGCTATCCCCCTCCACTGCGTTGAAAATTTGTTTATTACGGTATATTGTTTGTTGTAAAGCTGATTTTCGCATTTTCTGGAACTACATATGTCTCGTATATATTAATCTCTACAAAACATAACGGTTTTCATTCTCAAATAATGTGATCTTTAAAAAACACACCAGTTTATAAACCGTGGCCACCACAAGTAAATGGGCAGAGAAAGGAATACGAGGTGAAGCTTGCATTGCTTGTGTGGATAGCATCTGAGGTAGAGCACATCTGTACCAAAGCATACGTAGCTGCAACAAAATGTAAGTACAAATCAATCACCCTGTGCATACATCCCATAAGATTAATGCAGTTTAACTATATAGCGTTGGTGAAACATAACTCTTTACTTGCAGTTAATGATTCCCATCTGATAATCCTCGAATGCATGTGATGGCTAGTAGGGAGTACAAAATGGGTATTGGTACAATTCATCCACATGAAGAAGCTATGCATGAAATAGTGTGTATTTAATTTAATTTAAATATGATAACAAACCAGCTGCACAGGTTCGCAGCCACTTGATAACAAACCAGTGGCCGAACACGATTGTTGTTTCAATTTTGATTTTAATAACTGATTCACAACTTGTACTTCTTCCACCTAACACCAGTTTTTCTAGCCTGTGCGGTACCTACTGCCCCTCGATCCTGACTTAAATAACTGTTGGTTTTGGCCGCGTCTCTCCCATCCACCCATCTTGCTTTACCAAAAACCTTAACTGTTTCAATTATCTTTCCATCCGACCTCTCATACAGATTCTTCATATCCCATCATTTGCTTCATTACACTATAATTAATGATTGTCAAATGGTAGTGTGGCTCCTGGGAAGACTCACTCTACATCTTTCATTTTAACACAATGAGGAATGGAATTTTGTGTCTTCTGGGATAAAAGTGTTGAGATAACACTTGTCAGACAACAAAATGGTTCAAATGGCTCTGAGCACTATGAGACTTAACTTTGGAGGTCATCAGTATCGCTAGAACTTAGAACTACTTAAACCTAAGAACATCACACACATCCATGCCCGAGGCAGGATTCGAATGTGCGACTGTAGCGGTCGCGCAGTTCCAGACTGCAGCGCCTTGAAACACTCGGCCTCCCTGACCGGCACTTATCAGACAGCTACACACATTTGGTTTGTGTCCTGAGAACAAAACTTTTTCCCTTAGGGTACATGACGTCTTGTCGTGTGTACAAATGGATTGAAATTGGTCGTTATTTATATATGTGATTTCTCTGACTTATTTAGTTGGCCTACCTATTTGTATAAGCATAGCTGTGAGTATCTGATCAGCCACTAGTTCTTAATATTATTGCTGCATTCATCATCAGAAATATCTTTCCACACCCCTCCAGCTGCCCTCCTTTCTTACACTTTACCATTCCTCTCCTAACACTGAGGTGATGTCATGCCTAACATGCTCTGGTAGCAGTTGGGAGGATCAGTTATGGTTCTTGGTCCGGCAATCAAAATTTATGTTTTGTATTGTTCTCCAGATCTTACCAGTCAGGTGCTAAACCTAGTAGCATGTGATAGCCAGTAGGGACTACAAACTGAGTATCAGTACAGTTCACCCACATGAATCAACTATGAACGAAATACTGTGTATTTAATTTTATTTAAATATGATAACAAACCAATTGCAGATATGGTTCCTTCTGAAGTGCATAGCCACTTCTTTTCCCAAAAAGTCTGATCAGTACCTGTCTCTAAAGACCATGGCCATCAACAGGACATATAACACTGCACTTACTTCCATTACAAAAACAATAATGTAAATCTGTGACGATATTCTTATAAATTTGGTGGAGGAATATGCTAGTACGAAGATTTACCCCTAAGGACAGCCTTATGTGGGAGCAAGGCACCACCCCCTTCCTCTCCCAGGTCTCATCAAAAGGAAAAATATAGTATAATCAGGTGTTTTTCTTTCAAGAAAATGATTTAAAAGGTAGCATTACACAGATTTCTGATAGGGAGTGACCTGGAACTTTTTTATGGCTACTTAAAAGTCGCCATTCGAAAAGTTTACTTCAGTAGCTCCGACATTTTCGCTGGCATACAAAAATGCAGAGGCATGACAGGTGCTTGGTAGAAATCATTTCACACACATACACACACACACACACACACTCAGTGTTTCATTGTTTCCAGTAATGAAATTTTAATCATACCTTCCGAGTTGGTAAAAGCCATAATGTTAAAGCTTGTTTTATAGATACACTAAACAATATAGGCAATGTATTGCTATGAGATCTTTGATTGTTTTTGTAGTTCCAAGACCATGTGCTAAGAACTGAACTACCAGTGGTACAAGTAACCTGCAAACCGGAATTGAAAACGTTGAAATTTGCATATTATGATAGGCAGCGTCCTAAATTATGCTGAAACACACTGAACCATTGTAGCAGATACTGAGAGTATTAAAAAGTAACACCTCACATTCAACATTTGCAGGCCATCTAATGGCAGAGAATCACCATTCAACAAAAATACAAACTGATTTAAAAGTTCTTAAAATTATCAGTAGCCTACATAGTGGAAGTTTCTGAATATAAATAAACGTTTTGAAATTCACGCGCGAGTGAACAAATAAAAGCACAACGAAACAAATAAACATTAAACAGTTGCACTAATGTGCTAGGTAAGAACAGAAACATTTTATGCATTCGCTATGTAGATAAAGTAAACATGTGTCAAACCATCAGAGCATCTCTTATAAAGAAAATAAGTCCCATAACACATCGTAAATAACAGAAATAGACTGGAAGAAGCAAAAATCGTATGTAACAGTATAAATAGTAATGGAAGAGGAAAAGAAACCGTTTGTTTATGTTGCAGGTGACAGATTGTAAGAAAATGTCTGGTAGTTAGAAATTTACCAACAAAAATGCAACTCATTAGCATATTGTAAAGTATGTACAGAACTATGTAAGTATTTGTTATCGAAACCTGTATTCTGTGACTAATATTCATGACAACAAAAACATTCAATGTGTCATGTGCAGGGTAAGCGCCATTGTGTAATTGTCTGCATCTATAAACCAACGCAAATTTCATGCCTGATGATCATTTCTTCAGGTGTACACGTATAACATTTAAAGTTGAAATTTGATTGTAACCAGAACATAATAATTTTCAGACTGGAAAATACAAACATCTCACTGATGAAGGCACAGAAAGAGCAGTAATTTGGGAAAAGTCATACAAACAGCATCTTGCATAAGGCGGAATTTTTATCAGCAAGCACGGAAAGAAGGAGAGCGACATGTAAAAGATGAGCTAACAACTAATTCACACAGTATGCAAGAATTACATAAGTTAGATCTTCACTGTTCAAGGAGCAGGAAGTGTATGGAGGAGAAGTCTGTTGATGAAGAATTTTCATGAGGACTTGAGTTGTACACTATGTAACACAGTAAAATATCTGGGAGTACTGTAAGGATATTGTTTGCCTTAACAGATTCTTTCCATCATACAGGTTGCAGTAAACAACAGATGAGAATTTCAGACTCACTCTCATTGAAGATTGTAGGCAGTGTAGAAGATTTATTGGGTTTTACCATTGAAGATAACAGATAATTCGAGGGTTGGATCCCCACACTTCCTAATCGAGGATTCACACTGCTACACTTGGGGTGTATCTTCGTCTTGGAAGAGCCCCTACCGTTTCTGTTGTATCGTTGCCCGTCTGCACGCGATCACTGCTGCCTGCCGTCCGGTCCTCACCACCGCCACTGCCAGGAGCCTGCCGCCACCGCTGCCGCTGCCTCCCGGTGCTCGCTGCTGCTGCTGCTGCAACCGCCGCTGCCTCCCGCCACCTAGTGCTCGACGCTGCCCCCAGTTTTAATTCCTTTCATACTTCGGCGACTCCTGTCGCACGTGGGCACTGCCTGCAATCATGGACACTCCTACTACCACCATCATCTACACCTCTCCTTCACCTGCCCACACTGTAACAACGTGGAGTGCTTCCACAGGGATTAACCCGTCTCATCAACCTCCCCTACTCACAGTCTCCTCCCCTTCTATCTCCTCCTCATCAATGTATCCTCATCTGTATGTCACTCGTTCCTCTGCCCCTGCTCCTGCGCGTGCTTCTGCTCCCCTCCCACTCCTGTTGCCCGCCGAGTCGACTTCCCCCCCAACCTCCCCCCTGCAACTACCACTGCATCCTCTGCCTGAGTAACCACCCGCTGCACCACAGTCGCCACCATAGACCGCCCTAACCTCATGCCAGTGCCACTGCCACACAAGAGGGCCCTGCCTCTCACCACCTCCCCCTCCATCCAGTCCCTCATCCCTTTTCCCAGGCCACACCCACCAAAAAATCTTCCATACGCCCCAGTGGCGACCTCTCCTCCACCCCTTCATCCGAAAACCACTGCCCACCCCACTTCCCTCTGACCACGCCATGGATACCACCCCACCTACCTCCACTCTAGCCCTCTCCCTGTATATCTTTGTCCTTGCCAATCCTGATCCAAAATGCTTGATTCCTGCACCCTCACCCTTGAAATCCAGAAGTACATCCCCAGTGCACCCATCACCCAACTTATACCTCGCAGAGATTCTGTTCTCATCAAGTCCCCCTCTCTCTCTTTCCATATTGATCTCCTCCGGCATCTTCCCCGCATCACCTTTGGCCCCCATGCATCCCTCACCCCTTTTCTTACATCCTCCTCTCCTCAGCAGCCCCAACCCCCCGCTGTACGCCAACCCTCACCACCGTCATCATAAAACTCAGCTGTGTGGTCAAGGAGGCAGAAGTGTTGATGAAACTGGACGCCCACCCCACCCTGTAAATCTGCTCGGCCCGCCGTATTTACAACTCCTCTGGCCCTACTTTCCTCATGCGTATATTTACGGAGTCCGCCTCCTCCATCGACCACCTCCTCACGCAGGGAGCCCAGATTTTCAACAGCCACCACTCTGTTGACCCGTCCCATTCCCCGCCTCAATCCTACTGCTGCCAGTGCTGTCTCCTGTACAACGACCACCTCACCCAAAAATGCAATAACCACCCCCCCCACCTGCCCCCATTGTAAAGTCTCCCACTTCCTTAAACAGTGTCCCAAACCTGCCTCCCTTCCTTCCTGCAACACCTGCAACGAACCTCACCCCATCTATTCCTCCAAAAGCAAAGCCAAACCCCTCCCACCAACCCTGGGCTCACTGTCCCCATTCGCCCCATCTACTCGCCCATTCATCCCAACAACTCCCTCCCCACACCACCTACAGCAGAAGACATCATCCGGTTCCTCACCATCGTCCTACAGAACATCCATCCCTTCCAGCGTGCCCACACACTCCAGCAGATTTCCCTTGCTGCCCTCTCTGTTTTCCACTTAAACACTTACGCCACCTACTCCCAAAACCAGGTCCACTTAACCTTCACCCGCCTCAACACCCTCATTTAAGCACCTTTCTCCTCTTCCCGCTTCCTATCCACCTTCTGTCTCCTGGCGCATCACCTGTATCATCTCCTCTACCTCAACATTCGCTCCCTCCCTGCCAACAAATACCTCTTCATGCATACCCTATCCCAGCACCAGGTTGACTCCTTCATCATTAATGAAACCTTCCTCCAACCCCACCCTGTCTGGCCACAACCCCTACTCAATGACCCGACTGAACACCTTCTCCTCAGCATATTTTTTCCCTCCCTCACCATCACCTGTGCCACTATCTATATCCGCCCTGCAGCTCCTCCCCCCTTCAACTTCATTTCCCATGTTGACCATACTTTCTCCACCTATGTGATCGCTGCTGACCTCAACATCCACAACCGTGACCCTGCCACCCTTCGGCGGTGGCATCAGTTCCTTGCCACCCTCCATGGCGACCATGTTCCTCTTCCATAGCACACGCATCCTGAAAGTAACTCCACCCCCGATGTTATCCTCACTTCCCCCAAACTCCTTGGTCGCATAGCCATTTACGTCCTTGATCCCATTGGTAGTGACCATCTCCCTGTGATTCTCACCACCTCCTCTGCCTGTCCCACACCTGCCGCCACCCACCCAGCTGCCCCTCCCAAGTCTGTCCATGACTACTGCCGTGCCGACTGGGATGCCCACCAGGAATCCATTGCCTTACAGGTCAAAAGCCACCCCCTCACCTTTCACCATCCTGCTGACATCATCCATGCCTCTTCCCTCCTTCAGAAGACCATCACCGACGCTGTGGAGGCTCATGTCCCTACCAATCTCATCTACCCTCACCGCCTTACGCTTCCTCCACCGGCCATTCTTCTTCTGCAGAATCCCGCAGGCTCTACAGCTCCTTCCTCTGCAACAGTGACCGGGATACACTCGTCTGCCACTGGCAATTACAGCGACACACCTGGATCCTCTTTACAGCAAAGAAACGCCCGGACTTGCACCAGACATGCACATGCCTCAACCACCCTCCATGTCAACTCCTCCAAGTGCTGGCCAGCTTTCCATCGCCTTACTGGTAGCCTTCCCACCCCGCATTACCCACTCCTCCAAGGCGATTAACCCTTTCCTGACAACCTCAGTAAGGTTAACCATTTTGCTTCCCATCTCTACCAGGTCTTCTCCATTCCTGATGATTCCTATTTTGATTACTCCCTTTTCCCCATCATCCTTGACTGCACTGACACCTCTGTCCCTCTGCTCGCCCCTAGCTTCCAGTACTTGGATCGGTTACCCCCCTCAGACATCAACACTCCCATCACCGCACATGACATCATGCTTCTCCTCCAAGCCAAATGAAACACTGCACCTGGTCATGATGGTGTCACCTACCGCGACCTCAAGGAATCGCCCCCCCCCCCCCCCCTGTCCTTGCTACCCAGTACAATATCCCTCTCTCCACTGGATTTTACCCCGGCCTGTGGAGGACTTCTCATGTCCTGCTGTTCCCTAAACTCAACAACCCTCCCCCCCCCCCCCCCCCCCCTATGATACCTCTTCCTATCATGCCATCTGCCTCACCACCGTATTCAGTAAGGTATTTGAGACCATCCTCTCTCAGCATATTCACTGCCACCTTAACCAGCACCACCTCCTTCCCCTTACCCAATGTGGCTTCAGGCCTTCCCTCTCCGCCGACGACCAGCTCCTTCACCTTACCAATCTTCTTTCCTTCCAGCTTAACTCCCCTCGCTCCACTATCTTTGTTTCCCTTGACCTCCAGAATGCCTATGACCATGTCTGCCATCTTGTCCGTCTTGTTGCTTCCTTCATCTCTCATCGTCCCTCCTATGTGACTATCCACAATTCCAACTCCTGTAATTTCTATCCCTCTGCTGGCGTGCCCCAAGGTTCAGTTCTTTCCCCTCTCCTCTATCTCCTGTTCTCTGCTGATATGCCCAAACCTCCCCCACCTGTTCATCTTCTCCAGTTCACTGATGACACCGCCTTCCTAGCCCTTTATCCTACCCTTCAATGGTCCCAACGTACCCTCCAAACCAACCTTGACCAATTCACTGCTTGGTGCAACCAGTGGTTCCTCCGTATCAACTCCTCCAAGACCCAGGCAATCACCATAGGCCACACCACCCGCTCCTTCCATCTCCATGATTTCTACCTCACCATTTATGGCTGTCCTATCCACCTCTCGCCTACCCTCAAATAACTTGGCCTCACCCTTGGTGCAACCAGTGGTTCCTCCGTATCAACTCCTCCAAGACCCAGGCGATCACCATAGGCCACACTACCTGCTCCTTCCATCTCCATGATTTCTACCTCACCATTTATGGCTGTCCTATCCACCTCACGCCTACCCTCAAATAACTTGGCCTCACCGTCGACCACCACCTCACCTGGACTCCCCATCTCCTTACCATCCAACACAAAGGTCACAACAGACTCCGCCTCCTGAAGTCCTGTCTGGCCAGACGTGGTGTCTGCATCCTTCCACCATCCTTCACACCTTCAAATCCTTGATCCGCCCCATCCTCTGTTATGCCAAGATAACTTTAATTTCTGCCCCTCTCAGGTTCTATAAATCCCTCAAAATCCTTGAACGCCATGTGCTCTGCCTCGCCTTCCGCATCTGCCTTCCGTTCCCCACACACATCCTCTACGACCTCATCCCCTTCACCCACCTTCTCCTTTTCCTTGAACACATCCACACATTATATATTGTCTGCCGCACCGATCTCCACCCCTTGGTGTCTCCCTTCGTCTCAACCCCCAGCCCGTTGCCTCGCCTTTACCATTGTGTCCCACCCTCTCTCAATCTCCACACCCTCTGCCTCCTTTCCCAACACACCTCCACCATCTACCCCTCCCAGATGATGAGCTTCACCCTGACATTTACCCTTGCTACCAATTCTAACCCCATCTTCCTCCTGCCTCCTCCTCAGAGCTCCCTCTCCTCCCCCTCCATTCTCCTGAGCAGCTTTCCCCTCCTACTCCCCCTCCCTCTCTTGTGCTCCCCTTCAGTGTCTCTGCACTCCTCCTACATTGTCTTCCCTCTTCATCTCCTGCCCCACCAGTCTCCTACCTCTTATTGTACCTGCTGATGCCCCTACTCTCTTCATCCCACCCCCTCCCCTTGCTGCCCCTTGCTCTCCCCTCCTTTTCCATCCTCTCTGGCCTCTCCCTTGGCAGGTCCAATCTGGCAGTTTCATTATTCATCATGTGTGCTGCAAGTGGGTTTTAAGTTTGTTGTTCTGGAGTGTTTTTAATACTGTGGCTGACTTTTAACCTGTGCGTGTGCCTTCAGTGTCTTCTTTGTGTTTTAAGAATTGCCAATTGTGTTTTTTAACTTTAAGTCAACCTTTTTTAACTGTCTCCCCATGAACGTCTCCATGTCTGTGTATTTTTACCTCCATTGTCTCCCCTTACTCTGTTTTATGACCCCTTTTTTATCGCATTACATGCAAAATTTTATTCTTGTCCTAGTTGTCATATCACTCAGATGAAGAGCAGCAGATTGGCCGCTGACAGCCCACCCCTGTCCATGTGGGGCAGGGGAATGAAATCACAATAAAGAAAAAAAATTGGAGATAATGAATACATAAATACTACTAAACACATGTTGTTTCCCATTTCCTGTGTACTTCGTGAAAAACAGTTTACTTCACCATTTACAGATACTGGAATTGTGTTCTTCTGCCACTTCAAGTAGAAAATTTGGAACAGGTTTTTTGGATTTCTGTTTCATTTTTAGGGCAAGCAATGGATGAACTACAAGTTCTATCTATGAAAGAGATTCCAGTTGCAGACTACCTTCAGTGAAGCCTCAACATAGTTAGCAACTGCATTAATTTTTAATTAAAATATCACTTGTGGGCAAAGTCAATTAAAAATAAATGCCATTGTATTCCTTCTCAGGTCACATGATTTATTTCTGCCAGCAGCTGAGAGGCACTGTTGTGTTCATTGTCCTGTTCCTCGCTGTTGTGGGAAATGTAATGCACACAAAGAAGATTACCATTGTGCATTACCTGGTTGTGTAACATTGAGGTATGTTAAGAGAGAACATTTATTTGCGTCAGTGCATATCACTTTGACTCAAATGAACATCTTCAAGATGCAATAAACAGGAGCACTACACAACTAAACCCATGGCTTAATTCAAACAGACTACTCCTACATATAAAAAAAGACAGCTGGTATTACTTTCCACACAGTCCAAAATAAAAACCCACCAGTACCAAACATATCACTGAGTGATGATAAAATCTACTATGTAAAGGAAACCAAATTTTTGGGGGCTACCATTACTGACACACATACATGGAAAAGTCATATTGATATAACCTGCACCAAACTGAGTAAAGTATGTTTCATGATTAGACAAATAACGAAAATTGTTAATACCAGCACCCTCACATCAACGTATTATGCTCTTTTCCACTCTATATTAAGCTACAGAATTATCTTTTGGGGCCAGAGTGCAGAAGCAGTGGGGCTGTTTAAACTCTGAAAAAGAAGTAGTTAGAATAATATTATTCAAACAGCAGAAAGAATGATTTTAAAATAAAATGACAGTCACTCCTAATTAAACACTGCCTCTACAGCATACAGGATTTCCTCAAAAACAACCTGCTATAAGGAACTGCTCAACAAAAACATCAGATAATGGATCCCAAACTACTAACCATATGTAACATAACTGAATGTAAATTTTATTGGTATAAATGCAAAATTCTGGTACAGAATAAATATAAGACCTAAGTACATTACACATGTGACATAAATATGTAATCATTTTATAGATTCATAGACATGTACCTCTTCTTATAAATGCCTAATATGTATCAAATGACCTGTTCTACATCATGATGTGCATCATTTCTGTACTATGTACGATTCAGAGGGTCAAAACAAATAAATAAATATAAATTAAAACTCTTTAAATAATCGTCATAGCAATATGCCTATCAAAGTCAGATGAAAGATAAAAACAATAAAACTATTTGATAACCTTACCTTTGTGTGCAACAGAAACATATGTTCCTGGAGGACAAATAAGGCATTGTGCTTCATATTCACTTCTTTCTGTCTTGAAACACTTATACTTTAATGACAATGCATCACTGAATTTGAATTTTGATTTTCGCATTTTGGCTTGTCAAAAAGCACTGTGAATTAACTTTTGACTTTCCACAATCTTAATCTTTGATAACCAAACTGCAAATGGAAGAGAGAGAAAATCAAGTCATTGGCTCTTCACATCTGTATTATGATTTGTTGTCTTGATTTCTCGTCATTCACCACACCGTTACCAACATCTGCAAAGCACGCAGACACCAAAGTCCAATTTAAGCCAGAGTTCAAATGCTGTGGAGCCACATTGAACATTCTTTGTTACTATGGAATGTGTTTGCTGCATCACTGTAACTGTGTTGCCATAGGCGACTTGCAGTTGTGTCTAATAACCAATTATTCGTTTCTATTTCCACAGCTGCCAGTTCATATCTAACGATCACTGTTTGTTTCCGCAAATGTAGGACATTAGAGACTTTTCCAAAATTCCCCCCAGAAGCCAGACAAACGGTTAAAATGTAGGGCATGTCTGGGAATTTCCAGACTTCTGGTAACCCTAATTGTCACACTCAATAAACTCATATTTTAGAGTATATCGAGCAAGTCAGTGTAAAGTAAAATGTAGAGCAGAAGGACAGAATGCCTGATGCTTCCTGGGACCCTATTCTTGATTAAGTGTAGTTATAAAGTGTATTTTGTGTTCACATAGGACTAGTTTCCGTCCCACGTCCGTCCCTCCCAGGCCCTCTTCAGAACTCCCCCCCCCCCTCCCCGGCTCCTCCACTCCCTCCCTTCTTCCCTCCTCCTCCTCCTCTCCCACTGCCCTCCCTTCTGCCCTGATCCCTTGTCTGTATGCCCCTGGGAGATCCCCTCTGTTTCATCCTTGTCAACAGTGTACTGTGCCAGTGTTGTGTTGGGTGCTGCTCTGCTGTGCATCAAGAGTTGTGACTTTAATTGTAATAGTGTTATTGTCAGTGATTGTTATGTGCTACGCCGTCTGTCCACACTTTTATGATCCAGTGCGTGGTTTTGTTTTGTGTGCACTCATTTTTTACAGTATTTATCAGCCTTTTACAGTTGCCCAATTTTTGTCTGTTCTCCGTACTGTTTCCTCATTTTTTATGTACATGTACACCATATTTTCTCCTTTCTGTTCTTTCAAATGTCTTCGTTTGTATAATTAATGTCTTTCGGCTGAAGAGCAGTGCATATGCTGCTGCCAGCCCAACCCAGATGGGACATTGAAATACAATTAAAAAAAAAATAGAACTATTGAACCAAACAGATATGTAAGATAGCTGTATGGGTTTAGTGTTGTAGGATTGCTGAATCCAATGATGCACACTGTATCACATGTAACAAGCACTATGTTATTACTTGGAAGCACACATACACAGTTATATACATTTACTGTTTCACACGTGGCCACAGACTACTGCAAAGAGCTTGCCGAAAACAACGATATTATATGTGACTTGGTCGATAATCACCACATAACCCCCCCCCCCCCCCAAGAGTGTGGAGCACAAAACATAAATATTGGGGCATACAGGTGAAGGAAACACCCAGGGGGAAAGGAGAGGGTGTTTAAATCGAAACCATACCTTACATTACATTAGTAACGGAAGTCTTCGAGCGAGTGAGGGGGGCAGATGGTCCTGCCTGACAGGGTGAATCCTCGTACAGCAGTTCAGGGATCCGGGGAGGGGACAGTGGGTTGTGAGGAGCCAGGGTAGCGGACCTGAATGCGTAGTACTATTACCATTGATGGGGTCAGTACTAACAGGCAAGGGGACAGACTGGAGAAAATGAATGTGGGGTAAGTTGTCATCGTGGGGAGCTGGCTCTTTCGTAGAAGATACACACACTATCTGGCTGCATAACAAAAAACACTTTAGATCTGCAAATAAAATCTGTTTGACATTCGGTAGCACTTCCATATACGGGTTGACAGAATCTCCACAAGAGTCTTTGTTGGCGACATCACACGTTCCGAGGCTGGCCCCTGATACGTAACTGAATCCTGGCAGGAGAGAGACAGGGGGCTGCGTGTAGGAGGGGAAGTCATCACACGCATCACTGTGCATGCGAATGTCACACGCACCTGTAGCACTGTCGCACGACTGGGAGTGGGTAATCTCACGAGTGCGGCAATGGGCTCACTCATCCGCGGACTGTCGGTAGATGCCTTGTGTGAGGCAGATGTAGCAGGGAGTTGGGGCTGACTGGGTGGGGTATCGGGCAGTTCTCCCAGAGACCACGCCGGTTTGAGGCGGCAGACAGATGCCTTTTGAGGTGTGCCGTTAATTAGCGTGCGAATGTTAGCGATTAGCTCCTTGACGTGCCTGACAATTTTCGAGTCGCAGATTTGATCTGGAGGGACTGAAGGCTCAACTAGCTCTGCTGGGAGTGTGAGGGGTTCTCTGTACAGTACTTCTGCCAGGGATGCGCCGAGGTCCTCTATGTACGTGGACAGAACGCCTAACATTACCCACGGTAAGGTGTCAGCTCACTCACCACCGTGGCATATCAGGGAAGCTTTAAGGGTTTGGTGTTGGGAAATGTCATGAGGGGGTCACTATTGTGGTCCAGCACAAAAAATTCACACTGTTTTGATAAGTAGTCACATTTACATCAGATTTTGTTCCATTTATGAGAAACTTATTAAAACATTGACCTATCTGATCAGGGTTTGTAATAATATCGTTTTGATAAGTAGTCACATTTACATCAGGTTTTGTTACATTTATGAGAAACTTATTAAAAGACTGAGCTATCTGAGCGGGGTTTGTAATAATATCATTGTTTCGTTCAATTTTTAAATTTCCTGGTGGTTAACTGTTTTAACTAATTATGATTTAATAACAGACCATACTGCTTTAGTCTTATTCATATTTTCTAAACTCAACTTATTATTTGACATTCTTTTGGCAGCTTTATAATGTCTCACATAGTTAACAAATTCAGGGTTTTTATTGTGTTTCATTTCTTTCTGTAGTTCTCGTTTTTGAGCACTAGATACCTTTGAGTCTGCAGTAATTCTTTTTAGTTTACTTTTAACTTTTTGGTGCCAGATCCTAGGTGGGATGATTCATTAAATACATCTAGACAACTTCTTAGAAAATTATCAAAGTTCTCAATACTTGACACACTATTATTTATGGGCCATTTTAACTGCATCTATCTTGTCTTGGAATAGGTTCAAGTTATTTTGACTAAACTCTTTTCATGAGATCTGGTTTATTATTTTCCTGGCTGTGGAATGAACAATGCAGAATGATCAGAAATTCTTAAATATAAACAGGACTTGATTTCACTGTCGAACACATAATTTGTTAAGATGTTGTCTATACAAGTAGCAGAATTGGCATTTCTCTAGTGAATTCAAAAAAATTAGTTTAAAACCAGAGTTCTGAATTATGTCAACAAACTGTTTTGAGCCACTGCCTTGACTTATTACAATCAGCTGCTATTATGATATTTTTCCTCCTTACTTTCTTAAGATTATCAAGAAGACACTGGAGTTCGGACAAGAAAGTTTTAGTTACTGTACTTCCCAGAATTCTGTAAATTGAAGTGACCATTTTGTTCATGTCTTCTAGTTCAACACAACTA
The DNA here is from genome assembly GCF_023898315.1 of Schistocerca nitens. Classification (NCBI taxonomy): domain Eukaryota; kingdom Metazoa; phylum Arthropoda; class Insecta; order Orthoptera; family Acrididae; genus Schistocerca; species Schistocerca nitens. The sequence continues at coordinate 135,022,120 of NC_064624.1, forward strand.
CTTTCAAAGGAGCACTCCTCATGTAAACAATCAAAATCTGTTTGTATTTCATATGTTATGCAGGTATCGAGAAGTATGCAGTCAAAAGCAGAGGAAATTCATCATTAGGAACTGTTGCCTTATCTCATCATGCCTCTAATATTTTGGGTCAAGTAATTTTAAGAGTCTGAAAAAATGCCATGCCAAGTAGCTGTGTCAGGTGTGCTGAATTTGCTGGAAGAAATATAAATCTTACGTTGTCATCTTGACACATCTCAACTGATTCTTAGACAGGCGCAACAATAAATTGTCCCCAGTGAGAACTTTCTTCACTTCCAGCTTTATCAGACATGGGACAGCAACTGTAAGGACCTAATCTGCGAAGCAGAACACAGTTAACCAGCCAGACTTCATCTGATTGTATCTTGCATCTTTTGGCCTACCTTTAGTCCGGCCTTGATATAAATGCAAAGCATTATACACAACATAAGGGGATGGTATTGTGCAGCCTGCAGCAACTGGTAACATCATGGGGGTCAATACCTTCCTGGAGTCCATGACCCTTTCAGGATATTTAGTTCCCCTACATGTGATTACATTTAATTTTCCTCAACTGCCTGTAAGGTCCATCTCATCATAATTCATTATATTGGACAGCAGCAAATTCTCTATTTTGTTTGACAGTTCATCAAAGTAAATGTTATTAGCAGCGTACCCATGTAGATGTAGATGGACACTGGCTCTGGAGTGTTTTATGTTTTGGCACATTTGCTCTGTCAGTTGATCTTTGTATTGTCTCATAAATGATTCCACAAAATCATGACTGGGAGATTACGCTTAAACCTTTCCACCTGTACCCCTTTTTGTCCAGAAAGTCCTCTAGTAGAAGTTGTAAAACTGCAGAGTCGTTAGGATAGCCCCATTTGCTGCATATTTTCAATCTATCTACAGACAGCTTCAATTCTTTGAAAGACGGAACAGTTTTTCCAGCCTGAAGTTTAAAATTGAGGCTACCTTTTAGGTGTCTGTGTAATTCACTATAATGAATCACACATTTTTCAGATACTTTCTGCAGGCTAACACCAGATTTGATGTTAGAGAGGGCATTTTTTATATGATCAGGACAGTATTTCTTGTAACCGCCTCCAACACTGAACAGCAGCTCTGAAACAAGAAGAATATGTTAGTTATTCATATAACATAAGTAGAGAATGGATAATAGCTTTTTATACAGCATTAGCATGGCATACTAGATTTCTTTTTAATCTTGCTATAATCAGGTGAACAGAAACACCAAAATTGTTATGTTTCTATTCACTGCACAAACTATAAAAACCAAATGTAAAAAAATATGATAATCCTCAAGAGCTGATTCGTTTAATGTAAAACAGAACCCAACCTTTACTGTTTTATACAGATGTTATAAGTAGTATTTACAATGCCATTAACTATCACACATATATTTCATATTTACTTTCCAGAGAAGTTCAAAGTAGGTAGGAAAGCATCTTGAAAACTTTCGAGAAAGACACTAGGATAAATGTCAATGTACAGTGCTGACAAACAAATAAAACATAATTTCCTTGTTGGTTTAAAGTGTTGCTGACCCAAAACCAATAGTAATTAAAAATAATGTCAAATACAAACTTACAGTTTTCAGAGTAATTATGTATATGAAGTTTGGTCTGTATTCATCCCCATTGTTTCTATTCACTCCATTTTACATTATATAAGGGAAGAACAGTTACTTAATAGCCAATAATAACAAAAATAAACACAAATACCTAATGAAAAAGAATCTTGAGCCCTTAGAAACTTTTAATTTGAAGGAAAGGTTTTACAAGAAATTGGAAAGTGCACTTTTGAGTTTTTCGTGTTATTGACGTCAAATGCACATGTTTGGATTTGTGTCGTTCTATCCCACACGTGTCATGTAATTGGACAACGTAAACTGGTATGCACTTCCAAACACATGTGTTTGGTGTGCTGTGGTGCAGGTATAAGTCTTTGTGTAATACGGGCTTTCCTGTTAATACATTATTGCATGACAGTACGAATCCAGTGCTACTGAGTGCATGACTTATGGTATTGAGTTGCTGCACCACTTTGCATAGCTGGAGATTTTTTGTGGAGACACAACAATAAAATCTGATGGCACACTTGAGAACTATATTTAAAATTATTATGATATGCCTTGAAAATGTAAGTCTGATTTAGCACATAGATCAAAGAGAGGTCAAGTTATTGAAGCCACCAGAATGCAACAAACCTTGTAGCAATGTCAGATCTGCCCGACCTTGTAGGCAAAAAATAATGCTGTCTTTAGACCTACAGATGGTGGAATAGACAGAAGCCAATTGCTGTTTTGATGCTGAGCATCATGCGTCTCTTATAGCTTTTGAGACCCTTGAATGTTCACAATGACAGCATCATTTAAAGGCTGTGGGACAGACACAGAAGTTATGCCTTTACATTTAGAACATGGAAGGAAATCAGTGAGGCTACATTAAATTATGATCCATTAATTGACTGTAATCCTAGGGAGAATGCCATTATAACGCATTTAAATGGAAGAAAGGCTTGGTTTGTGTTGCTCTGGTGGCAAAATCTTTCTTCCATATCTAGGTGAGCCAAAAGAATCCCTAAAAACTCTACTTATGTGGAAATCCAATGAATAAAGGTTATTTTTTTTTTAAAAATATGATTAGAAAATATAATATGTGCTTTCAGATAACTTCATTTGGTGGGGATGCAGAAATCAAAATGCCAGGTTTTTCACGAACTTTTATAATTCAAGGTCAAATTTACCATAGAATTGTCTCTTTGCTTTCACCAGACAATCATCACCACAAGTTCCTACAGATTTATTCAGCGGCGATGAAACCAATGAAGCAGCCTATAGGTTTAGTAATATCCAAGTAAGGAATATGAGGGTGATATATTGCAGCATTAATAAATGAAGTAGCAGCCTTGGGTATAGTCGAACAGTTCTAAAGTCACAGAATCATTTTGTATGTTCATGATGGCAGAATAACCAAGGTGTCTCATGCACAAATATATTATGATGCATTCCAGTACCTGGTAATTTTTAGTAAGGGGCAAGAAAGTCGTCATTTCCAATTACCACAATTTGAGCCTACAACATGCTTATCCTTCCAAAACAAAAAAGTGTCATGTATTGACTGTTATGCACATCATATGATTATACAACAAAATGATTTTAATATGATATCACAATGCAAGCAACTTGCTAATCAATATTGCTTAGAAATGTATGATAAGGTGGAAAGTGAATGGCTGTGATAAATATGATTTAATAAAGCTTAATTGACGGAAGGGAATTATATTCATCTGAAAGATAGTGTTGCAAATGATGCAATTATAAATCCTAATATATGGGCAAGATGATAACCCTATCCTATTCATCTGTTAATAGTCCACAATACCTGCATAAGTATACTGAAGACAACATGTAATCCAGCATGGAAGGAAGTAGTTGATGAGTTATTACCAGGAAATGCGGCTGTTGATAGACATAATATAGTAGCAAGAATTTTTAGGCTCAAAATATAAGAATCTAATGTCAGTTATAACTAAGGGAAAAATATATGGAACAATGCTATGTTTTATGTATTCTACTGGGTGACAAAAGTGCAGCTTACAGCATGTACATATTTTACTTTGGTTAAAATATAGGTTGAGACCTTGTCAAAGTGCAAAAATACCCAATTCAAGTACTGACAAGACACTGCACAATATTATTGTAAAAGCGTGATCCATGGCTTTAATGGATTTAACAATTCTCAAGTTCCTTGCATCAAACATGTATATTGCACAAAAAAGTTCCAATGTAGGCCTCACAAGCAGACCATACACAATGCAAACAGATATCCTCTGTACTGACGTAGAGCACCAGAACACGACAGTCAGACATCAGTGGTAAAGCTTCGAAAAGGCGGTTATGTTAATGTCGATAATAGGTGGGTTGTCCTCTATTACCCAATTTTGTCAATAATGTTTAAAGCGCGTACCAATTTGGAGGCTTGCAGTTCACTGCATGCCATAAAATGTATTTTGAAATACATTAACAGAGGCAGTAAATAAGCTATTTTCAACTTCAGAAACAAAGATCTCACAAATCTGGTAAATCAAGTGCACAGGTATCAGTCCAGCTGTTATTTCAGTAGCAACGAAGCTGTGTGGCGTCTTTTAGGTTTTCTGCAATTTGGAGACACCCCACCATAGCACACATCAATGTTCATTTAGAGAATGGTGAAAGAGTGTATTTTAATAAATAATTTTTGTTAGAGAATATTAAGCCCGCAAAAAGCACCACTGATTGCATTTTTTGATCATTGCCCAAGCAACGATTTCACAAAAACCCTTTTATATGTTGAGGTGACTAGATATAATACCTGGATTGTATCAAGGACAGAATGGAAATGTCACATTCAAGGAATCCATGTTCACAATTGACCTGGTGTTAAATCTGGCTGTGTTTTAGGCAGAGTCTATACGGTGCATGTCAGCAACATGGAATGCTTTTGCTTGAAAAGATGCTGCACCATGTGTGAGGCCTAAACTGTTTCAAAGATCTTAAAAAATGCAAGGGTCAGGAATTATTAATATTCAGACAGGTGAGGCCTAAGAGTTGGTAGGAAGTGATAACCATTTTGCTCCAACACTGGAGGAGGCCGTACGGCACAGATCAGTGACCAAAATGAGGCAGCTTTTTGCAATATTAATGGCAACCTCTGGGCTTTCAGACCACAACAGGTGTGGGAAAACTGCAAAACTGACATGGGAGAGGATATAATGCACACATTTAAATCTTACTACTACATAGATTGATTTAAACTACAATGAAGCTCTCATGAAGGTGGAAGACCACGTAATAATGTTACCTGGAAAAGATTCATCATACTCTGTATTGAGTAGACCAATCAAAACTGAAGGGATTATCAGTGATTTGCTAAGAGAAATGAGTTACGACACTGTTTCATTGCAACAGCAACCTTGTGTATATGTTCCACAATGAATACAGAATTGACAACAGTTTTCAACAATGTTATGCAAAAAACTGGCAATGATGAAGGTGGTTTGTTCTTTCTAAATGCTCTGGCAGGAAATGGCATGGCATGAACATCATCAACATCAGTGGAGTGATGAAGCCATGATTCATGCAAGGGAGGGGGATTGTTTATCCTCATTATAGTGATTACTGGACAAAAGGTGATCCCAAAGGAACTACAGAAAAAAGGCAGGGAAAGCAAAAATGACAATGTGGTGTGGATTAACTTCTTCCAGCATCGTTGGACCCTGTTGACTGAGACACTGACAGATAACTGCAAATGTTAGAACATTTTGTATGGCCTACCATTTCTGAGTGCGACAAGTCACATGAACTGCTGTTTACCCAAGATGGAGCTCTTCCTCATTACACCTACAATGGCTCTACAGACACTTCACAAGATGCTGAATAGGTCGCTGAGATCCCACAGAATGTGCTCAAGAAGTCCAGACCTCACCCCATGTGGCTACTTTTTATGGGAGTAGGCTAAGGAAGAAGTGTATTGCAGCAAACAGCAAACACTTGGCGAGCATGAAAATAAGATCGGTGAGGTCATAAATGGTATTTCCACCAAATTATTGAGGATGGTCAGAGATAATTTACCTGTTGATTTCAGAAACTGCCTAGAAAATACTGGAGTGCACACTGATTAAAGTTAATTGTGTATAATAACTACATGAGTGCAACAAATTGAGTTTATGCCTACAGTATTTTAGGACGGAAAAATATTAAAAACAAGGAGTTACTTTCCACCCACCCCATACTGTACTAACAATAAACCACCAGTACGTTGCTTAATGCTATTCATACATATACCATATAAAGGCAATTGAATATATTAGTAAGAAAGCTACTACTTTGGCAAGAGCTGGTGTCTCTGTAGCTTTACTGTATTGCTGCTGTTTATCTTCTGTCAGGTGCATAATGTGTACTTGATTGCAATGGCATTATCAAAGGCAGATATTCTTACATCTGTGACACCATGTAGATAGTCATCGTAATGACACACACAGTGAGCATTATTGCTGCCTAAAGACAGTTGTTGCCAGTACTTTGCTTAGGCGACACGTAATGTAATTGTGCTCTGATCAAATATGCAAGGTGTTTCTCTGAGAGTGTGCATAAATGTAACAGGACATAGAAAACGCTCCACTAAACAATTTTAGCTTGGGAACCTGGGGTTGGAGAAACCAGCTTTGTCTAGCATTCCTATTTACTACTCACATGCATACAAGTATACACATATTGCACTGTTTACTTACATTTACACCGGCCGTTGTGGCCGAGTGCTTCTAGGCGCTTCAATCTGGAACCGCGCGACCACTACGGTCGCAGGTTCGAATCCTGACTCGGGCATGGATGTGTGAGATGTCCTTAGGTTAGTTAGGTTTAAGTAGTTCTAAGTTCTAGGGGACTGATGACCTCAGATGTTAAGTCCCATAGTGCTCAGAGCCATTCGAACCATTTGAACTTACATTTACATTTCTTATTTACTGTGAGGAAACAAGGAGGACTAGCCTGATTACCAGGAAGTCATGATGCTGGTTTTGTTTACTTTATCTGTCTGGAAGGTGGCTTTGCTGTATAGTATTTGCATTGTGCTGTGACAGAACAGGCTATGAATCAGTGATAGAGCCATTCATTTTTCAGTGCTGTTCAGAGACGTGTAGTACAATATGATGGAGCAGTACTGGAACAATTTCACAGAACTCACTGACATGTGTATGGGGAAGTAAATTTCAATGGTCATGCTGTTGAAAGGCTGTACAGGGTACAATTTCCTAACAGGCATCCTCCAACATGATGAGTGTTTATTCCTCTAGATTGATGAATGCGGGATTCTGGTCCATTGGAAAGAAGAAATGATGGTCATGGCAATGTCATGACCTCTCGCATGTTGGATTTTGGAGAAGAGGTGCTGGAACATGTTGCAGCTGACCCCATTGCAAGTACTCATTGTATTGCCTGTGAAACAGACACAGCACACATTAGTGTGTGGTGAGTACTCCATGAACAACAATTACACCCATATCACGCAAGGTGTGTCCATGCACTACTTGTGACTGACTTTGCACTAAGGGTTACATTGTGTCAGTGGTTTGTCCAACAGTGGATTAATAATAATGGGATGTGACGAGGGCCTCCTGTTGGGTAGACCTCTCACCTGGTGCAAGTCTTTCGATTTGAAGCCACTTCAGCAACTTGTGCATCGATGGGGATGAAATGATGATCATTAGGACAGCACAACACCCAGTCTCTGATCAGAGAAAATCTCCAACCCAGCTGGGAATCGAACCCGGGCCCTTAGGATTTACAGTCTGCCGCACTGACACCTCAGCTACCGGGGGCAGTGGATTGATTGACCAGATTTCCTTCAAATTGTGCTGTTTACTGATTAGGCTTCATTTGATAGTGATGGTACTTCAAACAGCAGGAATAGCCGTGTGTGGGATGAGGAAAACTCTCACGCTGTAGTAGGGTCACACCATCAAGTATGTCCTGCTGTGAATATCTGGGCCAGCATTGTACGCAACTATCTCATGGGGCCATATCTTCTATGTGGCCATCTGAATGGCCACTTGTACTTGAGGTTTGTGCAAAGAGTTCTACCTGAGTTGTTGGAGGACATACCCTCAGTTGTTTGTGAGAGGATGTGGATACGACATGTCGGTGCACCGCCTCACTTCAGTGTGGATGTCCGCAAACATCTCAGTGCTGTATTGCTTGGTTGCTAGAGAGGAGGGGGACGTCTTATTCCATGGATTACAAGGTCACATGCCCTGAATCACCTCGTTTATTTCCTTTGGGGATATCTTGTGTATGAGACCCCAGTGAATATGGAGATGAAATTCATTGCTAGAATTGTAGGTGCCTGTTACATGATACAAAACACAACAGGGATATTTGTCGGGGTGCTTCAGAATCTTATTTGTCAATGTTACGTTTTCATTGAGGTTGATGGTCCTCAGTCTCATCACATTTTGTAAGATACAGTACAAATGGTACATTCACTGTGTCAGTGATGGTATTTGCAATTAAGTGTAAGTAATGTAAATAAAAAAGTACAAAGTAATGTGATTTTATTCCAATTATTTCCTTCAGCTGGCTCCTCCAACCACAGGTTCCCCATCCTAAATTGTCCAGTGGAGCATCCTCTATGTCCTGTTAAATTTTTACATCCACTTAGGGAAGCACCCTGTATATTATTGATTGTTAATAAATACCATTTTATATTCAACATTATGTAACGTTATTTATGTGGTTAGGACATATGAACCCCTAACCCACACAACCATAAATACTCAGTCCTACTCATAGCACATTATTACTTGTTTCACAATTTCATAACATACACCGCTACTCAACATACGCCAAACAGAAATTTTAACCCCCTTGTTCCAGCGTAACAACTTGTGCTGGCACGAACATCAAGAATGCAAGAGCAGAGAAGACTGTGAGATGTTGTCAGCCAGTAGTATGCTGGCTAGGATGACACCATGACACCATTGTGTGTACAAACTGAATAGAATTTGTACTGATTGATAGTTCCATTGGTTTTTGGTACAATATTTTATACATTATGAATGGAAAAACACACAAATAATAACTTCGTATAATTGTTATTTTAAATGTTTGTCACTTTTTAACTACCCCCCAATGAACGCCACTGTGTTAGTGTATATTTTAACCTCCATTGTTTCCATTTACTGTGTTTTTATATCCCCCTTTTTCCTTCATTTTTTATCTATCGTTTTGCTCTTTTATTATTTGTATGCCACTTGGTTGAAGAGCAGCAGATTGTGCTGCTGCCAGCCCTCCCCTACCCATGAGTGAAATTGCAATAAAGAAAAAGAAAAAAACAAACCTGTTCAGCATCAGGATGGTTGTGTGTTATAACCAAACGTATTGTTAGGGCGAATCTCTTAGTCACTCAAAATTTTTTTTTTTATGGAGGATGTCATTATCCTCTAGTATATTGAAATGTTAAATATAGTCATACACACTGACTGATGTCAAAATTCGAGCCTTCAGAAATGGTCCTACACTTGACTCACTCAGGGACATTCATGTGACTCAATTTTAACTATGCAGAATTATGTAAACATGTCTGATGGCCAGGTTCTGGACTGAGAAGCATACATGTCTGAGAAGTTGAGAACACTGAAGGTTGTATGTTTTGGTAGCAATGGAGGGATCCACAGCTTATGCAAGACAAAAGGGATCGTGAAGCTTATGAGCAAGCTGTAGGTGTCCATGGCTATGCTTCCTCTGTAAGAAGAGATGTGCATATTACCGCCAGTCACCTAAAGGCATTATGAAACATAAGAGAATTGACGCCTAATGTTTTTTATGCTAGAGATTTATACTACATAATTGCATACCAAAAATTATACAGTGGAAAATACAGGATGGAATGTAATAATACCAGAGAAGGAAAGTTGCTACTGACCACATAGCGGAGATGCTGAATCACAATAGGTACAACAAAAAGATTCACACTATTATAGCTTTTGGCCATTAAGGCCTTTGTCAGCAGTAGACACACGTACACACACACACACACACACACACACACACACACACACACACACACACACACACACACACACACACACACACACACAAAAAAAAAAATGGCTCTGAGCACTATGGGACTCAACTGCTGTGGTTATCAGTCCCCTAGAACTTAGAACTACTTAAACCTAACTAACCTAAGGACATCACACACATCCATGCCCGAGGCAGGATTCGAACCTGCGACCGTAGCAGTCCCACGGTTCCGGACTGCGCGCCTAGAACCGCGAGACCACCGCGGCCGGCCACAGACACACACACACATTTTGCACACACGTCTGCAGTCTCAGAGAACTGAAACCGTACTGTGAGCAACAGCACCAGTGCATGATGGCATGATGGGAGTGGTGACTGGGTGGGGGTAAGTAGGAGGATGGGGTGAGGAGGGCAAGGGATAGTATGGTGAGAGTGGTGGACAGTTTAGATGGAAAGCAGGAGAGAAGGTCTCAGAATGAAATTTTCACTCTGCAACAGAGTGTGCACTGATTTGAAACTTCCTGTCAGATTAAAACTGTGCACCGGACCAAGACTCGAACTCGGGACCTTTGCCTTTCGCGGGCAAATTCTCTACCAAGGCCCTGAGTTTGAGTGTCACTCTGGCACACGTTTTTAATCTGCCAGGAAGTTTCAGGAGAGAAGATGAAGAGTGGGGAGGGGTAAGTAGTGGAAAGGAGAGAAATAAAATTAAAGGACTGGGTATTGCAGTGAAATGATGGCTGTGTAGTGCTGGAATGGGAACAGGAAAGGGAATGGACAGGTATGGACAGTGGCTAACGAAGGTTGAGGCCAGGAGGGTTACGGGAACATAGGATGTATGGCAGGGAAAGTTCCCACATGCGCAATTCAGAAAAGCTGGTGTTGGTGGAAAGGATCCATATGGCACAGGCTGTGATGCAGTCATTGAGATGAAGGATATCATGTTTGGCAGCATGTTCAGCAACAGGGTAGTCCACTTGTTTTTTGGCCACAGTTTGTTGGTGGCCGTGCATGAAGACAGAAAGCTTGTTGGTTGTCATACCTACATATTCTAAGTGAACAGTACCTTATTTTAGGGATTCATTAAAAATGTGACGCAAGACTGCATTTATATAGCCATGGCAGTGATTGAGTATCTTGGTTGAAATATTATCAACTCGACAAGAGTTTTTTCACTTCATCTCTCTGATTGTTTTATTGATATCCCTAATTGCCATGCGGTTATCTGCATCTGGCAAACTCTGGAATTGTTAGCTATCACGTCAACCACTGAGCCTTCACAGCCAATTTCTTCTACAGCTGTAAAAAATGTTTATTGAAGATATTGGCAACTTCCTCAGTATTTTTTACAACATTTCCACCCTGAATTAAGTCTAGGTCAGTCAAATACTCTACTTTTTTACCACTCTCCCTTTTTATAATTTGCCACTTGGTTTTTGATTTGTTGTTTGGGTTATCTATTTCAGATGTTATGTACATAGTTTTGGATATTTTTATTCCTCTTTTTAAAATATTATTGTACAATCTATGGGAACTACATTGGTAATCGGGATATAGGAAACTTAATTTCCATATATGTCATAGCTCGTATATACACCCTTGACACTGCGTCCGTACAGAATGAAGTATAACAAAGAACTGACTAAAGTTAAAATGGAGGCTTGACAGAGCACTTAGAGTTCACAGATATTAAGTTTCGTGGTCGATACGAACTACTGACGTCATACAGCACCCCCCCCCCCCCCCCCCCCCCACAGTACGGAGTACTACACATGTCCAAGGGTTAGGGCGTGTGGGCGTCGACATCAGTGGAAATCGCACGTAGGCAGGTGCACCACAGATACTTCCATCTCGAATGAGGTGGGTTGTGCAGGTGGAGTGGCAAGAGGCAGGTCCACTTTGTAGTCAGTCAGCCACTGTGGCTGGATGAGACAGCGGCGAGCCCGGGAGTAAGTGGTCGGGGCGGTCGATGGCATGGTGGACGCGTGCGTGGCCCTTAAGTGGATCGAGCCGTCCTTAGAAATGAAAGCACGTAGAGATGGTTGTGTGAGGTTGAGTGCAATGTTTACATGTAAGATACCGTCCGATGGGACCTCGGTGTCTGTCAAAAGAATGAGCACTCTGTCGTCGAATGTCACTATAGAAAAGTCGTTCACTCGGTGCAGCTGCACACTGCAGGACAAACTGATAGTGGGTGTGTGTGTCTCCATTGTTGGAGGTGAGGGTGCGAAACCTGCACAGGGGGAAACGGGGCAAGGTCGGGAAACCAACAAACAGTGGTGAACAGTCTTCAGCAGAAGAGGTGTGCGGTGGTATTGATGGGAGCACATCTTTGTTCTCAAACAAGAAGGATGGATCGTCTGCAGAGTCTGACTGTGGTGGTGTGATACCATCAGGGAAAACGAGAATGTCATCCAGATAAGCAAAGGAAAACTTGAACTGTCGCAAGATAGAGTCGATGAAATGGCGCCACGTTTGCAACACATTCTTTAGGCTGAAAGGCATGAAGTGGTATTGGAATAAACCGCGTGGCGTTATAATAGCCGAGTTAGGAATGTCTTCTGGCGTGATGGGAATCTGGTTGTAGACGCATTTACAGTCAAAAACACTGAAAATCGTAGCGCATGATAACATATGAGTGAAGTCATTGATGTTGTTGCCGCACATTCGAAAAGATCCATCGTGTTTGGGCATGAGGTGGATTGGTGAAGACCAGTTGCCGTCTGAAGGTTGCAGAACACCTGCCGCCAAAAGTTCATTAACCTGCTGCTGGGCCACGCGCAACTTGATAGGGGTGAGGCGTCAGACCTTATGCCTAATAGGAGGGCTGGTAGTGGTAACTATCTTGTGTGTTGTTCCATCAGTGACGGAAGAAACTGAGAACTGCAAATAAGATTGGTTAACGTCCTGGCATCGAGTTTTCAGACAAGTAGGTTGTGACAAGGCGTAGCCATTAGCAAGATTGGGGAAAGGTAGCACGAAAGTCACATGTCTCTTAAGGGAGCACGGTGTGCGCTTGTGTGGAGGGTGTCTGTGTGTGTGTGTGCAGTGCTGAGCAAGGGGAACAGGTGGCAACTGTCCGCTGTTAACCTTGCACTGGACAACCGGCCACTGGGTCTTGTGGCCGGTGACTCAGGGAGGGGGAATGTTTATCAGCACGCACGGTAGCTGTCCAAGAGTTGGGTGTCATCGCAACGGGCAGGCGGCTGTCATTAACAGCACTGTTTCAAACACACGGCACTGGATGAGGCGCAGATGACAGTGTGGGGGGGACATCACATGTAAGTAAAAGTTGTGGACTAGCCCCTGGTGAGAGTTCGAGCTAGGCTCGGCCGAGCAATCTTGTTTAGGTGGCGGTGCCATGGACTGCAGTTGCAGAAGTGAGGTACAAGCCGCAACGTGCTCACTGTAAGTGGATGTGATGCGTTGTTTCAGCTTCTCATTGTCCTGGTGGAGTTGTGTCGCCAAGTCATATTTTGACAGTTGGTCGGTAACACAGGTCACAATGTTTCCCGCTAGGGCGGAGCTCTTGCATATGATAACGTATGTTACGGTGGAAACAGAGCGTTGGACATAGATGCAGGTGCACAGAATGTGAGTATTGCTAGGATGATGGAGCACTGAAGCCTGTACGATCTTCTGAGATAGTTTGTAATGAGACAAAAAATCCATGCCAAGTATCAGTTCATGGATGTCGGGAATGTAGAACATCCACGGAAAATGTAGAGAAGAAGATGGGTTCACTTTAACCTTTACTGAGCCTGGGGTAGGTAACGTTGTTGTGTTGACAGCTCATAGAAGAGACTTCATCTGTGAAGAAGTGGGTGGAACCATCTGTAACACCATAGCTCTTATACTCTACTAATTTATTTTGCTTTTGTTTTATTTAATGTTACATCATTGAGATTCTGTAAATGTGTTTGTGTGAATCGATAACATAAAATTGTATACTCCTTTCTTTGTAATAACTTTGATGTCATGATTTGATTCTATGTAATGTAGTGTATCTGTCATTTAAACTCTTTGTCCCATTTGGAGGGAACAAAACTTGCTGTATATGATTGTAATTTCTGTGTGAACAATTTTTTGTAGATATGTCAATATGTGCAAATGTTCTGTTTTATTTAAAATGTTTGTTTGCTGTTGTGTAAACTGCTGACCTTCACTTAGGGTTCTTAGTTATTTTGTATGTAAAACATCTTGTGGTTCCCCTCACGAACAGAACTGTGTAGTGCATGCAAATTGTGGTTGGCATAGCTAGAAAAGGTGGAAACAAGAGTCAGTCGGGGACGAGCTACCAAACTGTCCACTGCCATGTAAAAGTTACATGTTGTGCTGGTTCATAGAGAGGCTTTTTCTGCTACTTTCCAATGCCTCGGATGGATGGATAAATAGCTGGAACGATTCTGGAAAAGGTATTCATCATCGTCACCAAGAAGGGCCAGAGTCCAGCAATTCTGTCTGCAAATCCACCTACCAACATACAGTTGCCACCACATTGCGCAATCACTGTAAAGGAGTTCTATAATAATGTACAGTGAAGGATCAGCTTATTGGGCGATTTAGTGTGCACAAATATAAGGTAACTTATAACTAAATTTATGTAACTACCTTGATTTTTTCCCTATCACAACACCTCTCAGGTTCCTCTCCATTTGAATTATGATTACCGAGTGTCCTATTTTGTGGAAAAAATGAAAGCCTCAAAGTTAGACAGTTAATTACATAATATGGTTTGATCTTTGACGAGAAGGGAATATTCAGATTTACTGTGGATTTAGTGAAATTGTGGGAGGCAGTAAATGTAGTTTTGTGAAGTTTAAAGTCACCTATTGAATCATTTACTTGAAAGTAGAAGACTGTGGTAATAAAGACAATTTGCAGTTTCTTTTAAAGATTAAAAGCTCTTAAAACTGAGGCTTATAAAGTTTTGCTTAATAGATGATCACATTGCTGTCTGCACTAAATTCTAAAAGGTGAGTCAGTTTCTTGCAATTTTGTCAATATTGTGTTTCACTGTAGTAAAAGTGGAAAACTGCAATAGTAGAAAATTATATGTTCGTGATTGCTAAGTGTTTGTCTCTCTTGTGTATTGGAAGTGCATATTAACAGTGTAACAGGATCCACAGTTTGCCTATTATGCTAATGCTAGGTAACAAGTAATGGGAAGACAACTATTTATGAAAACCATAATATCTTTATTCAAAAGATAGTGAGAAGCAACCTGTTAGGGGATTCCAATTAACTTTCATTTTAAATAGTAAAGTATTTAACTAAAAGAGACTTAATCTATGTCCAATTTATGATCCTGCAGTGAATGTTAATAGTAATGTTATAAAGACCATTCAGTTTGAACAAGCCCTGAAAGTAATAGTGTGTTTTGGTATCTGTTATATTTTGCCAATAGTTTGTGCTGCTCTAGTTGTTAGCTTCAATCTTACCGTAAACATATGTATGTGTCAGAGTACATTGCACTTGCGTGTGGCCAAGTCTAGGTTGTGTTTGTCCGTTGAAGTTACTCATACCTATTTTCTTGAACGAGAACATTAATCTTTCTCTTGCCTAATTAGGCTGGCGACCATTTTCCTTATTCTTTAAACAGTATAGCTAGGCAAAAATATTGTTTGTTACTGTCTGAATATTTACGTAATTCTGACTTTCATTTCTGATAAGCCATCTCCGTTAGGTACAACAAGGTCAACCTAGCAAAATTCCTCTCAGAGAGTAACACTGCTCTGTTGATTAATACCATAATTGCTTTAACAAGATAGTTTTATTTCACGACCTGCCTCCAACTTTAAGGTTATGATATAGCAGTAGCAGACAGGAGTGTTATACATCGAAGTAGGTATGATTGACACGTCAGCACCAGTGTCGACCAGAAAAGCTAGACCAACGCAATGTCACACACATAGAGACGACCACTCATCTGAGCAGACGAGTGAACATTGTGTAATGTAAGAGGACACCTGTTAGGTTCCCCACAGGATTCGGTGTCTCTTAATTCCAGCAGCCGGCATTTGGGTGTTGGCATGGCAACCTGCACTTCTTGGCATCGTCGCCAAACACTTTGTGGTACCAGCAGAAAGAGTGAGGAGGAGGTGGAGACTGTGACAGTGGGGGTGGCTTGTCCTAGTTGATTTGTTCCAGCAAATAGACCGGAACCGAAGGTGTGCGGGCGATCCTGGAGTGTTCAGACAACGAAGAGCGTGAGCCGACGCTGCCAGGAGAAAGAGACGAGGTGACAGTGGAGCGAGCCCTGCCTCTGCCGGCCGAAGGTCAGTATGCAAGGGCGGCTGTGCCAACAAACGGTGTGGAATGAACCAGCTGATGTTGCCGCAGCAGTGAATACAACTGGCGAGAGCCGATGGACTCAAATGAGTGTGGTAACTGGTGGATCTGTAGATTGGTAGGTAGTTTGGCAGACCACACGGTATATAGTATAGCGTCAGGCACGGTATGCTCGTTCACGAGCAACCAAAGGCGGTGTCAGAGCTGTGAGGGGCTGTGTTCCCCTAGGTGCACCTCATAGAGAATCTTGATTATTAACTCTTGTGGCAAACAGGCAAGTCGTTCCATTACAGTCTTCTTTGCATTTTGACGCAGGTGGCGGCGAAAGGAGCAGATCACAAATCAAATCCAAGTGGTCATGGAGGTGTGTGACAAGGCAGATAAACTTTGAGTTGTTGTCAGACACATGATGTAACTCGAACAGATGCTCAACGAGCGCTAACCACAATGCCGGGTTGTCCTCGTATAAGGGTGGTAGCTTCGGCAGGCTGCCAGGAGGATGTGATGATGGCGGCTTCAGTGTCTCCTATGGTAGCAGCTGAACTGAGGTTAAGTCAGAGGCCGGCACAGAAGGCCCGGATTTAAACAAGGCGAGTGAATCCATAGCAGTGGCAGCTGTCATAATTGACTGTGTGTCATGAAAATACAGTGCAGCAGGCACAGATTGTACCACGGAAACAGGCGGATGGACGGCACATGAGGGGGGCCCAGAAACTGGACCATGAGTGACGAGTGCTGGATGGAAGCAATCCACTTCCGAAACAGGGCAAGAGACCCGTGCGGAAGACACAGGCGGGTCTGTGTGAGATGCTGGTGGTTGTGCGCTGACCCCGAGAAATCGAAATCGGGGGGGGGGGGGGGGGGCGGTAGTGGGTGTAGTTGAGAAAGCTACCTGTGTGGAAACTATCTGATGCACACAGTGCATGTGGCGGGCCACTGAGGTGCAAAACACTGAATTGTGCATGTAAATTGGATACAACTGGAACACCAGGTGCGCCCAACAGATCCGGCGTGGTTTGTAGTAATGGCAGCATCGCACACAGCCCAACAGTGACTGATGTAGCAAGACAGTGGGTGGCTAAACCCGTGTTCAAATGGAGATCACTTTGTTCTTGGAACATTCAAACAAGGCATTGTTTGGCATGGTCATTGCGTAGTGCATATAACTTGTTTCATAAACACCAGAGCGGAAGACGTGAAATACGAACTGCAGAGCCATCATTATGGGAACGGGATCATTAATCAGAATATGGAAAACTTAATTCCCATTCATGTCATACCTCGTATATATTTACACTTGACACTGCATCCGTACAGAATGAAGTATAACAAAGAACTGACTAAAGTAAATTTAAGATGGAGGCTCGATAGAGCACTTAGAGTTCACAGATATTAAGTTTCGTTGTCGATACAAACTATCGATGCCACAAATCTATCGTCCTCATTTGTGATGGGATCATCAGATACCTAGCCTTGCAGATTCATATAAATTTCCTTTTCTTCTACAGGAAATTCTGATGCCTTCAGTAATCCAGGGTTTCCATTTTGCAGCCTGAGGATTATTTCTCAAGATAATTTTTGGAAATAGAGATTAAATTTTTCATTAATATTGCTCTCCATAAATACAGGGCTCTGTCGATCTGCTGTAAGAGAAGGTAGAAAATTTCTAAGTTATTGTTGGCTGGCCTGACAGTTTTAAATGAGTGTTTTGGTTTATCACACAGTTTACTGTAAGCAGCTGATCATTATGATCTGACAGACTATTGAGAATTTGACTTACAATAATACTGTTGCTTCTGTATCTGCCTAGTGATATATTGTCAATAAGGCTCTTACAAGGACTAGTTACTCTAGTGGTAAAGTTAACAACTGAAATTAGGTTAAATGATTCCATCAGGTGCTCTAGTTCTCTTCGGCTGGTAGTTAAGAAGTTAATATTAAAACCATCCATGATAATTAAATCCTTGTGTTTTGAATATATCTGGTACAAAAGTTGTTCTATGTGGTTCAGAAAGATGCATATTTTCCTTGCAGGGGCACTGAAAACTGACAAAATTATAACTGACTTATTATTTATAGTAATGTCGGTTCCACAGGCTTCAAAGTGAGAATTTACACTGTAAGTTTGCACTATCAAAAACAGATAGCAGCCGTGAATTTGCTCACTACCTCAAAAAATACAAGTTAACTCTGAGTTGTGTATTAATAGAAGCAAAATTAAGGGAAAATGACAAACTTATTATGAAATCATCAAACAAAGCTAAGACAACATGGAGCTCGGTACAGAGACTTACTGGAAACGTGGAAACACACAAAACTATTGTATTGTCACAGGCAGGCAACAAGATCACTGATCCAAAATTAATTGCTAACCACTTAAATACTTACTACACCAATATTACTGGTGAGCTAGTGAAGGAACAAATGGGAAAAACATCAAACAAAATATTACAGGAAATTTCTGGAATTAATGTAACAAATACATCCATGTTCCTTCGACCAATAAGTAGGGAAGAACTGTTAGGCCTAAACACCATAAATTCATTAAAAACAAATATTCAGCCGGAGTTGACGATGTACCAGACTATATTATAAAAGTATTAGCTGAACAGATACTCGCACCACTGCTAGATATATGCAATTCTTCGCTATCAAGTGGTATTTTCCCACAACAGTAAAAACTGCAGAAGCTGTACCCCTTTACAAAAAGGTTGATCGGCAGCAGATGGTCAACTATAGGCCTGTGTCACTCCTCTCAGGTTTTTCAAAAATCATTGAAAAACTATTTCTGTCACAATTAACTGATTTCTTTAACAAAAAATAAAATATGATCTCAGGAAGTCAGCATGGTTTCAGGCCTCAGTGCAGCACTGAAACAGCCGCTTTTAGCCTCATAAATCGTATTTTAAAGTCAGTGGATAGTCACAAAAATGTTTTGGGGATTTTCCTGGATGTAACAAAAGCATTTGATTTAATAGACCATGAAATTCTCCTAAGAAACTTAGAGTGGTATGGTGTAAGAGGCCTGCCACACGAGTGGCTGAAATCCTACCTAGAAAATTGCTCTCACATAACAGTGGTAAAACACATGAGAAAACATGAACTACAAGCTTATCAATCGAAACCTTCCACATTAACCCACGGTGTACCACAAGGATCAATTTTAGGTCCCCTTCTCTTGTTAATTCTCATTAACGACTTCCCCCTACACATTCAACACTCCGAACCAGCGCTACTTGCAGATGTCCCGAGCATATTAATTGAAGGTAAAAACGAAATTGCTGTAAGTTTAAATGCTAAAGTCACAAATGAAAATGTCACAGAATGGTTTATGAGGAATAAATTACTGATAAACCATCAAAAAACAGTCGTCGTACACTTCAATACACAACAAAATAAAAACCCATTAAAACAAAACATGTCCATGGAAAACCAAATAAGTAACAGTGTCACTAAAAACAAAATTCCTTGCCATCTACTTACAATTCAATCTTAAATGGAATTCCCACACCAAATCATTAAATTCTAAACTATCGAAAATGACTTATGAAATTAGGATTATATGGAACAACACAAGTCCTGAAACAGAGCAGTGTATTATGCTTGCGTACACTCCGTATTGAGATATGGCATCATATTCTGGGGAAATTCTATTCATAGCATAATAACATTCCAGAAAAAAAGGATTGTGAGGATAATGAAAAATGCTAACAGCCGAAAATCATGCAAACCATTCTTTAAAGAACTGGGGATTCTACCCCTAGCATGTATCTATATACTAGAAGTTGTCATATACCTAAAAAAAAAGCATACTAAAAATGGAAATGTATTTATTCAAAATAGATCTGTACATGAACACCATACAAGGGCAAATAGTGACATACACAAACGTCATTGTTATACCACACTGTGCAAGAAAGTTGTATATCACTCAGGTTCACATTTGTTTAATAAGCTGCCAAGTAACTTAAAGGCCATAAACAAAATGCATAGCTTTAAAAAATCTGTAACTTCATATCTCTTGGAAAACTGTTTTTACTCCATAACACAATATCTAGAAAAATAAGTTAATTTCTGTTGTAACAATATGAAAATTTAATGTAAAAATATAGCAATATAACAATGTAACAATTTATAAATGTAATGTATACAATCAATGTAACAGTTTATTAATGTAATATCATTTTGTCAAACATCTAGGGTATAGTATATGTACCTCAAAGATTCAGGAAGTAAATAAATAAAATAAAGTACTTATGTCTAGGGATTTATATTTCACGTTAGTTTTAACATAGACTGCAGTCTCTCCTTTCTCCTTTATGGATCCGCAATAGCTTTTTATCAGTGAGTAACCATCAATTTGAGGTATTTCAGTTCCATTTGTCACATGGAATTCTGTAAGGCATGTTGCTTGTGCATGGTTTACAGATTCAGCGTCAATAATGTCGAGATTTAGAAGCTCCAGTTTGTTTCTGAGACCACTGGTGTTTTGATGGAACACACAGAGTTTACTGCTACTGGCATTTCTTGGTTCGTAACTACACTTTCATAGCTTAGCATTCCCCTATAAACTCGGACTCTTTATTACACCTCGGATTATCACCAGTCTTAACATTTAGCCTACAAAACCTTAGAAACAGATTGCTGATTTTCGTCTAACGATATTAACCGCGTGATTATCTCTTGAGGCTTATTTCCTATTTCACTCAGCACTTTATTCGCTACAAGTCATATTCCCAGGCCATTTAGATGCCGTTCATGGGCCGTGTGAAATCGGTGGTCAATATTGTTTATATTCAATACAGCAAAGTTTTTGAAGTATATACCAATTGATTCATATTGATCATTAGCAGCAGGTATTTCATGATTCAAGCATGACCATTGTGGCAGATCATGATGATGCGGGATCTTGAGAACAACAAAGTTAGAATGCGTTAAGTGATTCAAACATTCCTTTTGTTCCTGATAGGCATTTGATGTTTCGTTTTTAATGATATCGTTCGATCCTCCAATTACCACATCATAATCATTTGTGGATAATTTACCGACTTCTCCTGAGTTTGCATGTTTCCTGAATTCAGTTAAACCTGCACCTGGTTTGATGTATCCCATAGCAGCAATCGTTGTAGATGCCTCATATAGTATCGGAGAGGCGATTCCGCGCCCATGGCTGTCGGTAATAAGCATAAGTTTCCTTCTTGATTTTTCTTCCTTGGAGCATTGAGATTGTGGGTGATGGTATTGGGGAACAGCTGCGTGTTGATCAGACTGATTAGCTTCAGCGCTATTATTCACCTAAAGCACCACTTATTTGAGTGTCTAATGTACGTCGATTAAGTGTGCCTTCACTGATAAATTGTGATGAAAGGGTTTTGTTGGTGTAAACACTATAATCCTTAGAACTGTTTTCACTTGTATGACTGGCGAGCACTTATTTGTGATGTTTATATCAGAAGTATCGGAGAGATCTGGACTGCTGTTCTTATTGAGTATGCATAATTCACACTTCCACACTTGTACGTAACGTACCTTATTCTTTAGTGAGGGGTCTAGTTTGCTACGTCCATAATGAAAAGTGCTTTTGCAGCACACACATACGCCACCATCCTTCATCTTTTTGGAACACTTTTTGCTAGAGGTGGCAAAAAATAACGTAACTGATAGAAATAACCAGTTACTGAGAAGTAACGGTTACTGCAATAATCGTTCCTCTGATACAGGCAGTTATTTCAATAAGTGTCTAATGTCAACTGTGCCTCGCGCCATCTGTTGACCGAAGATCGTACTACGCTTTCCCGTCAACTCATCGGAGATCTGGCTAGGAACGAAGGAGAGGGTAGACCATTTGGAAGGCGTTCTATAGGGCATGGGAATAACTGTGAGACTGTGCGCGATCTGTTGATAAGAACTGTGTACTATATCGTGCGCCTTCGTTGCTTTTAGCACAAACAATTAAATAAAGTTAATGTCCGAGTGGTGACTGATAGGAGTTGCAGTACAGTCATTTAACAAGTATGGTCGTTCACTTAAGCCACTGCCTCATATGTCAGTTTAGTTTGGACAGGTAGTATAAAGAGAGGTACCATAAGGAATTCGAGCGACTATGGAATAACTGTCAGAGATCGGTATTTTCCTCTCACTTCTCCGGCGGTGCTCCGCAAGGATACCGCCCTTCGATTGTGCCATTCCAGCACTAATTGAAGTGCTAGGTTTTCAGGTGCCAGCCAGCCAGCCAGCCGAGCAGCAGCGGTCCAGCTGTACAGCAGCAGCAGCGGTCCCTGCCAGCAGCAGCGGTCCCGGCCAGCAGCCAGCCAGCCAGCCCGCCAGCAGCCAGCCAGCCCGCCAGCAGCAGTGGTCCAGCCAGCCAGCGCTCCATTAGCAGCAGCAGCAGCTGCGGCATTCCTGCCAGCTGTCGTCGGAGTCAGCACCTGCGCCAGCAGTGTGGGACTCTGGTCTTTGTCCGTCTTCTTCTTCATCCGTCTTCGTCTTCATCCGTCTTCGTCTGTCCCCAGTTTTTTCTTTTCCTTTTTGTCCTGTGCATTTTTGTTTATCCCTGTCATCATGTCAGCCCCCACCACCACTACCACCACTACCGCCACAGCCATAGTTTATACTTCCCCCTCCGCCACCCCCACCACCATTACATGGTGTGCCCAGTCACACCCCCCTCTTTCCATCCCTCCTCTTCTCACTCTCCCTTTGCCCTCGCTCTTTGTCGCCCTCTCTCCAGCTTCTTCCTCCTGCTCCTCTCCCTCTGATCCTTTCTCCCCACTCCCCCAGCCTGTCACTGCCACTCCAGCTGGGGTGGTGGCCCATCGGGCCACTGCCCATGCCCAACTCTCCCCATCGCCTTCGCCATCACCGGCGTCGGCGTCGCCGTCGCCTTCACCGTCACCATCTCTGGTGCCGTCTGCTGTGTCCACGGCGGGACCTGCCCCTACCCGCAACCTCCCTATAGCGCCCGTCCCTCATATCACCACCCACCCTTCTGCTGCCATTAAATGCCGTGGTGGCACCTCCACCTCTTCCGCTCCCAAAAAGGCCCTGCCCCATCCTCCTTCCCACCCACCCCCCCAGGATGCGATGGATGTCTCCTCGCCTGGCCATGCTCCCTCCGCCTCCTCCTCCTCCTCCTCCCCCCTCCTTATACAAATACCTCCTCTCCTGTCCCGATCCTACCCTTCTTGAGGCCCAGAATCTCTCCCTCCTCCTCTGCCAACACTTCCCTGGTGCCCTCATCTCTCTCCTCACTCCCAGACAGGATTCCGTTCTCATCTCCTCCCCCAGCCCCATCCTCCATACTGACATCCTCTCCCGCCTCCCCATCACCTGTTTTGGCCCCAATGCCTCCCTCACCCCTGCTCCTTCTCCATCTCCTACCCACCAACCCCAACCCCCACATCGCCCGCCGACCCTGACCGCCGTGATCACTCGGCTCAGTCCGTCGATCACGGAGGAGGAGGTGTTGGCGGAGCTCAAGGCGCATCCCACACTGGAGGTGCGGGCGGTCCGCCGCATTTTTAACTCGGCCGGCCCCACCCGCCTTATGCAGGTTTTCTCCGAGGACGCCCCCTCCATAGACCATCTCCTGAAGGAGGGTGCCCTCCTCTTCAACCAGCGCTATAAGGTCGACCCCTCCCATTCCCCTCCTCAATCCCTGCACTGCCGAGGTGTCTGTGCTATAACGCACACCCAACAGCTGAGTGCCGCGAGGCCCCCACCTGCCCGCATTGTAGGCAAGTGCACTTCCTCCGGCAGTGCCACAACCTGCAATCTCCCCCATCCCAACTACTCCCAAAAGTGTAAAGCCCGACCCCCTCCGATCACTCCTGAACTCACCGTCCCTGTCTGTCCTCTGGACGCCCCCACCCCTCCTGGCAATTCCCTTTGTCCCCCCCCCCCTCACCGCTGAGGCATCATCAGGTTCCTCGACATTGTCCTACGGAACATCCACCCTTTCCAGCGCCCTCACACCCTCCAACAGGTCTCCCTCGCCGCCCGTTCCATTTTCCACTTAAAAATGTATGCCACCTACTCCAACAACCAGGCCCATTTCACCTTCTCCCGTCTTGACACCTTTGTCTAAATCCCTGTCATGGCGCGACAGCACCGTATCCTTTTCAACAACATCCGCTCCCTTCCCGCCAACAAGAACCTCTTCTTGCACCCCCTTGCCACCCACCGTGTGGATGCCTTCCTTCTCAATGAAACTTTCCTCCAACCCCACCACACCGTCCACACGTTGCCCTACCTCCTTCACCGCTCCAGTAATCCCCTCCTGATTGCGCGTGGTGGAGTTGCCGTTGGTCACCACCGCCAGATCCCAGTTTGGCTCCAACCTCTCCTTCCCGACCCCACCGAACACCTGATCCTTAGCTACTTCTTCCCCGGCCTTGCCGTCACCTGCGCCACCATCTATGTCCGCCGTAACGTCC
Source organism: Schistocerca nitens (assembly GCF_023898315.1). Classification (NCBI taxonomy): domain Eukaryota; kingdom Metazoa; phylum Arthropoda; class Insecta; order Orthoptera; family Acrididae; genus Schistocerca; species Schistocerca nitens. The sequence continues at coordinate 135,046,447 of NC_064624.1, forward strand.
CTATTCCCTTCGCCTTCCTCTCCGGCATTGACCGTACCTTCTCTTCCTACGTGATCGCCGCCGACCTCAACATCCATAGTCGTTCCACCGACCAGTTACAGCAGTGGCATCAGTTCCTCTCCTCCCTTCAAGGCGACCTCATCCCCATCCCCTAGCACACCCGTCCCAAATCCAACTCCACTTCCGATGTTATCCTTTCCTCCCCCAACCTCCTTGGCCGCATAACGGTGGATGTCCTGGAGCCTGTTGGTAGCGACCATCTCCCTGTCCTCCTCACTGTTTCAGACGGTAGTCGCCCCCGCCCCGAGCCACACAATGACCCTCCCCCTAAGTACGTCCATGACTATTACCGTGCCAACTGGAATGCCTACTGGGATACCCTTTCCACCCAGGTCGATAGCCACCCCTTCACCTACCACCACCCTGATGATGTAACCAATGCCGCCGCCTTTCTCCAGCAGACCTTCTCTGAGGCCATGGAGGCCCATGTCCCTACTGTCGCCATCCACTCACACCATCCTACCTTACCCCCACAGGCCGTCCTCCTCCTCCGTGAATCCCTCCGTCTCTACCGTGCCTTCCTCCACACGCGTGACCCGGACACACTACAACACCACTGGCAACTCCAGTGACATGTTCGAAATTTGCTTGCGGCTAAGAAACGCCGAGAGTGCCAACAGACATGCACCTGTTTAAATGTTACCCTACCTATAAACTCGTCCAGTTCTGGTCAGCCTTCCGTCGCCTGACCAGAACTAAACCCTCCCCCTACTATCCTCTTCTCCATGATGATCACCTCTTTCCTGACACCCTTAGTAAGGCCAATCACTTTGCCTCTTGAATGAAATTTTTACTCTGCAGCGGAGTGTGCGCCGATATGAAACTTCCTGGCAGATTAAAACTGTGTGCCCGACCGAGACTCGAACTCGGGGCCTTTGCCTTTCGCGGGCAAGTGCTCTATCAACTGAGCTACCGAAGCACGACTCACGCCCGGTACTCACAGCTTTACTTCTGCCAGTACCTCGTCTCCTACCTTCCAAACCTTACAGAAGCTCTTGCCCGCGATAGGCAAAGGTCCCGAGTTCGAATCTCGGTCGGGCACACAGTTTTAATCTGCCAGGAAATTTCACTTTGCCTCTTACCTCTCCGATGTCTTTTCCATCCCCAATGATCCCCAGTTCGCTTACTCCCTCTTCCCGGATGTCTGGTTGAACTGACACCTCTGTCCCTCATTGCTACACTCACCACGAATCGCAACACCGCTCCTGGTAATGATCGTGTCACCTACCGTCACCTTCGTGAAGCTCCTGTCTCTTTCCTCTCAACTCTGACCAGGCTCTACAATGTAGTCCTGTCCACCGGTTACTACCCTGACCTGTGGAAAACTTCCTGTATCCTGATGTTCCTTAAACCTTGTAAACCGCAGTCTGCCGTCTCCTCCTACCGTCCCATCAGCCTTACCTCGGTCTTCAGCAAGGTCCTGGAATTTATCCTCACCCGCCGCATCCACCAGCATCTCCGCCAGCACCGCCTCGTTCCCGTTAACCAGTGTGGCTTTTGGCCATCCTTCTCTTCCGACGACCTTCTCCTTCACCTCACTCATCTCCTTTCCAAACAGCTTAATTCCTGTCGCTCCGCAATCTTCCTCTCCCTGGACCTCGAACGTGCTTATTACCGTGTATGGCATTCCGGTCTCCTCTTCAAGCTCCAAACCTTCGCCCTTCCCATTGATTACGTCCGTCTGATCGGCTCCTTTCTCTCCCACCGTCCTTCCTACGTCACCATCCATAACACGGATTCCTACACCTTTTTCCCCTCCGCCGGTGTGCCCCTAGGCTCCGTCCTCTCTCCCCTTCTGTACCTTTTATATACGGCAGACATGCCGCCGCCGTCACCCCCCGTCCACCTTCTCCAGTTTGGCGATGACACCGCCTTCCTTGCCCTTGCCCCCACCCTGCAGCACTCCCAACACCTTCTCCAATCCCATCTTGACCGCTTCACTGCTTGGTGCAACCAGTGGTTGCTCAAGGTCAATCCCTCCAACACCCAGGCAATCATTGTAGGCAAAACCACCCTCTCCTTCCGCTTCCTTGATTTATATCTCACCATCTACGGCCGTCCTATCGCCCTCACCCCCCACCCTTAAGTAACATGGCGTCACCCTCGATCGTCGACTCTCCTGGACCCCCCATCTCCGGACAATCCAAGCCAAGGCACACTCCCGACTCCGTCTCCTCAAGCTCCTTTCTGGCCGTACGTGGGGTCTGGAACCCTCCACCATACTCCACACCTATAAATTCCTCATCCGCCCTATCCTTTGTTATGCCCATCCAACCTGGATCTCCGTCCCCCCTACCTTTTATAAATCCCTTCAAATCCTTGAACGCCATGCTCTCCGCCTCGCCTATCGCATCCGTCTCCCCTCCCCCATGCGGATCCTGTACGATCTCATTCCATTCCCCCACCTCCTCCTTTTCCTTGAAAGGATACAGATCCTGTACACCTCTCGCAAACTCACCCGCTTGTCTCGCCCATCGTTCCCACCCCCGCTTGCTGCCATGCCTGTATTCCCCCGTCCCACCCGGTCTCCATCTCTCCACCCTACTTACCCTCTCCCAAGGTGGCTTCCACCAGCTCCCCCTCCCTGATGATGTCCTCCTCCCCTCCATATACCCCTCCTACCAACATTGATCCTCCCTCCTTCTTCCTGTGTCTGTTCCTTTGGGCACCCTCCCTCCCTCCTCCCTTTCTCCCACTCCTTCCCCCGGCCTCCTCTCCCCTGTCCCTCTACTCCTCGTCCCATCTCCTCAGCCATTGGCATCTTTGTTCTCCTCTCTCCACCCTCTCCACCCCCCCCCCCCCCCTCACCCTTCTTCCCCTCTTAGCAGGTCCCCGGACTCGCACACGCTACGTGGACTTTCGCGCGCCAGAGATCATCGCCATCAGTGTCTCGTGTGTGTGAGCTCGTTTTGTGTTTTTAGTGTCTGCCATCACGCTTCTACGTTCACTTGTGCCGTCGGATTCTTCAGTGTTATGTGCGCCGTGTCAACGGGTTTTCAGTGTCGTCATCATCGAGTGTGAACGGCTCCGTGTTTTTTGTGTATCTGTGACCACTATTTTTTGCCCGTCACTATGTTCATTTTAATTCTCCATTATTGTACTGTTATTGTCAACAGTATGGCTGAAGAGCGGCGTAGCATGCCCCTGACAGCCTACCTGATTGTTCAGGTATTAAAATAACAATAAGGAAAAAAAAAAGTATTTTCATCTGGCAGTTATCGTTAATGGCTCACAGTTCTTGCTCTATGGCAGTTATCGGCTACCATTACAGGTAACCTGGAAGTTGGTAAAGGAATAACCGTGTGTCTGTGTTCCTGCACAGTGACTCCAGTATTAGGCCCCGGTGATATTTCAGAGACGATAGTTACTGGAGCGAACAAATATTTACGTACTTCTTCAGAAATAGCCGCTGGCCATTGCTAATGACAAATAACATGTCAGAATGTATAACATAATACAGTTGAATATAATAATTATTGTCAGGAGATTGTCAAAATATGTGAATATATTACAGTAATTGCTAATATTTACATAATTGATACACTGTCAGAATAAAACACAGTTACGCACTTTTAATAAATTTATCATACACAGAATACCCGATCTTGACTGTTGCAACCAAGTGCTGTCAAAACTGAAATATAGCAGAATTTTTACCTAAGCTGGTCTATCAGCCTCTGTTACGATTTTCATCTACAGGGTAGAAGGAGGGGTCAATGGAAGCGTCTGATTCTACCCGTCTGCTTCGACGTAAAAAGGTGTTGTGGTGTGTGAATGTCATTATGGCACGGTGTTTATCAACTGGTTTTTGTGTGTGTGTGTGGGGGGGGGGGGGGGGTGGGAGGGGGGGCTGGCCCATCTAGTTTGCAGTGCCGGAATTTGCTGGTGGTAATTAATTTTTTTTTTCTAGCTGTGATGTTTTCTGTATTGACGGAGTATTGAATGTGATTTAATTTATGTAGGGATGATTGATTTGTGGACATTTGGGATTGTGGTTTTATTTTTCGCTGTTGTAGGTGTTGGTTTTTTGGCATCAGTAGCTGTGGTGGACCTATATAGCTCACCGGAAATGACCGATTCCCATTTTCATAGTTGTACGTGTTGATGTTTTGGTATCGTCATCTGAGGTTTACTTATGTAAGTCAAGGGAAATGTCCGATTCCAATTTTCGTGCTTTTAGTTGTGGGTATTGGTGTTTTGGTATGGTCACCTATGGTTGACCTGTAGTGTTCTAGGGAAGTGTCCGATTCCTGCAGATTTTTGTTGCTGTATTTTTTTCTTTTTGTTCTTCATTTTGTGTTTTGAGATCATGGTGTGTTTTTTTTACTAGCTTGTCCTCACCCTAAAATCCCCAAATTCCCGCAGTTGTCTCGTTGGTTTGACTGTATTTTTGGTGGGAGATGTTATTGTATTATTTATATGTATCTTAGTGTTTGTTGCCATGTGTATGTAGTGATGTCATAGACACACTTAAAATAGCCATTTCCGGTATATTGATAATGGGTGGAATCAGACACTTCTGTATCATAAAGTCTTTCAAACACACTGTAAACCGTGCTCTATCCGAAACCAAGTTTTTAATGGTTGCTGACTTGCTGGCAGTTTATTGAAAATGCATGTTCCTGAATATTGGACCCCTTTTGGGCCAAGGTAAGTGATTTTAGGTCTTTATGTAGTTTGCTGTTCCCATTTCTAGTACTGATATTATGTATTGAGCTATTGGTTGGAAATACTTGTAACAAATTTCATTAAGGAATAAATATACTAGGAAGCAGTGGTTAGAATACAAAGTTCCTTGAAGAGATTCCTACATGAATTTATACCACAAACGATTTTTATTACACGCTTTTACATGCTAAAAACTTTTTCTACGTTTGAGGAGTTACCACAGAATATGCTCCCTTATGAAATAATACGGTGAATAAATGTGGTATGCCCTTCCCAACTGAATTTATTATCGAGTTGTAGTCCCAGAAATGTAACACTGTCAACCTTTTCCATCTGCATGTCTTCATATGTTATAAACATGCTGTAGCTGGAGAAATCGAGCAGTTTCCAAATCTCACATAAAACTTGGATTAGCGTACTCACATTTTCCCCAATAGGACTATCTTTTACAGCACAGGAGTAAACGAATCTGTCACATTACGTAGATTTTTTGTTGTATTACAAGGCTGTACACTTTATTCTATTATGTGAACAGCACAAGAAATTAAGCTTCGAATTTAACCTACAGTACTCAGTTTACATATTACTTCATACTTAAAAATGCACGTTGTTAACATTTTACTTAAACAGTGCTGTGGCGAAGTTCCGCGTACTTTCTGTTGCAACTGCGAAGATAATATTTCTAACAGCGACCGATAACCTACAAACATATAATATGAAACACTAATAATCGTTCTAACATCAACTAAAATGTACCCAGAGTTAATAAGCTAAGGTTATGAGACGATTCCTACGACATTCCTGCCATTTCACACTACTCGCAGTTATACTGATAACTAAACTGATGGATTCCAACTATGTCATTTAATTGTAGCCTCTCGGAGTATTCGGTATTCGCTAGCGAAAAATAACTTGGCAGTTATTTTATACAATATGAATGAAAAAACACACAACGAATTACTTCGTATAATCACAGTTGCTTCACGTACCTACTTAATCTCTCTAGTATATCTTATCTGTTTGTAATTTAGAATTGCTTACAAACAAGTTTATTTTTTTCAGCCACATCTTTGGGATATGTCAGCAATGTTTACTGTTCAATTCATTTCCTTGTATGAACAACTGTTGTAATTTGTACATACTTCATTAGTCTTGTTTTAGTTAAAAGCCGAAAGTGCAGTATGATTTAATCAGTTTTGTAGGAACTGGAACTCAGCACCTTGGTTTATCTCTCTTCATGAGTGGTAAGCAGCTTTGATACGCTCACCCTTGAAGTAAAGCTTCGTGTTTAACATTCTTTCACGACCGGGGTGGTGAGGGGGAAGGCAAGGCTGGAGATTTGAATATTATTCAGTTTCCTAACAGATTTAGCAATAGCGAAGAATTGTCTCGTTCGCTACTTCGATGTGAACACGAAATGCACTCTGTAACTACACCGAATCTAGAATTGCGTCCCTCTGCAACAGTACGCTCCTTCTGGTGTATAATGTAGTTTACAGTGGCTTGGTCGATATACACTAAAATATTTGTGTGTACTGAATGTGATAAATTACCCATCACAGCTCTCAATGGAAAACATTGAAAGCCGCCAAACTCATGCAAGGAGTGTACGCGCTGCCATCTAGCGGCTACGTGGAAAAATAGATTAGAGGTTAACTTAAATGCCGCCAGATCGTCACATGAGTTACTATAATTTACTTCCGTATATAATTGTCAATCAGATTCACAGGTATGATAGATTGTCATACAATTGAAACAAAACTACAACTTTTTTCTAAATACAACCTTTGGCAGGTTAAAAAGGTATTATTTCGATAAATAATTTAGAAATTATATGGCTGTTCTCACAATGAATACTGTCAATAATGTTTTTAAGTAAAACGTTGAGAAGCATCGGTGCTCTCCCGACCACGTCAAACTCCAATTTTACGGACTCGATTCCAACCCGAACAATTTGTTTGGGCGAGTCGGTCTTTGTATAATTTTTGAAGAGAGATGTAAAATGCATCTTCTCAAAATAATTGCTCATTAAACTTTGTGTGACTATGATTGGAGCTGGTGGGGGAGCGTAAGGTGTGGAGGCGGACGTATTTTGAAGCCGTTCAAGGTGCAATTCTTTGGTAGCTTCCACCAACCACCCAAAAATGTTACGTACTTACGAGAATTGGTTCGTAATTCTTTATGCTATGGACCTGTCATTACATACCGGTTGTTGCTATCCCCCTCCACTGCGTTGAAAATTTGTTTATTACGGTATATTGTTTGTTGTAAAGCTGATTTTCGCATTTTCTGGAACTACATATGTCTCGTATATATTAATCTCCACAAAACATTACGGTTTTCATTCTCAAATAATGTGATCTTTAAAAAACACACCAGTTTATAAACCGTGGCCACCACAAGTAAATGGGCAGAGAAAGGAATACGAGGTGAAGCATGCATTGCTTGTGTGGATAGCATCTGAGGTAGAGCACATCTGTACCAAAGCATACGTAGCTGCAACAAAATGTAAGTACAAATCAATCACCCTGTGCATACATCCCATAAGATTAATGCAGTTTAACTATATAGCGTTGGTGAAACATAACTCTTTACTTGCAGTTAATGATTCCCATCTGATAATCCTCGTATGCATGTGATGGCTAGTAGGGAGTACAAAATGGGTATTGGTACAATTCATCCACATGAAGAAGCTATGCATGAAATAGTGTGTATTTAATTTAATTTAAATATGATAACAAACCAGCTGCACAGGTTCGCAGCCACTTGATAACAAACCAGTGGCCGAACACGATTGTTGTTTCAATTTTGATTTTAATAACTGATTCACAACTTGTACTTCTTCCACCTAACACCAGTTTTTCTAGCCTGTGCGGTACCTACTGCCCCTCGATCCTGACTTAAATAACTGTTGGTTTTGGCCGCGTCTCTCCCATCCACCCATCTTGCTTTACCAAAAACCTTAACTGTTTCAATTATCTTTCCATCCGACCTCTCATACAGATTCTTCATATCCCATCATTTGCTTCATTACACTATAATTAATGATTGTCAAATGGTAGTGTGGCTCCTGGGAAGACTCACTCTACATCTTTCATTTGTAACACAATGAGGAATGGAATTTTGTGTCTTCTGGGATAAAAGTGTTGAGATAACACTCGTCAGACAACAAATTGGTTCAAATGGCTCTGAGCACTATGAGACTTAACTTTTGAGGTCATCAGTATCCCTAGAACTTAGAACTACTTAAACCTAACTAACCTAAGAACATCACACACATCCATGCCCGAGGCAGGATTCGAATGTGCGACTGTAGCGGTCGCTCGGTTCCAGACTGCAGCGCCTTGAAACACTCGGCCTCCCTGACCGGCACTTATCAGACAGCTACACACATTTTGTTTGTGTCCTGAGAACAAAACTTTTTCCCTTAGGGTACATGACGTCTTGTCGTGTGTACAAATGGATTGAAATTGGTCGTTATTTATATATGTGATTTCTCTGACTTATTTAGTTGGCCTACCTATTTGTATAAGCATAGCTGTGAGTATCTGATCAGCCACTAGTTCTTAATATTATTGCTGCATTCATCATCAGAAATATCTTTCCACACCCCTCCAGCTGCCCTCCTTTCTTACACTTTACCATTCCTCTCCTAACACTGAGGTGATGTCATGCCTAACATGCTCTGGTAGCAGTTGGGAGGATCAGTTATGGTTCTTGGTCCGGCAATCAAAATTTATGTTTTGTATTGTTCTCCAGATCTTACCAGTCAGGTGCTAAACCTAGTAGCATGTGATAGCCAGTAGGGACTACAAAATGAGTATCAGTACAGTTCACCCACATGAATCAACTATGAACGAAATACTGTGTATTTAATTTTATTTAAATATGATAACAAACCAATTGCAGATATGGTTCCTTCTGAAGTGCATAGCCACTTCTTTTCCCAAAAAGTCTGATCAGTACCTGTCTCTAAAGACCATGGCCATCAACAGGACATATAACACTGCACTTACTTCAATTACAAAAACAATAATGTAAATCTGTGACGATATTCTTATAAATTTGGTGGAGGAATATGCTAGTACGAAGATTTACCCCTAAGGACAGCCTTATGTGGGAGCAAGGCACCACCCCCTTCCTCTCCCAGGTCTCATCAAAAGGAAAAATATAGTATAATCAGGTGTTTTTCTTTCAAGAAAATGATTTAAAAGGTAGCATTACACAGATTTCTGATAGGGAGTGACCTGGAACTTTTTTATGGCTACTTAAAAGTCGCCATTCGAAAAGTTTACTTCAGTAGCTCCGACATTTTCGCTGGCATACAAAAATGCAGAGGCATGACAGGTGCTTGGTAGAAATCATTTCACACACATACACACACACACACACACACACTCAGTGTTTCATTGTTTCCAGTAATGAAATTTTAATCATACCTTCCGAGTTGGTAAAAGCCATAATGTTAAAGCTTGTTTTATAGATACACTAAACAATATAGGCAATGTATTGCTATGAGATCTTTGATTGTTTTTGTAGTTCCAAGACCATGTGCTAAGAACTGAACTACCAGTGGTACAAGTAACCTGCAAACCGGAATTAAAAACGTTGAAATTTGCATATTATGATAGGCAGCGTCCTAAATTATGCTGAAACACACTGAACCATTGTAGCAGATACTGAGAGTATTAAAAAGTAACACCTCACATTCAACATTTGCAGGCCATCTAATGGCAGAGAATCACCATTCAACAAAAATACAAACTGATTTAAAAGTTCTTAAAATTATCAGTAGCCTACATAGTGGAAGTTTCTGAATATAAATAAACGTTTTGAAATTCACGCGCGAGTGAACAAATAAAAGCACAACGAAACAAATAAACATTAAACAGTTGCACTAATGTGCTAGGTAAGAACAGAAACATTTTATGCATTCGCTATGTAGATAAAGTAAACATGTGTCAAACCATCAGAGCATCTCTTATAAAGAAAATAAGTCCCATAACACATCGTAAATAACAGAAATAGACTGGAAGAAGCAAAAATCGTATGTAACAGTATAAATAGTAATGGAAGAGGAAAAGAAACCGTTTGTTTATGTTGCAGGTGACAGATTGTAAGAAAATGTCTGGTAGTTAGAAATTTACCAACAAAAATGCAACTCATTAGCATATTGTAAAGTATGTACAGAACTATGTAAGTATTTGTTATCGAAACCTGTATTCTGTGACTAATATTCATGACAACAAAAACATTCAATGTGTCGTGTGCAGGGTAAGCGCCATTGTGTAATTGTCTGCATCTATAAACCAACACAAATTTCATGCCTGATGATCATTTCTTCAGGTGTACACGTATAACATTTTAAGTTGAAATTTGATTGTAACCAGAACATAATAATTTTCAGCCTGGAAAATACAAACATCTCACTGATGAAGGCACAGAAAGAGCAGTAATTTGGGAAAAGTCATACAAACAGCATCTTGCATAAGGCGGAATTTTTATCAGCAAGCACGGAAAGAAGGAGAGCGACATGTAAAAGATGAGCTAACAACTAATTCCCACAGTATGCAAGAATTACATAAGTTAGATCTTCACTGTTCAAGGAGCAGGAAGTGTATGGAGGAGAAGTCTGTTGATGAAGAATTTTCATGAGGACTTGAGTTGTACACTATGTAACACAGTAAAATATCTGGGAGTACTGTAAGGATATTGTTTGCCTTAACAGATTCTTTCCATCATACAGGTTGCAGTAAACAACAGATGAGAATTTCAGACTTACTCTCATTGAAGATTGTAGGCAGTGTAGAAGATTTATTGTGTTTTACCATTGAAGATAATAGATAATTCGAGGGTTGGATCTCCACACTTCCTAATCGAGGATTCACACTGCTACACTTGGGGTGTATCTTCGTCTTGGAAGAGCCCCTACCGTTTCTGTTGTATCGTTGCCCGTCTGCACGCGATCACTGCTGCCTGCCGTCCGGTCCTCACCACCGCCACTGCCAGGAGCCTGCCGCCACCGCTGCCGCTGCCTCCCGGTGCTCGCTGCTGCTGCTGCTGCAACCGCCGCTGCCTCCCGCCACCTAGTGCTCGACGCTGCCCCCAGTTTTAATTCCTTTCATACTTCGGCGACTCCTGTCGCACGTGGGCACTGCCTGCAATCATGGACACTCCTACTACCACCATCATCTACACCTCTCCTTCACCTGCCCACACTGTAACAACGTGGAGTGCTTCCACAGGGATTAACCCGTCTCATCAACCTCCCCTACTCACAGTCTCCTCCCCTTCTATCTCCTCCTCATCAATGTATCCTCATCTGTATGTCACTCCTTCCTCTCTGCCCCTGCTCCTGCGCGTGCTTCTGCTCCCCTCCCACTCCTGTTGCCCGCCGAGTCGACTTCCCCCCCAACCTCCCCCCTGCAACTACCACTGCATCCTCTGCCTGGGTAACCACCCGCTGCACCACAGTTGCCACCATAGACCGCCCTAACCTCATGCCAGTGCCACTGCCACACAAGAGGGCCCTGCCTCCCACCACCTCCCCCTCCATCCAGTCCCTCATCCCTTCTCCCAGGCCACACCCACCAAAAAATCTTCCAAACGCCCCAGTGGCGACCTCTGCTCCACCCCTTCATCCGAAAACCACTGCCCACCCCACTTCCCTCTGACCACGCCATGGATACCACCCCACCTACCTCCACTCTAGCCCCCTCCCTGTATATCTTTGTCCTTGCCAATCCTGATCCAAAATTCCTTGATTCCTGCACCCTCACCCTTGAAATCCAGAAGTACATCCCCAGTGCACCCATCACCCAACTTATACCTCGCAGAGATTCTGTTCTCATCAAGTCCCCCTCTCTTTCTTTCCATATTGATCTCCTCCGGCATCTTCCCCGCATCACCTTTGGCCCCCATGCATCCCTCACCCCTTTCCTTACATCCTCCTCTCCTCAGCAGCCCCAACCCCCCGCTGTACGCCAACCCTCACCACCGTCATCATAAAACTCAGCTGTGTGGTAAAGGAGGCAGAAGTGTTAATGAAACTGGACGCCCACCCCACCCTGTAAATCTGCTCGGCCCGCCGTATTTACAACTCCTCTGGCCCTACTTTCCTCATGCGTATATTTACGGAGTCCGCCTCCTCCATCGACCACCTCCTCACGCAGGGAGCCCAGATTTTCAACTGCCACCACTCTGTTGACCCGTCCCATTCCCCTCCTCAATCCTACTGCTGCCAGTGCTGTCTCCTGTACAACGACCACCTCACCCAAAAATGCAAGAACCACCCCCTCCCCCCACCTGCCCCCATTGTAAAGTCTCCCACTTCCTTAAACAGTGTCGCAAACCTGCCTCCCTTCCTTCCTGCAACACCTGCAACGAACCTCACCCCATCTATTCCTCCAAAAGCAAAGCCAAACCCCTCCCACCAACCCTGGGCTTACTGTCCCCATTCGCCCCATCTACCCGCCCATTCATCCCAACAACTCCATCCCCACACCACCTACAGCAGAAGACATCATCCAGTTCCTCACCATCGTCCTACAGAACATCCATCCCTTCCAGTGCCCCCACACACTCCAGCAGATTTCCCTTGCTGCCCTCTCTGTTTTCCACTTAAACACTTACGCCATCTACTCCCAAAACCAGGTCCACTTAACCTTCACCCGCCTCAGCACCCTCATTTAAGCACCTCTTCCCGCTTCCTATCCACCTTCTGCCTCCTGGCACATCACCTGTATCATCTCCTCTACCTCAACATTCGCTCCCTCCCTGCCAACAAATACCTCTTCATGCATACCCTATCCCAGCACCAGGTTGACTCCTTCATCATTAATGAAACCTTCCTCCAACCCCACCCTGTTCTCCGCACCCCCTCCTATCTCCTTCACCACACTGACAACCCCCTATCCCTCGCCCGAGGTGGGGTTACTATAGGCCACCTCAAGCATCTCCCTGTCTGGCCACAACCCCTACTCAATGACCCGACTGAACACCTTCTCCTCAGCATATTTTTTCCCCTCCCTCACCATCACCTGTGCCACTATCTATATCCGCCCTGCAGCTCCTCTCCCCTTCAACTTCATTTCCAATGTTGACCATACTTTCTCCACCTATGTGATCGCGGCTGACCTCAACATCCACAACCGTGACCCTGCCACCCTTCGGCGGTGGCATCAGTTCCTTGCCACCCTCCATGGCGACCATGTTCCTCTTCCATAGCACACGCATCCTGAAAGTAACTCCACCCCCGATGTTATCCTCACTTCCCCCAAACTCCTTGGTCGCATAGCCATTTACGTCCTTGATCCCATTGGTAGTGACCATCTCCCTGTGATTCTCACCACCTCCTCTGCCTGTCCCACACCTGCCGCCACCTGCCCAGCTGCCCCTCCCAAGTCTGTCCATGACTACTGCCATGCCGACTGGGATGCCCACCAGGAATCCATTGCCTTACAGGTCAAAAGCCACCCCCTCACCTTTCACCATCCTGCTGACATCACCCATGCCTCTTCCCTCCTTCAGAAGACCATCACCGACGCTGTGGAGGCTCATGTCCCTACCAATCTCATCTACCCTCACCGCCCTACGCTTCCTCCACCGGCCATTCTTCTTCTGCAGAATCCCACAGGCTCTACAGCTCCTTCCTCTGCAATAGTGACCGGGATACACTCGTCTGCCACTGGCAATTACAGCGACACACCTGGATCCTCTTTACAGCAAAGAAACGCCGGGACTTGCGCCAGACATGCACATGCCTCAACCACCCTCCATGTCAGCTCCTCCAAGTACTGGCCAGCTTTCCATCGCCTTACTGGTAGCCTTCCCACCCCGCATTACCCACTCCTCCAAGACGATTAACCCTTTCCTGACAACCTCAGTAAGGCTAACCATTTTGCTTCCCATCTCTACCAGGTCTTCTCCATTCCTGATTATTCCCATTTTGATTACTCCCTCTTCCTCATCATCCTTGACTGCACTGACACCTCTGTCCCTCTGCTCGCCCCTAGCTTCCAGTACTTGGATCGGTTACCCCCCTCAGACATCAACACTCCCATCACAGCACATGACATCATGCTTCTCCTCCAATCCAAATGAAACACCACACCTGGTCATGATGGTGTCACCTACCGTGACCTCAAGGAATCGCCCCCCCCCCCCCATCCTTTCTGACTGTCCTTGCTACCCAGTACAATATTCTCCTCTCCACTGGATTTTACCCCGGCCTGTGGAGGACTTCTCATGTCCTGCTGTTCCCTAAACCCAACAACCCTCCCCCCCTATCATACCTTTTCCTATCATGCCATCTGCCTCACCACCGTATTCAGTAAGGTATTTGAGACCATCCTCTCTCACCATATTCACCGCCACCTTAACCAGCACCACCTCCTTCCCCTTACCCAATGTGGCTTCTGGCCTTCCCTCTCCACCGACGACCAGCTCCTTCACCTTACCAATCTTCCTTCCTTCCCCTCGCTCCACTATCTTTGTTTCCCTTGACCTTCAGAATGCCTTTGACCATGTCTGCCATCTTGTCCGTCTTGTTGCTTCCTTCATCTCTCATCGTCCCTCCTATGTGACTATCCACAATTCCAACTCCTGTAATTTCTATCCCTCTGCCGGCGTGCCCCAAGGTTCAGTCCTTTCCCCTCTCCTCTATCTCCTGTTCTCTGCTGATATGCCCAAACCTCCCCCACCTGTTCATCTTCTCCAGTTCACTGATGACACCGCCTTCCTAGCCCTTTATCCTACCCTTCAACAGTCCCAAAGTACCCTCCAAACCCACCTTGACCAATTCACTGCTTGGTGCAACCAGTGGTTCCTCCGTATCAACTCCTCCAAGACCCAGGCGATCTCCATAGGCCACACCACCCGCTCCTTCCATCTCCATGATTTCTACCTCACCATTTATGGCTGTGCTATCCACCTCACGCCTACCCTCAAATAACTTGGCCTCACCCTCGACCACCACCTCACCTGGACTCCCTATCTCCTTACCATCCAACACAAAGGTCACAACAGACTCCGCCTCCTGAAGTCCTGTCTGGCCAGACGTGGTGTCTGCATCATTCCACCATCCTTCACACCTTCAAATCCTTGATCCGCCCCATCCTCTGTTATGCCAAGATAACTTTAATTTCTGCCCCTCTCAGGTTCTATAAATCCCTCAAAATCCTTGAACACCATGTGCTCTGCCTCGCCTTCCGCATCTGCCTTCCGTCCACCACACACATCCTCTACGACCTCATCCCCTTCACCCACATTCTCCTTTTCCTTGAACACATCCACACATTATATATTGCCTGCCGCACCGATCTCCACCACTTGGTGTCTCCCTTCGTCTCAACCCCCAGCCCGTTGCCTCGCCTTTACCATTGTGTCCCACCCTCTCTCAATCTCCACACCCTCTGCCTCCTTTCCCAACACACCTCCACCATCTACCCCTCCCAGATGATGAGCTTCACCCTGACATTTACCCTTCATACCAATTCTAACCCCATCTTCCTCCTGCCTCCTCCTCAAAGCTCCCTCTCCTCCCCCTCCATTCTCCTGAGCAGCTTTCCCCTCCTACTCCCCCACCCTCTCTTGTGCTCCCCTTCAGTGTCTCTGCACTCCCTCCTACCTTCTCTTCATCTCCTGCCCCACCAGTCTCCTACCTCTTATTGTACCTGCTGATGCCCCTACTCTCTTCATCCCACCCCCTCCCCTTGCTGCCCCTTGCTCTCCCCTCCTTTTCCATCCTCTCTGGCCTCTCCCTTGGCAGGTCCAATCTGGCAGTTTTATTATTCATCATGTGAGCTGCAAGTGGGTTTTAAGTTTGTTGTTCTGGAGTGTTTTTAATACTGTGGCTGACTTTTAACCTGTGTGTGTGCCTTCAGTGTCTTCTTTGTGTTTTAAGAATTGCCAATTGTGTTTTTTAACTTTAAGTCAACCTTTTTTAACTGTCCCCCCATGAACGTCTCCATGTCTGTGTATTTTTACCACCATTGTCTCCCCTTACTCTGTTTTATGACCCCTTTTTTTATCGCCTTACATGTAAAATTTTATTCTTGTCCTAGTTGTCATATCACTCAGATGAAGAGCAGCGGATTGGCCGATGACAGCCCATCCCTGTCCATGTGGGGCAGGGGAATGAAATCACAATAAAGAAAAAAAATTGGAGATAATGAATACATAGATACTACTAAACACATGTTGTTTCCCATTTCCTGTGTACTTCATGAAAAACAGTTTACTTCACCATTTACAGATACTGGAATTGTGTTCTCCCAGAGACCACGCTGGTTTGAGGTAGCAGACAGATGCTGTTTGAGGTGTGTCGTTAATTAGCGTGCGAATGTTAGCGATTAGCTCCTTGACGTGCCTGACAAATTTCGAGTTGCAGATTTGATCTGGAGGAACTGAAGGCTCAACTAGCTCGGCTGGGAGTGTGAGGGGTTCTCTTTACAGTACTTCTGCCAGGGATGCGCCGAGGTCCTCTATGTACGTGGACAGAACGCCTAACATTACCCACGGTAAGGTGTCAGCTCACTCACCACCGTGGCATATCAGGGAAGCTTTAAGGGTTTGGTGTTGGGAAATGTCATGGGGGGTCACTATTGTGGTCCAGCACAAAAAATTCACACTGTTTTCATAAGTAGTCACATTTACATCAGATTTTGTTCCATTTATGAGAAACTTATTAAAACATTGACCTATCTGATCAGGGTTTGTAATAATATCGTTTTGATAAGTAGTCACATTTACATCAAGTTTTGTTACATTTATGAGAAACTTATTAAAAGACTGAGATATCTGAGCGGGGTTTGTAATAATACCATTGATTCGTTCAATTTTTAAATTTCCTGGTGGTTAACTGTTTTACCTAATTATGATTTAATAACAGACCATACTCCTTTAGTCATATTCATATTTTCTAAACTCAACTTATTATTTGACATTCTTTTGGCAGCTTTATAATGTCTCACATAGTTAACAAATTCAGGGTTTTTATTGTGTTTCATTTCTTTCTGTAGTTCTCATTTTTGAGCCTTTGAGTCTGCAGTAATTCTTTTTAGTTTACTTTTAACTTTTTGGTGCCAGATCCTAGGTGGGAATGATTCATTAAATACTTCTAGACAACTTCTTAGAAAATTATCAAAGTTCTCAATACTTGACACACCATTATTTATGGGCCATTTTAACTGCATCTATCTTGTCATGGAATAGGTTCAAGTTATTTTGACTAAACTCTTTTCATGAGATCTGGTTTATTATTTTCCTGGCAGTGGAATGAACAATGCAGAATGATCAGAAATTCTTAAATATAAACAGGACTTGATTTCACTGTCGAACACATAATTTGTTAAGATGTTGTCTATACAAGTAGCAGAATTGGCATTTCTCTAGTGAATTCAAAAAAATTAGTTTAAAACCAGAGTTCTGAATTATGTCAACAAACTGTTTTGAGCCACTGCTTTGACTTATTACAATTACATTACAATCAGCTGCTATTATGATATTTTTCCTCCTTACTTTCTTAAGATTATCAAGAAGACACTGGAGTTCGGACAAGAAAGTTTTAGTTACTGTACTTCCCATAATTCTGTAAATTGAAGTGACTATTTTGTTCATGTCTTCTAGTTCAACACAACTACTTTCAAAGGAGCACTCCTCATGTAAACAATCAAAATCTGTTTGTATTTCATATGTTATGCAGGTATCGAGAAGTATGCAGTCAAAAGCATTCATCATTAGGAACTGTTGCCTTATCTCATCATGCCTCTAATATTTTGGGTCAAGTAATTTTAAGAGTCTGAAAAAATGCCATGCCAAGTAGCTGTGTCAGGTGTGCTGAATTTGCTGGAAGAAGTATAAATCTTACGTTGTCATCTTGACACATCTCAACTGATTCTTAGACAGGCGCAACAATAAATTGTCCCCAGTGAGAACTTTCTTCACTTCCAGCTTTATCAGACATGGGACAGCAACTGTAAGGACCTAATCTGCGAAGCAGAACACAGTTAACCAGCCAGACTTCATCTGATTGTATCTTGCATCTTTTGGCCTACCTTTAATCCGGCCTTGATATAAATGCAAAGCATTATACACAACATAAGGGGATGGTATTGTGCAGTCTGCAGCAACTGGTAACATAATGGGGGTCAATACCGTCCTGGAGTCCATGACCCTTTTAGGATATTTAGTTCCCCTACATGCGATTACATTTCATTTTCCTCAACTGCCTGTAAGGTCCATCTCATCATAATTCATTATATTGGACAGCGGCAAATTCTCTATTTTGTTTGACAGTTCATCAAAGTAACTGTTGGCAGTTCCTGGTGTCACTCTTTGTCAGGCACCTAAGTGTTACTAGCAGAGTACCCATGTAGATGTAGATGGACACTGGCTCTGGAGTGTTTTATATTTTGGCACATTTGCTCTGTCAGTTGATCTTTGTATTGTCTCATAAATGATTCCACAAAATCATGACTGGGAGATTACGCTTAAACCTTTCCACCTGTACCCCTTTTTGTCCAGAAAGTCCTCTAGTAGAAGTTGTAAAACTGCAGAGTCGTTAGGATAGCCCCATTCGCTGCATATTTTCAATCTATCTACAGACAGCTTCAATTCTTCGAAAGACAGAACAGTTTTCCCAGCCTGAAGTTGAAAATTGAGGCTACCTTTTAGATGTCTGTGCAATTCACTATAATGAATCCCACATTTTTCAGCTACTTTCTGCAGCCTAACACCAAATTCGATGTTAGAGAGGGCATTTTTTATATGATCAGGACTGTATTTCTTGTAATCGCCTCCAACACTGTGTTTGTATTTCCATGACATACTTGAACAGCAGCTCTGAAACAAGAAGAATATGTTAGTTATTCATATAACATAAGTAGAGAATGGATAATAGCTTTTTATACAGCATTAGCATGGCATACTAGATTTCTTTTTAATCTTGCTATAATCAGGTGAATAGAAACACCAAAATTGTTATGTTTCTATTCACTGCACAAACTATAAAAACCAAATGTAAAAAATATGATAATTCTCAAGAGCTGATTCGTTTAATGTAAAACAGAACCCAACCTTTACTGTTTTATACAGATGTTAGAAGTAGTATTTACAATGCCATTAACTAGCACACATATAATTCATATTTACTTTCCAGAGAAGTTCAGAGTAGGTAGGAAAACATCTTGAAAACTTTCGAGAAAGACACTAGGATAAATGTCAATGTACAGTGCTGCCAAAAAATAAAACATAATTTCCTTGTTGGTTTAAAGTGTTGCTGACCCAAAACCAATAGTAATTAAAAATAATGTC